>NC_063169.1:59987933-60314004 GCF_023159225.1 Perognathus longimembris pacificus
CATATTTACTGATTAAACTATATGACAAATGCCATGATGAGTTACTTTTTTATCACAGCCAACACCAACAATAATCAATATAGTATCAGATTTGATGTAATTTTATTTGCATGACATGACCTTATTTATACATTTTCTTTTTATAACTTAGTTTTTGTCTTGCTTTGTATCATTTATAAACTTGGAATCTTATAATTAAATTATAGATGCTTTTGCTTAAATTGATTTTTACATAGAGAAGACAGTATGAGAGTTTATTCAAACTAAAACCATTTCAAAACAATATAAAGAATTTGAATATATTCAGAGCCATAAATAGGTTGTGCTAACCTGAATCCTCAAAGGGGTATCCCAAATATTTGTAGCATAGTTGACTATTCCAAATTGTCATTGTAATATATCATTTCTGTAAAAGCCATTAGTGAGGAGCTGGGAGTGGTGGTGCATATTTGTAATCCCAGCTAAGTGGGAGGCAGAAAAGGATACAGGGATTTCAGTTTGAGGCTGGTCACAAGCAAACAAACAAACTACAAGACCCTACATGAAAACTAAACTAAAGAAAAAGGGAATGTAGATGTGACTCAGTGTTGTGTAACCTTTCATATGGGATACTTAGTCTTTTTAGTGCTAAAGGATAGATAGATAGATTACCTCAGATTTTCCTGTTATAAACTCTGCCACAGTACACATTCTTGTATGTAGTGATGGTCTTGTAATTGTTTATAGGTGATCCTCTAGGGTAGATGCTAAGAAGTGACTAGATAACTCTCATCACTGTTACTATTGTAATATTACTTTGGTAATTATTCTCTAGCTATCAGTATGTGGAGACACCGGTGTCTCCATAGATGCAGCAATCCTTGATCAAAGATATCAACTTTTTAATTAGCTGTCTTTAGAATATCTTTCTAATGTTACGGGAACACATTATTAACAGTATATATATTAGGAAACATTTATTTACTAGATAGAATAATATTTCGAACTGTCTAACTTAATGGCCATTAAAGCTCTGGTCAAATTGCTTAGCTTCTCTGAACTTCAGTTTCCTAGAATTAAAAAATCTATTCTGTTGATTCTTTTGATAGTTTTTTTTGTCTCTAAGTCATTTAATTCTGATTTGATTGTAATTATTGGCTTCCATCTATTGACTTGGGGTTTGGCTTGTTGTACTCTTTTGAGGAGCTTAAGGTGCTTCCTTAAGTTGTTGAGTTGCTGTTTCTCCAGTTCGTTTGTATAGGCACTCAGAGATATAAATTTTCCTCCAATACTGCCTTTGCTGTGTCCCAAAGGGGCTGGTACTTTGTGTACTCATCTTGGTTGAATTCCATAAACATTTGAATTTCTGTTCTAATTTCTTCAATGACCCACTGATGGTTCATCAGTGTTTTGTTTAGTCTCCATGAATTGTAGGATTTTCTGTGGTGGCTGTTTGAGTTGAGCTCTAATTTTATTCCATTGTGGTCTGAGAGAATGCAGGGAATGATTTTGATACTTTTGAATGTGTATAGATTTTCTTTGTACCCTAAGATTTTGGAGAATGTTCCATGTGCTGCTGAAAAGAATGTACTCTGGTGTTGCTGGATGGAATATTCTGTAGATGTCGGTTAAATATAGTTGGTCTATATAATTGTTTAGTTCTGTGGATTCTTTGTTCAGTTTTTGACATGTTGATCTGTCCAGAGGTGACAGTGGAGTGTTAAAGTCTCCAACTATCAATGTGTTTTGGTCTATGAGTGTTTTTAGAGTCAGTAGTGTTTGATGAAGTTGGGTGCTCCTGTATTTGGTGTGTAGATATTTAGGGTGGTTATATCCTCCAGTTGGAGAGATCAACAAAATGAAGAGTTGGTTCTTTGAAAAAATTAACAAGATAGACAGACCCCTAGCAAACCTGACCAAAAAATGAAGATAGCACACCCAAATAAACAAGATCAGAGATGAAACAGGTAACATCACCACAGAAGCAACCAAAATTAAGAACACAATAAGGGACTATTTTGCAAAACTTTATGCCAGAAAATTCAAGAACCTGGAAGAAATGGATGATTTCCTAGAAAAAATTGATATCCCCAAACTCAACAATGAAGATTTAAACATTCTAAACAGACCTATATCCAGCATTGAAATGGAAACAACAATCAGAGCTCTCTCATCAAAGAAAAGCCCAGGTCCAGACAGATTCTCCGCAGAATTCTACAAGGCCTTCAAAACAGAACTCACACCAATATTTCTCAAACTCTTCAATGAAATTGGAAGAGAAAGTTCACTACCAAACACATTCTATGAAGCCAGTATAACCCTCATCCCAAAACCAGGCAGACTCAACACAGAAATAGAACTATAGAATGATTTCCCTGATGAACATTGATGCAAAAATTCTCAACAAAATTCTGGCCAATCGACTTCAACAGGTCATCAAAAAAATCATACACCATGATCAAACTGGAATCATCCCAGGGATGCAAAGTTGGTTCAATATACGCAAGTCAATTAATGTAATCCACCACATCAACCGAAGCAAGGTAAAGAATCAACATGGTATTATCTTTGGATGTGGAGCAAGATAAAGAATCACATGGTTATATCACTTGATGCCGAAAAAGCTTTTGATAAAATCCAGCACCCATTTATGCTAAAATCCCTGGAAAAACTGGGATTCCAGGGAACATTCCTGAATATAATCAAGGCAGTTTATGACAAACCAACAGCAAGCATAACTCTAAATGGTGAAAAACTAAAGCTATTCTCTTTAAAAACAGGAACAAGACAGGGATGTCCACTCTCTCTCCTGCTCTTCAACATAGGACTAGAATTCCTAGCCAGAGCAATTAGGCAAGAAGAAAATATAAAGGGGATCCAAATAGGAAAAGATGAAGTTAAACTTTCTCTCTTCACAGATGACATGATCCTATACCTAAAGAACCCCATAGATTCTACCCACAAGCTACTAGAGCTGATCTAAAACTTTGGCAAAGTAGCAGGATATAAAATAAACCCTCAAAAATCAACTGCCTTTCTCTATGCTAACGACCCGAAGACTGAGGCTGAAATCAGGAAAGTAACTCCTTTTGCAATAGCCTCAGAAAACATACAATATCTAGGAATAACCTTAACCAAAGAAGTGAAAGACCTGTATGATGAGAACTTTAAAAATATGAAAAAAGAAATTAAGGCAGAACTAAGGAAATGGAAAAACCTCCCATGCTCCTTGATTGGGACGATTAATGTAATCAAAATGGCAATATTGCCAAAGGCTATCTACAAATTCAATGCAATACCTATTAATATCCCAACACCATTTTTAAATGAAATAGAGGAAGCAATCCAGAAATTCATATGGAAAAATAAAAGACCCAGAATAGCAAAAACAATCCTAAGCAGAAAGAACAGTGCTGGAGGAATTACAATACCCAACTTCAAGCTGTATTATAAAGCTATAGTAATAAAAACAGCTTGGTATTGGCACTGGAACAGGCCAGAAGACCAAAGGAACAGAATTGAAGACCCAGAAATGAACCCACAGAACTACGCATACTTAATCTTTGATAAAGGGGCTAAAAAAATAGGATGGAAGAAAGATAGCCTCTTTAACAAATGGTGCTGGCAAAACTGGCTCAACACATGCAACAAACTAAAACTAGATCCTTATATATCACCCTACACCAAAATCAATTTCAAATGGATCAAAGACCTCGAAATTAAAATAGATACCCTGAAAACACTAAAAGAAGGACTAGGAGAAACACTTGGGCTCCTTGGCACAGGACGAAACTTCCTTAACAAAGACCCAGAAATGCTACAAATCAAGGAAAGGATGGACAAATGGGACCTCATCAAACTGCAGAACTTCTTCAGGGCAAAGGACATAGCTCGCAAGATAAACAGAAAGCCCACAGGTTGGGAATAGATCTTTACCAGCCATACAATGGACAAAAGCTTCATATCTAAAATATATGCAGAACTAAAAAAATTACCTTCCTCCAAAACAAAACCTCAAAGAACCAATAGCCCCCTCAACAAGTGGGCTAAAGACTTAAAAAGAGACTTCTCTGATGAGGAAATGAGAATGGCCAAGAGACATATGAAAAAGTGCTCTACATCACTAGCCATAAAAGAAATGCAAATCAAAACAACATTGAGATTCCATCTCACCCCAGTAAGAATGTCATATATCAAGAAAACTAACAATAACAGATGTTGGAGGGGATGTGGCCAAATGAGAACCCTACTTCATTGTTGGTGGGAATGTAAACTGGTTCAGCCACTCTGGCAAGTAGCCCCACCTTTGGGCATCTACCCAAAAGACCACAAACAAGAACACACTAAAGCCACCAGCAAAACAATGTTCCTCGCAGCACAATTTGTCATAGCTAAAATATGGAAGCAACCAGATGCCCCTTAGTAGATGAATGGATCAGGAAAATGTGGTACATATATACAATGGAATTTTATGCCTCTATCAGAAAGAATGGCATTGCCCCATTCATATGGAAATGGAAGAACTTGGAAAAAAATTATACTAAGTGAAATGAGCCAGACCCAAAGATACATGGACTCTATGGTCTCCCTTATAGGGAATAATTAACACAGGTTTAGGTTAGTCACAGCAGAGGATCACAAGAGCCTAATAGCTATGCTCTTATGAACGCATAAGATGATGCTAAGTGAAATGAACTCCATGTTATGGAAACGACTGTTTTTATCACTGTTGTAATTACTTTCAACATGCCATGTGAAACTGTAGCTTCTATTGTTGATGATCCTCTTGTATCCCCTACCTGTGGTTGTACCACACTATCACTGTATCTCATCTGAGTACACTGGATACTGTATATACTGGTATTAGAACTAGGAAAGTGAAAGGGAATACCAAAATTGAGAGACAAAGGATAAAAAAACCAAACGACTCCAAAAGCAGTACTTGCAAAACCATTTGGTGTAAACCAACTGAAGAACTCATGGAGGGAGAGGGAATGGGGGAGGGAAAGGGGGAATGAGGGAGGAGGTAACAAACAGTACAAGAAATGTACCCAAGGCCTAACGTATGAAACTGTAATCCCTCTGTACATCACTTTGACAATAAATGGGAAAACATCTATTCTGCAGGGCTCATGACAGAATTAAAATTTACTTAGGACAATAGCTGCTCCAGAGTAGAAACAGAAGATATTTGCTTAATAGAAAAATGTGGGAAGATAGGGAGTCTGACACTGGTGGCTCACATTTGTAATCCCACCTACTTGGGAGGCTGAATATGGGAAGATCATAGTTTGAGGTCAGCCCCGGCTGGAAAATACATGAGATACTTTTTCATCCAGCATTTGGGCTTGATGGCTCACATCTGTCATCCCAGCTATACAAGAGACTGAGAATGAAAAGAACACGATTCTAGGACAGCCCAGGCATAAAAGTCCATGCAATTTCATCTACACTGGAAGAAACTGGGTGTGGTGGTATTTGCTATCATTTTGGTTACAGCAATAGGAAAGGGGAGTGTCACTTTAACTAGGTGAATTTCAATCTAGACCCATACTTGTGCAGGAAATAAGACTCTATCTTAAAAATTTCGAGGGAAAAAAGGATCCAAGCTTTGGTGCAGTGATAAAATGCCTCCTTAGCAAGTGTAGGGTCCTGCCTGAAAATTTTATTGTTCTCAGATGGTGGGGAGAGGGATGATGGAAGATGGATAGATGTTTAACCAGATTTTAAAAGGTTGGTTTCCTTTGTGATTCTTAAATTTTCCTGTCAATATTTCCCTAAGGGGAGAGGGAGATTGTTTTTGTCATGGGGATCTAAACATGTGTGGATCATTCAGAGAGTGCTGAGACTTTGGAACAGAAGATCATACAGTTTTTGAAAATATCCTCACAGGAATTTCTCTTCCAGACCTTACACACAGTTATTTCTCTGGGTTTCCAATGACTGGATAAAGCCACTCTTCAATACAGATTATTAGTATAATCATTGAAGAGTTTTCGCAGTTTGAACAACCCTCATCACACATTCCCCAAAACAATCTGTTTGCAATAAAACAGCTATAATATATATTTTACCACACTTGGATACTTTGTAAAGAAATTATGCAGAAAATTATGTGATGTCTTCTGTATTTTGCCAGAAATGGATTTGTTTAAAACCCATTTTTTTTCTGTGCAGTATTCAATTTCTTTCCTACTTGAGTGTGTTATATTAAAATCAATCTGCAAATCATAAATTTGTCTCATAACTAGGGATAATTCATAGTGGATATGTTGGCAGAAATGAAATATTTAATCTACTAAAATAAATCCAAATCATTGGTGATAATTACAGTGATTACAAAGGAAGCGTTTCCTTATGTAAAAGAGAATATTTATGAATGTGTGTTTTCAGACATTTCAAAAACACTTTAGATTGATTTAATTTTTTTCTGTCATGAATGTTCAGGTTTAGTTATTAAGTTTCTCATTATCTTATTTCTTTTATGGTGAAGTTTACAGGAGAAAAAAATAGAATATTTCCATAGTAACAACCAGCTATAAAAATCACTGGAAATTCAAGTATTTGAAGTAGATGTTGTAAAAAAAAAAGTCCTTATGTTTACATCTGTAAATAAATGTTGCTCTTAGATCCTCTGAACCATATGCTTAATTTTTTAATTAGAGATAAATTTAGTTACATGAAAGTAACAAAAATGTTCTACCGCTAAGACCTTTATCTTAGCATTCTCCTTGCTATTTCAATGTTTGTTTTTTTTTAAAAACATGGTTGTATTAAAGTCATTTGTAGCACATACTGAAATATTAGTATAGACAGGTTTCCCTAACTTAATCAAAGTTTGTATCTGTAATTTAATACCTTTGAATTTCATGTAGAAACATGGATGATTTGCTATTGTGAGCTCAATTCTCGTGGGAAAAGAATCACCAATCACATTTTGAAGAAAAATGTGGTTTGGTAAGAAGACCCTGCCTAAAAATTACATTGGGTTTTAAATAATGAATAGAAAACATGAATATCTACCTGACAAAATCTTGTTCCGAAATGATCTCTGGTGTTTGTTCATTAATATAAACACCAAGAAAAAAAATCTGAAATCCCCATCATCAGCTCCACAAGCAGATATAACAGGAGCACCAGTAATTTGACAGTAATTTAAGACATAAAATCTGCAGCTCATCTCTGAAATAATCCTTTCATAGGCCTGGCCATTTGAAAATAGAGTATTATGTTTTTATTTGAATTGAGATATCATATATGCACATTTTTTTTACTTACCACATAACAAATTCTGCTAGCTCAAAGAGGATTTCTCTGTAATCATTCTTGCCTTTGTCCATTTCTATCTGCAGCATCACTATGGGGCTAAATAGGGATCCACTCTAAAGTAACCTTTTGGTTCTGTGAGGAATGAGAAAACCTGCATTCTAGTTTCATACCTTCTCCCATTGAGTTTTAATACCCTAAGCAAATAATTAAACCCTGGTAACTCTCAGGGTACTTTTTTTTTTTTTTTTTTTTTGTATTTTAGCATATATTTATCATCCAAAGGGGATTTTTACTGTGACATTTCCATACATACAAACAATGCATTCAGATCAAATTCACGCTCACTTATTCCTAAAACACAGAAACACTAAACTATAAACTATAATAAACTATAAACAAATTTGTTAACTCATGTAGCTTAAATGTCTTTTGCTTTCAGAGTCCTTTGTATTGTAATAATATCCAAAACCTTTAAGAAAAATTCTGGCAATTTAGATTCCAGATACAAACAGCAGATGGCAGATTTGGGAGGGTTTTGTGTCTTCTGATATCAGGGACATTATGCCACATGTTACCTTTTTTTTTTTTCTTTTTGCATGCAAAGTATCATCTCTGCCTTCTTATGCTGTTCAGAAATGAGAAGCATGCTCAAGAAAAATAGGTAAAATCTGTTTTATCTGCTGATGGTGATAGGTGATAATGCCTACATTTTTTCAGTTATTCCTTGCCAAGCCAAAAATATTAAAGTCATCCTTGTCATTATTTCTTAAGACTATATCCCTACATTCATTCCTTCAGAAAATCCTGTTGGCTCTACTCATAACACACATCCAGATTGTGGGGACTGCTTTCTCTGCTCCGGCTCAAATGCTTATTTTCTCTCTTATTGCCCTCGTATCGCCTTCTCCCCCAACCCTCGGCCTGCAGGTCTGTCGGGGTGAGACGTAGGGGTGTCTCCGTCCTGGCGGACGCGCGACCCGCGTGGCAATGTGACTGCTATCCTACCCTGGGAGCTACGGACATAGACCACGGGTCAGCTTCTGAGAGCGAACTAACTTTATTGAGAGAGGGACAAGGGTAGATGATCCGGGGAAAGGGGGTTGGCCAGGATTCCCATAGGCCACGAGCTGTCAGGTGACCTCCAAGGGGCTGGTCACTTGACCTCCAAGGGGCTACGTCACTCTGAGTGCGCCAAACCAGGGCGGGGCTGGTAGGCGCCAGGCTGGCTGCCAGCTAAGTCGGGGGTCTCTTATCGGACCGGTTTCTCCGGATTCCAATGTATAGAGGATGGAAAGGCCGCATTCCCCAGCTGGGGGAGGTGCATCAGGCCCCTTCCATCTAGGGGGGAAGATGGACCCCAACACAGATAGTGAACCATTTTCATTATCCTTGCTGCTACCTTGGTCTAATGAGACACTGTTAGGCTTTGTCTACATCATACCACAGAGTCTTGACTAGCACACTGCTTCCACAACTCCATCCCCAAAGCAGCCACAGCTGTCTGTCTCAGTCAGAAATCAGACCCGTGTCTGCTGTGCAAAATAATCCAGGAGATCTTTAATAATTATTAGTATAAATTAATTATAAAGATGATTCATTGTGACATTTATATAAATTTATACAAGGTACCCCGATCAAATTCACCCTGGCCTATATTACTTTCTTAACAGTCTTCCCTCCTACCTTGCTTTTAAGTTTTCAGTGGGGTTCATTAAGTTGGTGGTATACACACACACACACACATACACACACACACCTCTCTCTATCTATCTATATGGTGTACTTCGATCATATTAACCCCACCATTCATTTCTTCTCCCCTCTGCTTTCCCACTTTGTATAATCACATCATATATATTATGATTTTAGGTTTTGCCTATGTGAATAAGCACAATATTTGTCTTTGTGAACTTGGTTTATCTCACTCAACATGATACTCCATAGTTGCAGCCGTTTTCCTGCTCAATAATGTATCATTTCATGCAGAATAAAATAACTCCCAGCGTCCTTCATGACTCTGTATAAACTAGCTTCCCGTTTCATTTTTCTCCTCTCATCCTCAACTGCTCTCTTCACTCTGTTCCAGACACAATGATGTCCTGGCGCATCTTTGGTTCCACACAGTCCTCTTGAACAGTGGCGCTAGTGCTTCACTGTGTGTATCCCCCACGCACAATGCTCTTCACACTTATATTCCCTTCACATCTTCATTCCTGTGTCTCTCTCAACAAAGCCTGTTTATCTGAAGCTCCATGCTACTGTCCAGTCTGCAGCTTATGCTCCTATTCCTAACTTGCCATTCTGATTTCCCTAAGGGCACTTGCAACCTATTATATAATTTACTTTCTTCTTATCTCTAGTGTTTTCTGTTTTTCTGTCTGCGATTTTTGTCTAGTTTGTTTATTAACATATTCCACTTCCTTAGAAAAATGCCCAGCACACACTACATACTCAGTAAATTTAATTGTTATAGCATTACTGATAATCATAATAACACGCACAATATCAACCACTGTGTAGTTGTTTAGAGTTTTAAAAACCTATTATTTTTTAAGATATTGTAGTAAATATGGAAATGACTGGGGTATGCTTACTCAATCAGATCAATGTTAGTTAGACTAGTATAAGAGTTGTCTGGAAGAGCAGAGTCCGAGGGACTGATATAGAGGAATCTACATTGGATAAAATAATGACATTGCAAATATCCAACACACCCAGACCAATGTGAAAAGCAGGCAGTTTGATTGAGCATTTGCTAGCCAAAGCTGAAGGAAATAGAATGGTTCAGGAGGTGAGATAAAGAGGGCATCAAAACTGAACATTGTCTAATTCACAATTTCACATGTATCTGTGCCATTATAATCAGAGAATATTGTGTCTGGTTGGCTAAGATACCAGTTAAGAAACAGAAAAATTGGCTTATAGTTTTAAGTCATGCCCAAATTTAAATATATGTGGCTTATGTATTTAGCATATAAAAGGAAAGGAGTGATGTGCAAACAACTTGGGCATAATGAGAAATTGTAATGGATATGCTAGAATATTGGTGCCTTTGTTTTTTCGGGGACTCATTCAGTCTGTGATATATAACCTCATGATTCTTTGGTGGCAACTAGAAGAAAATTGCAAACCAATTATACTTTTGAAATACTGGCACATTTATCCTGAGAACAATAGCATTGAAAATATCTGTCTCTAAATACTTATGGGAAATAAAGTTGCTTGAACTAGCATCAACAAACATACATTTTATTTCTCTCCTAAAAGATAAAATTTCTAACCAGAGAATAACAATTTACTTTCAACTGCAATCACTAGACTAGATAATGAAGCAACTAGATAGCTGGGATTGCTCTCAGGGACCAAAAAGAGGAAGATAATGGGTTTTATAAATTCTGCCTGTGGTTATCAATCTTATTTAAGTGTTTTCATAAAAAAGCAAATAAAATTTGATTTTATCACTTAAATTTGTATTGTGGACAGAAGACTAAATATAAAAGATGAGAATTTGAGGTAAAAGAATATTCTACTTCATTTTTTCTACACAGTAAATCTGGATAAAATAGGTATGAAGTTTGCTAGAAATACATTAATTATATATTTAAATATTCAGTTGGAATATTGGAAATGACATAAGCTGAAAATATGTCATTAAAATAATGAATTAATAACTTAATCGTTCTTCTCAAAATTATACTTGACTAAATTTAATTTTTAAAACACTTTTCCTGAAAAATATGCACAATATTAAACTGTTCTTAAAAGCTATTCGAAGAGACTTTATTGTAATTACCTGCTCAACACATGTTAAAAAGTGGGAGTTAGAGAATTGGAGTGGTTTTCCCAGCTTTAACTATCAGACCTCTGCAAAGAGAGATGTTTAAATGGTAAGATTTTAAAATGTTCTTTTAGCTCTAACTCTGAAGATCAATCTATGTCCAACTGTTTTATATCTAGCACCTTTTAGAACTTTATCTCAGTTTTAAAATTTAATCCCTATCCCCAAACATAGAAACTAGATACTCAATAAACAGTAAGCTAGTTATTTCAAATAGAAAAATAGATTTTAACAATTTATTTTCAATCCCTTGAAATCACAACTACTCAAGACAAACACTAATATATAAAAGCATAGTTAGTCTCTCACAGTGATAGAGGTTGAGGTATTTTCTCATGTCCTAAAACTTAATAGGGAATTATGTGGAGGTAAGTACAATTTTTAAGTAAAAGATACATGGAAATTAATATAAATGCACTGTGAATTTTAAAGATCATTAATTTCCCCAGCTAGGAAAGGTTTATATGCAATAGACAGAATTCCTGATAAAATTTGGTTTTAATAATAGCAAGAAGTCTGGAGGAGAAAGTGCGATTACAGTTTTCTATAGCAAGTGAACCATATCATTTCATTTTGTTTCATCTTCAGTTTTTCCTTGACCTTTTCTTTATGACACCAGTTCCAAGCAGCAATACCACTCAACACTATGCCAAAAAGAAAAGGATGGGTAAACCATAGTTTTTCGCTTGCATGGGTCCTCCTGTTATCACAGAACAAACTAAAAAAAATTGCAATGTCCTTTTTGTCTGAAGTCTCATTGATTGTAACTTGTGTTGGATGGCTACCTCCACTCCAAGGAATATGGAAAGATTTTTTAATGAAAAGGAATAAGATATTGAGATTGTTGGAATCATTTTATTAACTTTGAGTCATTCTCTAGTGCTAGTAGAATCTTAGGTAGGTACACAATGCAATGGAGATTCTGTTAGAGAATCTTTTTTTTTTTTTTTTTTTTTTTTTTTGGCCAGTCCAGGGCCTTGGACTCAGGGCCTGAGCACTGTCCCTGGCTTCTTCCCACTCAAGGCTAGCACTCTGCCACCTGAGCCACAGCACCCCTTCTGGCCGTTTTCCATATATGTGGTGCTGGGGAATCAAACCGAGAGCTTCATGTGTAGGAGGCAAACACTCTTGCCACTAGGCCATATTCCCAGCCCACTGTTAGAGAATCTTGACTAGAGACTTGATAAAACAATATATTTTTCTTATTGTCCTAAAATTATGGTTAAGACCCAATGATGTCAATCAAAACAAATTGCATTTCATGTATTATGTTTGAACACTCAACTACAGTTGGGGCTGACCATTATCCTGTAGGGCTCACTGAGGGATGCCAGTTCAGAGAAGAGGCTCTGATGTCACTTCCTACTCACACATGGCCATTATTTGAGTAGGAAAAGAGGATGTAGAGTTTTTGAAGAAAAGTTGCTCCGTCCTATCCTCAAGTTTAGTGCTTGAGGAGCTCCTAAGAGAGCTTGAAGGTTGTACTGTTTGTGAAAGAGCAATGGTATTTAGTTGCTTGCTAACTACTCACAGTCTGAGTTCTTGGATTCTTTGGCCTAACAAAATGCAAATGCAAATGCCATAGTGAGCTCATGGAAATAACTTAAAATTCTTATATAGATGATCTACAGAGGAATTATGGTTATATAAGGTAATGAATACATTTTGTTTCGACAGTGTCACCCCTCCTTTATTTTCTTTCAGTTTTATTTTTTTCCCTCTGATACCTCTTATTCCAACTTGTACAATTCCTTTTCAACATAGGTGTAGTGAGTATCACTATGGCATTTGTTCACCCTTTGTTCCACCATTTCTGTGTTCCCCTTACCCTCCCCCAAACAGATAAAACTACATACAACACAAAAGGTACAGAAAGCAAAAACAGTGACAGAAGAGAAAAACAACAACCAAGAAGTAAAATAATATAAAACCTCTTGTTCCCATTTCTTAGAGTTCATTTTAAAAAACATCATTTTATATAAACATGTGCCTATAGCTATTTAGCCTTTGTGATGCTATCCTAAGAATATCATTTTTGAATCTCACTGTGTGAATGTCTATAATCCTGTATAGTTTATCATGCCCAAGTGTATTTTCTTTGTCTTTTACCACACAGCCTGTTTACTTGTAGATTTATAGATACCTTCTAGTTACAACAAATAAAGGAAACCACACAACCTATGTTTCTCTGGGTCTGACTTACTGTGCTTAATATTTTTTCCAAGTCTTTCCATTTCCTTATGAGTGGTACAATATCATTCTTTCTGATAGAAGCATAGAATTCCATTTTGTATATATAACACATTTTCTTGATCTATTTGACTGCTGAGGGGCATCTGGGTTGATTCCATATCTTGGCTATGGTAAACAATGCTGCAATGAACATGGTTGTGCTGGTAGCTTTAGTGTGGCCTTGTTTGTGGTCTATTGGATAAATGCTAAGGAGTAGCACAAATGCAGGGTCATAGAGAAGCTCTATGTTTAGTCTTTTGAAGACTCTCCATAGTGCTTTCCTGAGAGGTTGAACAAGTTTACATTCCCAACAGTGTAGAAGAGTTCCCTATGGCCACATTGCCAGCATCATTTGTTGTTGTTGCTTTTCTTGATAATGGCTATTCTAACTGGGATGAGGTGAAATCCCAATGTTGTTTTGATTCGCAAAGAAATTACTTTTATATTATATACTTCTCTGCTCTTTCAAATAGATTCCTTCCTTCCTTCCTTCCTTCCTCTTATCTTCCTCCATCCTCTCTCTTTCTCTGACTCTCTCTCCCATTCCTCCTTTGTGCTTGTCCTGGAGTTTGATTTCAGGGCCTGGGCACTGTCCTTGAGCTTTTGTTTTGCTCAAGGCTAGCATATTACCACTTGAGCCATACCTCTACTTCTGGAATTTTGGTTGTTAGTTGGAGATGAGAGTTTTACAGGATTTTTTCTACCAAGGCTGGCTTTGAACAGAGATTGTCAGATCTCAGCTAGAATTAGAGATGTGATTCACTGCTGCCTGGCAGCAGCATGGGTACTTTTGATGTGGTATGGTTCTACTGATTCTTGTGCCCAATAACTTTGAATAGTTATGTGAGGCATGTTAGTAGTGATATAATTTGGTGCCATTTTGTTCATCACTTGGTGTTATTTTGATAATTTTTCAGTCAGAATAAAGGAATATAGAAATGATCTCTCTTCTTTTTAAGGTTTCTACACAAATCATGCATCTAATTAACAATGGCTGAATGGGAATGTAAGAACTATGTTCTCAATTCCCATGTAAGATTCCAATAACCTGCTGGTAACATAGACTTGGATAATGCACATTAGACTCAAATCCTAGAGAGATCCTGTTGTATCTGCCCCTATTATTCAGATTTTTTTCAGGTATGATTAGTAATGCAAGAATCAACAGAGGAGTCCAAGAGAAGAACAATGAGTATCATAATCAAATATCTCTGAATCTAGATCTACACCCCTAGTTTTAATTAGAATGAGGATATAAAAAGGCCTTTGAACCCAACATGGAAATAAAAAAATAAATTAATAAGTGTCTAACAAAATGGAAATAATCTCTTAGAGTAGCTAAAAATAGCCTCGCTTTATATAATATTACTACACATACAGTAGATATTGTTACACATATATTACTACATATGTGATGGAAAGATAGTTCCTCAAAAGGAAATGATATAGTGGAAGACATTTAGTATAGTTTATGGAAATAATGATTTTATGTTTGTAACAATGATTTTCCCAATAAGTCATCATCATAGGTGTGATTATTGTGTTATTTGTATGTCAAGGAAATGGTTATCATATCTGTGTTGTAGTACTGTATGTTTGTACCAGTAATGGGTATGTATGAATTAAATATTAGTTTTACACTAATGGAAAACTGATTATTAAAATAAGTGGAATGGTAATAGTAAAATCCAGGTTGTAAGAAATAGACATGTGGTGATAACTGGTGCTGTTAGTAGGATGTCAACAGTTATGAAAAACTCCAAGGCAATTGCTCCTAGAATAGCGGTTATTCATTATCTTGCTTGTTATGAGTTAATCACAGCTTTAGCTTTGAGCTCTCTAGCAATTAGCACAAAGTAGAAGCATATCTTTGAGACAGAATTCCAAGTGTCATAAGAAATAAGATATGCATTGGCTAAAAAATTGTGTTCATTGTTAGTAACATGACAAAGAGATGTCATAAATAAATTGTATATTATAAACAACAATACTCTCATCATTATTCTTTTGGTGAGAAACTATCAATGAATTTCCTAAGGCAGAATAAAGAAATAAAAAATTTTATGAAATGTAATAATGACAACTATTTAGACTAAGAAAAAAAATGTGCTGCCTAAGTCAGATATTGTGCTACTTGGTTGGAGGCAAAAGGAATCCTATGTGACTATTTTTTACGACTTGTAATTCTGTGTTTGAATGTCAAGATTATTTGAAATTAATAAAATCACAAATGAACTGACATCTCCTTTCCATTACTATTTCTTCTCTTGAAAGGGAATAATGTGTACTGTTTAAATAATGTGTAATCTAATTTAAAATGGAATACTGATTAAATGGCATTTATTTAGAGTTAAAGGCCACCTTATTTGTTATTTCTAGTTCTCCATGTTCAACTGACTAAAACAGAAACAGGTTGCTTGGTAATCATTGACTTTATGTGTCTAAATATATCACATACAATGTATTGTATGTATTTTTATAATATATACACATAAAATGGAGGCCTTTAATGAATAAATATTTGTTGAATAAACAAATGAGAGTTTGTTTTTACTCATTCAATAAATTGATGCCTGAACTTTCTCTTATTATACCTTATTATGTCTGACACAGAATTTGAGCTCTTCTGATTAAAAGAGGTACTAGTATTAATAGACTGCTGAAAATGGTTTATCAAATAGTACATTTTTAATTAATGTAGATGTAGCACAGATATGTGAGTGAATAGCAACTTTTATGTTTAATCTTCATCATGAAATCAATAATTACAATAAGGACCTGACCCCAAATTAAGACCTGAAAATACTTAGTAACTAATCATTAAGAAGAACATATAGCCAGAAGCTCATTTCTTTAGCAAGCTGTTTTTATGTTGAAATCTGTAATTGGTAAAAACAAAGCAGAACAAAATTACACCACAAGAAAATAGTCAGCCAGTTGCAATTCCTTTGTCTCTTCCAGACTTTTACTCCCTTTGTTTGTTTTACAGATCTTGGAGTAAGATATCAGCTCTCAGTAAAAGTTCTAACTTCAAAATCATAAAAAATAAGCAAGCAAGCAAACAACAGCAAAGCCTGATCATGCTGTGCTAGCGATGGAAGTTTTGGTAAACAGTAAACATTACAAAAGAGGATCTTGGGTTACATGTCAACACTTGGCTTGACTTGATTCTCAATAGGAGTCCTCCTTTTCTTCTCCCCTCTGAGGCCCATTTTGCCCTCAACCCCATTCCTTATTTATAGTCCTTCTATCTTTTTGCTAATTCATATTCTGTTTTCCTTCTCTCCCAAATAGCCTCTGATTGACTCTTCCCCCACCCCAAATCTTCTGCTAGGTCTCATTTCAGTTCTCAGAGGTTTCGTGAATTATTATTCATGGAGGTTATTTTCAGTTCTTATGTGTGGAATAGAAAACGTTACCCATTGTTGAACATAAAACTTCTTTATTCACTTCCCATTACTAGTAAAATAACAGCTAAGAGAGAGAAATTGAAAGAGAAAAGGTTCATATGGCTCATGGTTTTGGATATCCCAGTCTATAATTTTAGAGACACTGAAATTAGGTTCTGCAGTAAGTTTATGTTTTTGGAACTAACAATAAAAGTACATATCTATTTACCAATAACTGTAGTGCTCACTTGTTATGTTGACTTGGCTTTTATTTCTCTCATAAAGTCATTATATTTTAAACTCTCTCTAAGTAGTTTTGCAACAAAGTTTCAATTCAAAATGTGTGAGTACAATGCATCTTGATCAATGTCACTCCTATTATTTCTCCTTCCCATCTATCCTGACCACATATACCCTCAAGTTACCTGGTTCTATCAAGTGATTGTTCTTAAGAAGTGAGTCTTTATTTAAAAATGAACATTCCTGGTTCAACTATGGTACATGGAGTGATTTTTTTCTTTTCTTGTTTTGTTCCAGAGCTGAGGACTGAACTCAGGGCCTTGCACTTACCAGGCAGGTGCTCTTCTGCTGAGCCAAATCCCCAGCCCCTGGAGTGATTTTTTAATGTTTCCCTTTCAATTGATTTTTTTGTGTGGTTTAAAAAATGATTATTTTTATGTTCATTTTTGTCATATTAATCATCCTTTATTATATTTATTGATAGTTGTTATAAGTTTTATAGAGCATTCTTTATCTTATTGTCATATATTTAACATCTACAGTTGGTTTAGATTATATAGTACACAACTTTATTTGTATTTTAGAAATTATCTTTAAAGATTTTTATTGTAAAGGTGATGTACAGAGGAATTACAGTTACATAAGCCAGGCAATGAGTACATTTTTATTTTATTTTTTTAACAGTGTCACCCTCTCCCACTTTATCCCAGTTTTCCCTTCCCAGTCTTCCTCCCCCACAAATTGTATACAATATAGTGTTTAGTGAGTATCATTGATGGATTAGTTCACCCTTTGTCCACTGTTTCTGTGCTTCCCCTTCCCCTCCCTAAATCAGATGAACCTACATACAAGAAAAAAGGTACAGAAATCAACAACAGTGAAAAAAGGGTTAAAACAGAAAAAATGAAACACAAACAGTACAATATCAAACCCCTTGTTTCTATTTCTTGGAGTTCATTTCGATAAGCATCATTTTATATGATCATATGCACATAGCTATTGAGTCCTTCTGATCCTCTCCTATGAATATCCTCCTTTAGTGTCACTGTGTGATGTTTACAGTCCTGCTTGTCAGAAATTATCTTTTTTTTTTTTTTTTTTTTTTGGCCAGTCCTGGGCCTTGGACTCAGGGCCTGAGCACTGTCCCTGGCTTCTTCCCGCTCAAGGCTAGCACTCTGCCACTTGAGCCACAGCGCCCCTTCTGGCCGTTTTCTGTATATGTGGTGCTGGGGAATCGAACCTAGGGCCTCGTGTATCCGAGGCAGGCACTCTTGCCACTAGGCTATATCCCCAGCCCCAGAAATTATCTTTTAAATATCAAAACATGAATAAATGCCTTTTGACTTGTGTAGACTTTTTACCATTTATGAAATATTTTTATTACTTTGTATTGATCTAAATTTCCATCTAGCATCATGTTGTCTAAGTGAAGAGATTTGTAAATCTTATTTGTCATGAATGTTTGTTGAGGTGAATTCCCTCAACTTTTGTTTATGTGAAGAATCTTGGTCTATGTCTTCATTTTGCAAAATATTTTCTCTTGTCAAAAATTGGGGAATGAGAGAGGAGGTAACAAACAGTACAAGAAATGTACCCAAGGCCTAATGTATGAAACTGTACCCTCTCTGTACATCAATTTGTGAAGTTACAAAAAGAAGAATTTTAGTGTGACATGATTTTACTGTTTTTTTTCTTCAGAGATGTTGACAAAATTTTGGCTTCTATATTTTTTATTTATGTTTTTCTATAATATCTCACTTTTCCTTTGGTTACCTTTAAGATTTTTCTCTTTACCTCTGGTTTCAATGTGCATACATATGTCATTATCTGTGTTTGTCCTTTGTTTCTTGAGCTTTGGGGAACTACTTGTTGGTTTTCATTAATTTATAATTCTACGCCAGTATCTGGTGTTTTTTTCTTTTGTGTGTAGACTTTAGTAAACACTGAAAAGAACTTAGAATGTTTGTCTTTCTGGATTTTCCATTAAAATTTGACTTTTCCATTCTCTCTGCTGAAGTTTCCCATCTTTCCACGTGTAATTTTCCAATCATTTGACAGGATCCTGTTGATCATAGTTACAATAAACTATATGTGTAATTGTTTTTACATGAGATACTTCTGAATCCTGAGATGTTTATCTGCCTTATCACTAGACACGGAGTAATTGTTTTCCTTGCATCTTGTATATGCTTAACAATTTTTAATTGAATATATATTATATATAAAACACTGATAGCCTGAAGTAGTACCCAGAAAGAGGAGTGCTTAATTTTCTACCAACAGAAACTTCAGTAGATAGTCAAGAGTTGAAGCAGATTTAGGTTTCATTGTTGCTCCAGTTAGCTTTAGGGCACCCTATCTCGCCTTCCGATTAGTTAATGAGGATCCCTTGTGATTAATTGTGAATTATCTAACCAATTGATTAATTAATTGTGATGGCCTGTGATTAATGTAAAGCTTGGAGTAAGGGAGCATTTTGCTCTATGCTCCTTCTGCACATCCAACTTTCAGGTACACCACACTAATCTCACTCCAGATGGTTCTCTCTCCATTGTCACTCTATTGTTTCTTGTTTCCTCATATAAGGCTCATGGTAGTAACATGTTATTTCAATCTCCCTGATCAGCCTCAGACTTAGATAGGTGCTACATGTATATCTGAGCTGGAAGAGGGGTATTTTTTCCACATCAGATTCATTTTAAACAGTTTGATTTCTTTATAAGGTCTCTTCTCCTTAAATATCATATTAAATAATGATTTGCATGTGCTTAACCTTTTCATCTTTGCTAAGGATTCATTCCTATTTTTCTGTGAGATCTCAGTCATTCTGGATGTCTTCGATGTACCTGACTAAGCCTCTTCCTGCACCTGTTTTATATTTTGTCTGGTTCCAGCTGCCTTTCTTAACATTTTCTTTTAGTACCTTAACCTAAATGATGAAAAAAACAGATGGATTGGTGTCACAAATTTTATAAATTCTATTCACAACTGAACTTTCATTATGCCTCTAAGTTTCCCTGTGCAGCTGCTTTTCTTTCTCATGAGTATTTCAACTTACCTGTGCCCTACTTTGCCAGTACCTCCAAGGCATTCTGTTAGAAATTAAGGATTTGATTGGGCACAGCCATTAACTTCAAAATATTCTAGATTCAGTGTTGACTACTAGTTAATCAGACTTAGGTCTAGCACTTTTTTTTTTTTTTTTTTTTTGGCCAGTCCTGGGCCTTGGACTCAGGGCCTAAGCACTGTCCCTGGCTTCTTCCCGCTCAAGGCTAGCACTCTGCCACTTGAGCCACAGCGCCGCTTCTGGCTGTTTTCTGTATATGTGGTGCTGGGGAATCGAACCTAGGGCCTCGGGTATACCGAGGCAGGCACTCTTGCCGCTAGGCTATATCCCCAGCCCCGGTCTAGCACTTTTTATTTGCCATCTCTGTTTCCAGAATACCATCTCGTATTCTTGTCCCCGAGCCCATACCATTTTATCATTTACTAAGTCTTCTTCCAGCTCAGAACTTTTGCTCCCATCGTTTTTCTCATCTGACATGTTATTCTCTTCCTTTATCCTACTATATGTCAAAATAAGGATAATAGAGAGCAATGGGGTTGACTATGGTCAAAGTCCATTATATACATGTGAGAAAAAAATGAGACCCATCATTTTGTACAATTAATATGGAATAAGAATAAGATAAAGTGTTGCCTGTAGTCATTTCTGGAATTTAAGTTGGAGGAGAGAACAAGAGAGAGAGAGAACACTTAAGCATGAATATGCTAAGGAATATGTGTGTTGAGAAGGGAGAAGGAAAGTCAACGGAAATCGAAAGAATATTATAGATTATAAAGGGTTCCAGACAAAGTTGTGAATGTTAGTTTTTAGTTTTGAAACTAGGAGACAATTTGGAGCCAAACAAAAAGAATATTGATCACGATCAAGGGACTGGCAGGAATTGGAGACCACAATATTTAGTAGCACTAAATTTATATATCCATATGTCCAACTGTGATCTTTCTTTAATGTGCAGACCTCTATTTTCACACACACACACACACACACACACACACACACACACACACACACACACAGAATTCTTAACATTTCCCAAAGAATTGGTTACTTATTTCTTCAAGAACTCTACACTGCTTTTTATGTTCCAAATGATGATAAAGACCTTCTATCTTGTTTCTTAGGTTAAAAAAATATTATCTCACATAAAGAAATATTTATTGAATACTTAGTCCAAATATAATGATTATACAGTAAAAACAAATGTGTATCCTATCTTTATGAGGCTCATGAAATTTGCAAACCAGCTATAATGCCACTACTATATATTGTGTTTCAGAGACCACTTAAAATATGGGTCAGTAAATTATAGCACAGAGTCCAAATACAACTCATTGACTGTTAATGTGTGGGTTATGAACTAAAAGAATTTCCCAATTTGTTTTAAAATACAGGCAAGGCTGCACAGTGAGACCTTGTTTCAAAAAACAAAGGTTTATAAGGCATATATTTCAGTTGCTTTTAATAGAATCACAATATGGTATAGTCAGCACCTATATCAATTTCTAACATTTCCAAAAGAAAATTGCATGTCCACTGAAGCATTCTCTCCTAACCACCTTCTCTACACCTCTTGGCAACCCTCACTATGTTTTCTCTCTCTATGGATTTACCTACTCTGAATATTTCATATAAATAGAATCTTACATGACCTTTTGTGTCTGGCATTTTCGGCTAGCATTGTTTTGGGAGATTCAAATATATAGCAGCATATATCTGTCCATCACTTCTTTTTATGACAGAATATGATTCCATTTTATTTATATATCCTATTTTACTTGCATACCCATCCATTGATGGACATTAAGGTTATTTCTAGCCCTGGTTCAAGTTTGCAAGTTGAGGGCAATAGGGGAGAAACTGCAATTGCAAATTGCACTATTATAAATTCTCATGTACTTGTTTTTGTTTGGCTCCCTATCTTTTTCAGTTTATTTAGAAATATTCCTAGTAGTGGAATTGTTGGGTCACATGGTAATATTATGTTCACTTTCTTGGGTAACTGCCAGGCTGTTCCCCATAGTCACTATTATCATTTTATGTTTCTACCGGAAAAGGAGGAATTTTGCCATACCTTCACTCATATTTGTTGTTTTTCATTTTTAAAATATCATCTTACTGGGTATGAAATGGTCCCCTACAGTTTAGATTTTGGATTTCACTGATGACTAATTATTTTGAGCACCTTTTCATGAGCTTGTGACCATTTGCATAATCTTTAAATGAGATTCTTTGCACATTTTTAAATTTAGCTACTTTATCTCTTTTGTTGCTGAGTTACAGAATTCTTATTTATAAAAATTTTTGGTACAGGGTGCTCAGTGATACATGAGTTGCCAGTGTCTTCTGTTTGGTAGGTTGTGATTTAATGAAGCTTAATTTATTTTTATGTTTTTGTTCATGTCCTTGGTGGCATTTCTAAGAACCCATTGTGAAATCTCAAGTTATAAAGATTATTTTCTATGTTTTTTAGTTTTAGTCCTGAAGTGGTATATTTTTTCAGGAAAGTTTGTGCACTGGTGTTTGCTGATATTTTTTAGAATTTCCTTTTAGACTATCTATGAAATCCTGCTTGTCTTGAAAGTGTGTTGAATGATGCAGGCTCCTCTACCTGAAAGATATACCTTCCTAAAAGCAGTAGTGTGATGGTTTTTGGGGAAAGAGTCTTTTCCCAAAGTAAGGAACCTGAGATGAAATCATCTCAGTTTAATTAGTCCCTAAATTCAGGGGTTGGAGGAGACAATGATGTAGACAGAGCCAGAGACTGAAATGATGCATCTACAAGCTGCAGCCATCAGAAACTAAGAGCGAGGCAGAGAATGGACTGTTAGAATTGTGAGAGAAAAAACATTTCTATTGTTTCCAACTACTGAGCTCATAGTGACTTGTTATGGCAGCTCTAGGAAATGAAACCACCTTCTAAAAAGTCCAGCTTAAATGTCAATGTATAACAGGCTCTATGATTCTTCGAATCCAAGATTAAAATTGTTTGCTCCTTCTTATTTGGTATTAGACATTTAATTTTCATCAATGTTTATCTTCTCTAAAAGCTTTCCACTTTTCCAGTATTTAATTTTCCCTTCCCACATAGTATGGTAATTTGAGTACAGGAGGTTCTTTTTGTTTATTAAATGAATGAATGACAGCACAGGATGTGATTGAGCAAGCATTGCCTTGAGTTAGCATGCTGGCATTCTTTACTGGATTCCTCCATCTACAAGTGAGAGTGCCCGTTGCTTTGACCTTTGTCTGTCTCATCTTTGGTATACAATAACCTTTAACTTAGTCCTACACTTAATGTAGAACTTTCCCAACCAACTGAAAGACATTAAGATATATTATTTCTTCAGAAGGATTTTTTCACACCAGTTTCTGTTTTTTTTATGATTTCATATGGGGAATTATATCTTTGAGAGCTTTCAGGGAAATCAATTACACCTCTACCTCTCCATATGTTTTACAAGGCTTTAAATGTTTCTCTTCTTTCCTTCATTTGATGCAAGATCAGGAGGAATACCACTGAGATGTGTGAAAGAATTTTTATTGATATTTGTCTACAGGAAACACATTTTGTAGGTTTACATTTAACTCTTCTTTGATGATGAATCTAGTAGTTATTAGTCATTTGAAGTAACCATATGTTGATATTTCAAAAATAGCTACATATCAAATACTTACAATTTATTAGAAACAAGGCAAGCCCAAACTGTCATTGTGCCTAAACAATCCATTCTTTGTAACTGAGTCTGAAATTAGTTTCCTTTTAATATAGAGTTGAAATTAACATGCTTTTTCATGTTATAATATTTTGTCTTCTTTTAATATTCCTATTGTAATGAAATATAGATCTGTCAGAGAATTGAAGCTGTGTATCTGCATGTTAGAAAAGCCAGTTAGAAGCCAACAAAGCATATTATTTGTGGATTATTTGCATCGATGAAGATGAACCTTTATATAGGCCCTTCTTCCAACTGCTATTAAAACTTTGACTCATCAAATCACTTGCAAGGAATTTTCCCTACAAGGAGAAAAGAAAATAGAAATGTTGGTACAGTTAGAGAATCAAGGATTAAAGTAAAACCACCAGTGGAAATGGAGGCAGAAATAGAGAACACAATTTCCAAATAGCCAGGCATTGTTGTTTAAGAAATTAAGAATCTTTATAGAAGCTCCTTAAGTTGGGAAGCTCTTAAAAATTGCTTGTTTGAAATGCAAAGAAACCTAGAAGTCTCTTGGATTCTGTTATTTCTTTTATGCCATTCTCAGAGTGCTTTTTTACCTTTTGCAGTACAACACATTTTTTTTGTTAAGATTCTATTAGGTTCTGGGATTTATACCATTGCTTATAAAAAGATTAAACCCTTTATTAGTTGAAAGAACTTCATAGTTGTTTCAAATGCAAAATCTTATGAAATCTAAGCCCAAGATTTGTATGATTTGGGAAAAATTATTAGATCTATTTAGATTTGCATATGGATTCAGTTTATGGAAAGTCTATCTTGCAGGTAGGTTTGAAGATAATCACATACTACACTGGACTGGAAATCTCATTTGTGAGTGTGCGCATACACGTGTGTGTGTGCAGGTGTGTTTGAAGTACTAAGGATTGAATTCAAGGCTTTGCATGTTTATTGAAAGCATTCTATCACTTGAAGTATTGCCTACCTTTGATCCTATTTGCTAAATTTTCGTTCTGAGACAAGTTTTCAGTACCTTTGCCTGGGCTGGCTTCAAACTCTTGTTCTTCATGCCTCTACTTCTTTGGTAGCTGGGATTATAGGCATATGGCACCCTGTCCAGATTCATTTGGTTGGGGGGGGGGGTAGGTTGTGAGGCTTGAACTCAGGGCCTGGGTAGTATTCCTAAGCCTTTTCACTCAAGGCTAGCACTCTACTCCTTAGAGCCACAGTTCCACTTCTGGTTTTCTGGTGATTAATTGGAGATAGAGTCTCATAGACTTTCCTGCCCAGACTGGCTTCAAACTGCAACCCTCAGATCTCAGTCTCCTGAGAACCTTGGATTACAGGTGTGAGCTATTGGCTCCAGGCCCAGCTTCGTTTTTTAAGTTAGTACATACTTCAATTCATGTGACGTCAATCTCTTAACACAGATTATTTGATTATCTAATGCTTAATGTTTGTCCATTAATTGTCTCTGTGGGAATATCAGTTTATAGATTAATCTACTGATTGAAGAATTTCCTATATTTTTCTTCCATCATCTCTAATGATAGTTGAAGACATAATTGGGATTTTCAGGAATTGGATTAGAAATCATAGCCTACAAAATGTTTAAATCTCATTATTACACATTTATGTAATTCCCAGGATAGTAGGGAAAGGGCATTTGTTGTGACTTAAGGAATATTTATCTGAGGTATGTGGGAAGAATTGCTCAGCTATGTGGGAAGAGTTGATCTTTATCACAGGGGAAAAACTGCAAGGAAAATTTGAGGGGAAGCAGCAACAAATGTCAAGGAATGTAAGGTCAGTTTAAGGTAATTACACACAAACTTAAAATGAATATTGTGTGATATTTGAGGTCTTGAGTCAACTAGTGGACATAGAATTGGACAGAGGAAGTGAGCATGTTACTCTATTCCAAAGACAGATTGGTATATTATACTTATGAACTTTAGTACTATGTAGAAAAATCTGAATAAAAACAAAAATAACAAACACAAAACCAACACACACACACACACACACACACACACACACACACACCTCAAACTCAAAACAAGGCCAAAAAAATCTATCCAACTTATTTGGCTAAATCTCATTTCTTATAAACGTGTGTGAAATGTATCTATACTCATACATTTTCCAAAATGTTGATTGTTTAATTTTGTTGTAAAGGACTTGCTTGCTTGTTTTCTTTTTTCTGTTCTGAATTTCTTATTTGTAATTTCACCTTAATTTTGCAGTTTGAAAGAGGATCTTCATTTTTCAATCATCTTATAGGCCCATGCTATCAATAATATCCATACACTTTTTTTCTGAGAACAAAATTCTTTATTTAGGAATGCTTAAAAGAATTCTAAATGTTAAGCCATGGCCATGAAGAATAATGTGGGTATTCATGGTTACTCAGGTTTGCGCATGAGCTTCTGTGTGTATGTGCAGTAATTCTTGTGATGGTACACATATCGGTAAATAAACATATAGGTACTCAGATGTTCAGAAACCTATTTTCTTATTCCCAGTGATGTGACTTGTGAAAACAATCATCCTTATACAACTGCTTTGATAATGTCATTACTGAACTAGTTTATTTTTTAAAACAAAACCAATAAACTAATTTTATTCCCTGGCCATCTTGCCTCTTTCCTCAGCTCTTACTATACTTAGTCACTCTGCCCTCTTGAAGAACTTTTCCCATTTGTTCTTTGGCCTTGCACTTATTTCTTATTTCACCTTTATTTCTGCTGCTCCTTCTGCATTGATTTTTTTTTTTTTTTTTTTGGCCAGTCCTGGGCCTTGGACTCAGGGCCTGAGCACTGTCCCTGGCTTCTTCCTGCTCAAGGCTAGCACTCTGCCACTTGAGCCACAGCACCACTTCTGGCCGTTTTCTGTATATGTGGTGCTGGGGAATCGAACCTAGGGCCTCGTGTTTCCGAGGCAGGCACTCTTGCCACTAGGCTATATCCCCAGCCCTTCTGCATTGATTTTATAGGCTCTTATTTCTGTTTTTATCATCTGTGGGATTTATCTTCCTTTTTCAGAATATTCCATGGGTTTCATCAATATTTGTAATATATTTTGTGCTCAAATTCCTCATAGTGGTTTCTTGGATGTGTAGATATGTGGTAGATATCTCAAACTTGCACACAACTGCTTATGGGCTGTCTCAAAGACATTTTAATCAGTCTAAAATGGAATTCATCATTTTCCCCTACCTTGCAACTCTTCTTCTACTTGTGTTTTGTATTTCAGTAAACAGCACCACTCTCTGCTAAACTGTGGAATTTTTCCAAGGTGGAAATGCATTTTAAGCTGTCTTTTCTGGTTTGATTTGCACAGCCTCTAGTTTCCCTTGCTATCCCTCCAGTTTTGGGCGGTGATCTGTTCTCATTGGAAATGCTTCACTTTAGTTCATCATCTTTGGTTACTTTCAATTTGTCTTTAATTTTATTAAGATGTAATTTGCATGTTGTAAAATATACAAACCTTAAGTATACATTTCCCAGAATTTTGAAAAAAACCAGACGTATTTGGGTAATACTTCAAGCAGAGTGGGTTATAATTCTATCACTCAAAAAAAAATAAATCTCTACTTATTCCTTTGCAGTTGATCTTTCCAATTTCAACCAAGAGCAATCATTCTTCCAGTTTTTATTTGTGCACACAAGTGTTGCTCTTATTGATATTTATATAAATAAATGAAATCAAGCACTCAAAAGAATGTGTATGACACTTATCCAATTATTTTTATCTGTAAATTTTACTGTGAGGTATCAGTCTACTCTATGGAAACACTCCAATATGCATACCCATTCTTTTTTTTTTCCCAAAGGAAGTTGCCACCGTTTATTATTGACCTGGACAACTTAAAATGTTCAAAGTTCATTTTGGTGGAAAACACAAAAACTTACTTAGTGTCATTGCTAAGAAGAAAATTAAGGTCACAACAGGGTTTCCCTACACTATATATATATATATATATATATATATATATATATATGTATATATATACATATTACATATATATAGCTGTTCACACACTATTTATTTTCTAGATAACTCATTAATATGGAAAGGCAGTAATGTGTAATTGAAACTTACAAGAAAGTCCACATACACATGATTTTAAGTATAATTTAATTCATTAACTTCAAGATATAACTATATACTAAGACCATTATTTCAAATTTAAAGAAACGGATCCTTACAAGACCAAAATAACCCACAGGCCATGAGGTTGGTTTATCCCTTTTTGTGTGTGTGTGTGTGTGTGTGTGTGTGTGTGTGTGTGTATGTGTTTGTTTAAACAAACTGTGCACCACAATGCTTCAACAAGCAAGGCAAATGCCATGAATGTGAAAGCTGAGGTTGGCACTATTCCACATCTAGAACGAGGGGAGGTGAATTAGCGAGAAGTGGTAATCGGTAATCATTCCAGTTAAACAATTAAGTAACGTCGTGACAGGTTGGTCTGCAGCTTCAAAACTGTCCATTAAGTTTCTTTTTTCTTGATGATCAGAGGTCCCACGTTGTCCCCAGTCTCTTCGTTGTGTTTTGTGTGGGCCCCATCACAGAATGGGAACTGGCAGTCACTTTCATCATTTCCTCTCTGTGAGTTCCTTTCATTCTTACTAAAATATGGACAGCCCTTTTGTGAAGCAATGTGAAATATGACAGTTTCTCAAAAGGCAGAACACACAGTAAACTTTTTTGGATCTCCAACAATGGCAGTACACAGCTTTGTCTCCCAAATCTTCCATGTCAAAAGCATGGACTATCTTGGCACTGTCTTTCTGGATGTGAAGGTTTACCATGGCCTTACTGCGGTGATCTTTAACATAGAATCTTTTGTAACGAGGTAACCAAGGGCTGCTGTACCAGCAGCAATCATAACTGCTGCAATCCATTCCACTCGCAGGGCGGAATCGGAAATTGCATACCCATTCTTATGGTGATAAATATTGGAGCGGTTTCCAATTGTTAATTATGAATTCAACTGCTATGAATTTTCTTATAAAATTCTATTTTTTCTGAACATACACTTTCCTTTCAGTAGGAGGGAGGGAAATAGTTTGATTGTAGCACAGGTATGTATTTAAATTTATGAGAAATGGTCAGATATTTTTCCAAATTTTGTTGGACCAGTTAATACTTCTTTTAATAATTTAGGAGGATTTCCTCATATCCTTGTCACTACCTAGTGTTTTTAAGTCTTTGAAATCTCTAATTTTACCATGTTCAATGTGTCAAGTGGCATCTCTGTGGTTTTGCTTTGTCTTTCACTGATACTTAGTCTTCTTGAACATTATTTCATATACTGACTATTTGTATATCTTTTTTTAAAAAAAATAAAGTGGCTGTTGAAGCATTTTAACGTTGAGAAGAACTGGGCTATTCCTCATTTTACCATTAATTTGTGGTAGAGTCACAATGAGTCTCCACACAGACCTTTATCATGTACATCCTCAGGACAGATCAGTCACATTGACAGTGTGTGTGGTTCACCTTCTCATTTTCTCAGTGATACCACTTTGAAGGACAGAAAGCTTTTAATTTCTACAAAGTCCACTTTATCACCTTTTTTTTTCTTTTGCAGTTATTACTTTTTGTGTCTTTAAACATCTTTTCATATCTCAAGGACGCTACTCTTCTGGTTTTTTCTTTCCCCTAAAAGCTTTATAGTTCAACAGCATATCAATTATTCTTACTTCTCATGATGTTAAGATACACAAGTTCTCTTCACTGTACTCAGTTTATTTTCTGAAAATCTAAAAAATAGCAACGCCAATTATTGTCCTACCTCCAAATTCAGCCTTCTTAGTGATCACTGCTAATTTTCTAAACTCTTTCACATGGTTTACAAGAAGACCCTTCCTCAATTCATGTCTTTTTCCAAGGAATTTCCTTGTGTCTACCTCCATCTGGTGCTAGTCCCTGGATTTTCATTACCATTCCGCTCAGAGTGCATCAAATTATTTTCTTTTCTGACTTCTGGATGAATATAGTTTCTGGAAGAAGCTAGACTATCTTTCCATCGACATGTTTTTCTCTTTCCCTAGGTAACCCTGCCTCTCAGTTTTGGTTTCAATGGCACTTTTCCTGGGAAGCTATTCCAGACATTTGAAGAAAGTTAGTTGGCCCCTCCCACATAGTCCTACAATGCTCCTGGCTTTCCCCTATTGTGGCTGTTACCACACTATTCTGTAGTGGTTGTGAACTTTTCTGTAGTGGGGTATGAACCAATGCTTCTCACTGGATTCCCACTTTCCAAGTCTCACCTGATTCCAAGACAAGAACAAAATGGTGGTTGCTATGGTGTCTCTAGTATTTAGCAGAGTTCTTTGTCCATAAAAATATTGTAACAGATTATATATGTAGGTGGTAAGTAGATAGGAGAGCATCAGTGACCTGGTAAACTCTGATTTCTTGAATTCATCAATAATAGAAGATGTTTATTTCTCATATATTGTAACATTTTAACAAATTAATATATACTGATGATATAAATTTTAAAGAAGAAGAGAAATAGACAACTGGGGTCTACTACAGGTTTGGAGGCATGTAATTGAAAAAGACCATATTTTAGGTAGCCCAATGTTTTAGTGGTGTGCTGGATGAATAACAACCACATTGTCTATGTTTCATTACTACATAGTAGGAATGCAACATATTGCTATTTAAGCAAGCATAATAATTTAATTTGTTGTGGAGATTAAATTATAGTAAAGTAAAGCCTTTTATAATGAAGGCTTTTTCAAAAATTGGAACTGAAAATGTAGACATTTCTTAATTGTTCAAAAGTGACTGTGAGACTGTGCAAGTAGGTTACTGCCTTTATTAGAACTGTTATAAAAGATGGCTATTTTAAGCAAATGGAACAATCACCTGTAATGTTTGTGCCCTCAACACACAAAAGGCCCAAAGGAAAGAAATTTAAATTCATTTTCTTTATTACTTAAGCTTTGTCTGAGAAGAGATCATCAGTTCCGAGCTTCAGGAAAATATGAAAATAGGCAATACTTATGGTTGGTTTTTATTACCTTCTACTTACCAATCTGGAATGAAAGTAGAGCCAGGTGGTGTGGCTTCTAATTTGTTCTCTAATTTTCTCACATTAGGAACTGACCCATGGTATTTCGATTTGTTCATTTCCAGGACTACAAATTTTTCGAAGAAGATTTCAAATGGCTATTTTCACTTAGATTTTACATCAGAATAAGGCTAGATTCCATTTATTGATTTCTCTTCACTGTTTTTTCTTTTCTTTTTCACCTTTATGAAGTTTCTAAGCTTCACTTGTTAAAGGTTAACATGTACATTACAGAGAAAATCTTTCCATTGAATTTGGTACACATTTCAGTATTCAAATTCAGTAATAAAATTTGTGATACAATCAGATATCTAAATAGCTTATTAATTATACTAGCTTTGGAAAGAGGGAAAAATTACTCTTCCTATATGATATGAGCTAGCCCTGATCTTCTTTAGGAAAGGCACTAATGCAAAATGGTATTTTGAGGTTTAGGAAGAATATATCCCTTTATGTATCCAATTATTATTTGGGCAACCGTCATGAGTCAGACATTATTGGAGGCCATGGGACTATAGACTAGTAGGGAATGAAGCAGAAAGTAATTGCAGTCTTCATTTTTTTCTGGAACAATTGTGTTTCCTTTATTCTTTTCAATTATATTTTAATGCTTTGAAAATAATTATCTTGAGGGTTTAAGAAGAACAGTGTATGACCAAATGCCAGCCCACTTGTGCAAGTCTGCAGTGCTGTTAATCCTAATTGCTCAGAAACATTGAAGCTTATGGTCCTGTCTCTAGCTATTTTCCTAGACCAATAAAATAGTGACACTAGATTATATATATGTGTATGAAATATATAGGAATATATGTATACATTCATCTATAGAAATTTGGCTTCTTATTAGTTCTTACCTTCAAAATTATTCAAAAATATTAATCTTTTCAATCAGCTCGGATTTAGAACAGTATTCTCAGATCCTGAATGTATGGGTTTTTATCATATCTATCTGATAATATATATGAAAATACATATGATGAAAGTTACCTGGTTCCATTTTCCCCATCACTTTGATCTCTCCACTGCTGGTAGTCATTTTGTTAAGCTATAAGTTAGTTGTTCAAAGGAGTTACACTATGGCAATATCATCTGGTATTCTCATTGTCTTTGCTTCAGAGCATAAAGTCCTCTTGATTTAAGCAATGTAGATAGCCAACTGAGATAAATCAGCTGAAAATGTTTACTGGGTCTTGGATTATCTTACTCCTCCCATGAAATGAGTGCAGGAATATAGGACATGTTATATCTGATCAAGTCCTATTGTTTGTGGAGTGTGGTAGTTCATAGGAAAGCATGATATTCACTCAACACAACATTGATCTTCCTTGAACATCAATTATACTCCCCTGTGTAATACTTTACATATCAATTTTCACAAATCAATTTTCTACAAAGACCTTCCTTGATCCCATTTCTATTTTCAGTCTATGCTACCTCTTTAGTAATGAGTTTATTATCTCTTGTGGATACTTCACGTCCATATTTCAATGGCTGTGTAAACTTTAATTTTCAAAATACCCACTAGAGTACACTAAAATTTGAAATACATGCTTAACTCATCCGCTTATTTTCTTTTTTCTTATGCCAATCTTTCTTGTTGGAAGGATTTGAATTTTCAGCTTGTTTTAGGTAGAAAATGATATCCTTTCCTCATTCATACTGAGGATTCATTCCTCTATGCTGTTCTTTATGATAAAGGGCAAATAAGAACAATTAGTGTGCATATGCATAAAAAGAGAGAGATAAATTTTGTTTATGGACAACATATGCTTCATCACCACATCCACATGATGAGTATTATATTTTACTTATTATCACAATATCATATGAACTCTTTGGACACAGATAGCATATCAGATATTCTTTTGTGATTTCAACTACATTTCATAATAAATAGGTTTCCTAAATGAAAATACTGACAATATTCTGGACCCTACTAAAAATCACATGCCAGTGTAATGTCCTATCACATCACTTCTGAAATACTATGTGGCTAGTACTTCTGAATGCAGACCCCTTCAACATTCTCTGAACTCAGTGCTTTAACTGGCTTTGTTAATATGTAAGCCATCCTCTCAGTCATTCTTTCCTTCTAATAGTCCTTCTAATAACCTACCTAATAGTTCAATTCCTAGGGTGCCTGCAAGAAAAGAGAAAGGATTTTTATTTTACAGAAAGAGAAAGTATATTTCATAGAAGGACGATGGATATTTTGTTGATTTTGTCTTATCCCATTTTGAGTGCTGTCTTCTTTTCATTTAGTGCTTTCCAAAGTTCAATCTTAAATAATTGAGCACAACTTTAATATTAATTTCAAGTTTATATTTTTGAAAATAATTTGTCTTTAACCCTTGTAATATGATTGTGCATCTGAATACATATAGTGTGTTTACATCCCTAAATTCATTGCCTTTAAAATGATTTGATTTTTGGTAGCTTGAAGGTTGGGGTTTGAGAAAGATTGTAAAATGAATTTAAGGATGAAGCACTGTGAATGCTAATTATTCCCTGAGGAGTATAGTTGTTTTTGAACTATAGCAATGTGATACTTTAAAACTTGCTGGTGAAATTATGCCCTTTTTCTTTTGTCTTTCTCTCCCTTGGCTTTGCCCCTGATATCACTGTAACTGATTTTGGCACCAGGAATATTGTATATATGTGTATTGGAACTAGGGAAGGGAAAGGGAATACCAAAATCAAGAGACAAAGGATAAAAAGACAAACCAATGCAACAGCAATACTTACAAAACTATATGGTGTAAATCAACTGTACAACTCATGGAGGGGGGGGGAGGAATAGGGGAGGGAGAAGGCAGCGGGGGAGGGGGAATGAGGGAGAAGGTAACAAGTTGGATAACAAATGTAAGCACTGCCTTACGTACAAAACTGTAACCCCTTTGTACACCACTTTGACAATAGAGAAATGAAAAAAAAACTTCTTGGCTTACCTTTCTGTGCATTTTTATTGCCATAAATTAGTTAGATAAGGGGATTTCATTTTGAAATACAATGTTCTTCAATTAGAATAATTGCATCTGTTATTTTCCTTCACTTTTCCAGCCCAATTTCAATAAGCTTTATCGTTTCACTTTCACACACGTACATATACATAAAATATTTTGAAAATATTCACCCTTCTTTGCCCTCTACATTTTCCACTAGTACTCATGCCCTAACAGGGTCTGTTTCACATTCTTGTCATTTGTTGTATTTTCAGTGTATGCTAATTATCCAAGGGGATTTCACCATCATATTTCACACATGTGTATGCAGTACTTTCAACAGACTGACCTATGTCTCCACTTTCATTGTCTCTATCACCAATACTTTCAATTATTCAACCGCTCTTACTGAGTTTCATTTCTCTGTATTTATTCACAGATTCAATATATTTCATCCTTGTTCACTAATATTTTCTTGTATTTTCTACCTTTAATCCACAATTATAAACATGCTACATAGATTTAGGTGAAATCAGTATTAAAGGCTCCCTCAAAACCAAAACTAGAACCACAATACATCCATTGATACTACTATTGAGCACACATTTGAAGAAATGTATATCAGAATACAATAGAGGCATTTATATACTCATGTTTATTTCAGTGTTATTCACAATAGCTAAGACTTGGAAACAGTTAAGCCTTGGAAACAGCCTGAATGCCTACAAATGATGGATGGATGGAACAAGCGAATGTTATCTATCTATCTATCTATCTATCTATCTATCTATCTATCATTCAACCATTAAAGAAGAGTGAAATTATGGCATTTACAGTGAAATGGATGCATCCACAACCTTCTTATTAAGGTAAATCAGGTTCAGAAGACAAAGATCACATGTTTTCTTTCATATGTGGATTATAGACATAAAAGATGGCTTATGTTTACAGAGGTAGCCGTCCTCCTTAGACTGAAGGTAACAATCTTTTTACATCTAGCATGTACATATGAATTCTTGTGGTTTGTTGTTCTAAAAACAAACATTTTTCTAGGACAAAAGAGACAACGATTTTGCCCTATATATCCAGATACAAACTTACCTCCTCAGAACTTCAGATCATTTAATGTAAAAAGTGTGTATTTGGTTCAATGCATTGTGTGTGTGTGTGTGTGTGTGTGTGTGTGTGTGTGTGTGGCGGGGGGGGGGCCGACTAAGCCTACCCTCTTTAGGTTGCAAAATTCAGAAATAAAAAATAGGAACTAGAAGAGGAGTACCTTTTGTTCTTGATGAGAGGCATTGTTTTCCCCCCCAAGTTTCACAGAACATACAGAATGGTGTGTGAAGCTGCCTGATGGGACTGGTCCCCATGCCGTTCCATGGCGTCACAAGGACACAAGCAGGCAAGGACAAAGGGCTGTACACAAGCCCACATCATTTCTGCAAATGACACGGCTGGAGAGCTTTAAGCAAGAGTGAAAAGGAACAGTGTCCTCTGTCCATCCCCACTGAGAAAGCCAAGATGCAATCTGCTTGGCCAGGATGCTTCCAAAGGAATGTGATTTACCTTCCACTTCCCATGTAGTAAGAGGCAACACTGTAGGCGAGAACTGTGGGAAAGGCCTGGGAGGAATTTGGATATGTGATTCCAGGGTTCTCATGTGACCTGACTCATATTCTCAATTTAGTTACTTCTTGACCTGGAAAAGGCTGCCATGGGTTGCCTCTCTTTCCTTAGCTTATCTTGTTCATGATGTACTCTCTTCTCCTTCCTCTGCTCCTACCCCATGCAGCCTCTTCTTCCTTTTCCTTGCAGCCTAATAGAGACTTTGCCTAGATGTCTATTCACATCCTGATTTCTGGGGTATGGACTTTACTTCCAGGCAGGAAAATGTATTTGAGTTTTTGAAATATATAGATAGATACCCACCCTAAAGCAGCAGAGGCGACCTTTCAGTCTCTTGGCCTGATTGGCCAATCAGTCTCTTGGACTGACTATTCAAAGCCTTGCATTTTCTTTAAGAATTCTCCAGTTGGCAATAGAGGAAAGAATAGTCCCCACATCTCTCTAGGTTTTCCTCTCCCTTCTCTCTCTATCAAACAACTCATTTTTATGCATGAAATAATAAGACAAGCCTTGGGTGACCTGTTTTATAATTTTTTTTTCTCCTTTCCATGCCTCCCCCCCCCCCCCCGCCCTCTTCTTTTTCCCTTGCGGTAGAATAGTGCTGAAGAAAGAGGGCACTAGAGTACAGCCCAGATAGCATCCTAGCACGGTCTGTGTGCGAACTGAAGGCGGCTGCAGTCCGCTGACCTGGGGACCACAGCTCTGTCTCCTCGGACTCAGGTATGTCTCAGCTCCGTCCCTCCCAACTGACTCAGGTGAGCGGGACACCTTCCCTCTAGGAAACATCCTCTCCATAGCAGACGGTCCTAATCCCTGGGATTTTTTTTCTCTCCTGGACCCAGGAGCCTCTTTGCTTATTTATTTATTTAAACCTGCATGCCTAAGAAGCTGTAGAAGCGGTGGGTTGCCTGAGTTGACTTCCTTCTTTTTTCCTTCCTGGATTTTGGTGTTCTTACGGGCTGCTTGCTTCGGTCACCTCCGCCTTTGCCTTGCCTCTCACCTTGAGAAAGGCATCTGGGGAGGGACGGGAGAGGGAGCCAACTTCAGCCCCGGGTGGGGAGACTTGGCGCCCCTGCCCTAGAACCGATCGTGTTGGAATACATTCCTGCAGATCGTCGGCCAGGCAGAGAGAGTAAGTGCCAAGAGAAGGAAGGTGGGAAGGTGTGGGGAGGGTGTGTGTCTGTGTGTGTCTGTGTCTGTGTGGACGCATGTGCACGTGTGTGTGTGTGTGTGTGTGTGTGTGTGTGTGTGTGTGTGTGTGCAGGGGATAAAGAACGAGAATGAGGAAGGTTGAAAGAGAACATGGGAGGAAGTGGGGTCAGGGGATTGCAAAGCTCAGGTGAAAGCCTCTCCGGGCAGGCCCCGCGGGGCGTCTCGGCTGAGGGAACCGAGCGCTGTCCAGGGTCCTGAGCGCCGCGTGCCTCAGGCTGCAGCCTGTGCAAGCCACCCAAAGCTACCTTCCTATTCCCTTCCCCGCAAGTGCAAGACCCAAAGATCGCCTCCTCCAGACGAATCCGGGAGAGACCCCATCTCCTTCCCGCCCCTCGGAAACAAGTTACCTTTTTTCACCTCTTCTCCTTGAACCCCTACAGCAAGACATCTGACTTCTTAGAGGGAGAATTGTAACAAACTCCAGCACTCGGAGATTTTTTTTTTTTAAACCAGGCGTTGCCTTAGTAACTAATATGGATTTTTCACAAGCTGGCAGATTTATATTTGTTACTTGGATTGCATGCTAGGGTCTCCTTAGCCTCTCAAAGTTAAAGTAAATGGTGCATGCCTTTTGTTCTCATTCATTTAGAAGTACCACTTCTTTCCAACCATTACAACGGAGTTTCCAATTTTTCTTGGGAGGGGGACGGAGGTTGGTCTTTGTTTTTTTTTTTTTTTTTAATCCGGAAAGTTGTCTTAAGGTGGAAGGATTTAGCTCCTCCCTACTCTCGTCTTCCTCCTTCTCCCCCTTCCCCAAACCAGAAAGCTTGGCAGGGCAGGAAAGGGATTGGAGGCTGGAGGAGGGAGCGGGTCGGGTCGCTGCCTAGCTTTGCCGGGGCAGGGCAGAACCCAAGAGAGCGCTGGGAATGCCAATGGCTCACCCCACTTTCCTCACTGACCAGAGCCGCCCCCCCCCATTTCCGCACCCATATCTGGATGTGTTGAAGTGAGATGGACAGAGCATCACTTAGCATAGTTTAAACACAGGTTCTCTGATGACCAGGCTCGTTTTTCTCCCTCCCTCCCTCTCTTTTTATCAGCAGCCTCCAGCTCACTGCAGCTAGCACAGGACATCCATTGCACACTTGATCAATTTATCTTGATGCATCTTTGAAGAACCAGGACTTGAATTCTTCTTTTTTAAAAAACAAAACACCAAACAAACACACACACAAAAACAAACCGCCCCCAGGGCGTGGGAACCGTGGTGGAGGTCCAGGAGGAGGAGGTGGGGGAGAAAGAGGAGGAAGCGAGGATCGAGCTGCAAGAGGCAAGAGGCCACATCCTTGTGCATCTTGGTGGTGCGCGCCCACCGCCTGCAGGCAGGGCGCGACCAGCGTGGGAACGCAGCTGGCGGGCTGTGAACTCGTCCTCATCACCACCATGGTCCGGCTCCCCCTGCTTTTCTTCCCAGCTCTCTTTTTCGAGATGACTCTTTTCCCCAGAAGCCCCGACAACAAAGTATTGCTGGCGGGAGCCTCATCTCAGCGCTCCGTGGCCAGGATGGACGGCGATGTCATCATCGGAGCCCTCTTCTCGGTCCATCACCAGCCTCCCGCAGACAAGGTGCCCGAAAGGAAGTGTGGAGAGATCAGGGAGCAATATGGCATTCAGCGGGTGGAGGCCATGTTCCACACGTTGGATAAGATCAACGCGGACCCTGTCCTCCTGCCGAACATCACCCTGGGCAGTGAGATCCGGGACTCCTGCTGGCACTCTTCCGTGGCTCTGGAGCAAAGCATTGAGTTCATCAGAGACTCTCTGATTTCCATTCGGGATGAAAAGGATGGGCTCAACCGCTGCCTGCCCGATGGCCAGACCCACCCCTCAGGCAGGACTAAGAAACCTATCGCTGGAGTGATCGGCCCAGGCTCCAGCTCTGTAGCCATCCAAGTCCAGAACCTTCTCCAACTGTTCGACATCCCCCAGATCGCATATTCCGCCACGAGCATCGACCTGAGTGACAAAACTTTGTACAAATACTTCCTGAGGGTTGTCCCTTCTGACACTTTGCAGGCAAGGGCGATGCTTGACATAGTCAAGCGTTACAATTGGACCTATGTCTCTGCAGTCCACACGGAAGGTAGGCATTGTAATTGGGGAAAGAAAAGTACCCAGGAGGCTAGGGCATTGCATGGTGTACTTCTGGCATCATGGTAGTAGTGTTTCTGTTCATTCCTAGCACTGTGGGGTACAATTCTTTATCCTGGTCCATACACACCCACCCTGGCATTGCTTTTTAAATCCTCTTTCCCTTGATTAGTGGTTAGCAAACCTGGTATTTCTGGGAGCAGGAGAAGCCGAAAAGCTACTTGCAATCTCCTTGCCAGGTTAGATTGGATGGACATGATGCTTTCCCTTGTATTTGGAGTTTGTGTTTGTAGGTTTATTGGCTCAAGCTATTATCTTTCCCCTCAGTGACAGCTCATGAGGATCTAAGTTTAACTTGCTAATCCAGGTTGAGTGATTAAAAGAGGAAGCAAGAAACACTGGTCCTAATATGTACTTGAAAGTTGAGCTTGACAGCTTTACCTTGCTTTGAGCATTAGAAGTGTGTTTTGCCCTCTAGTGCCTGCACCTTGTTGCTCACATAAAACTTCCCTAAGAATGTGGGATTAGTGTCATCTCCATCAAAAAGACAGACATTTATTTTTAATTTCAGGGTGCCTTAGATACAAAGGAAATCATTTATCCTATTTTTTTTTTTTAGTTTACATGCTAAGATTAGTCAAATTTTCTCAGTTCTTCCCAAATTGTCTTGCTTTATGGAAATGGCATTGAAGAATTCTTGGATTTGAATCTTTCTTTCTCTCTTTCCTCCTTTCTTTCCTTCCTTCTTTCTTTCTCTTTCTTTTTGACTGTTAAGAATTTCAAGTTAGACCAATTATAAATTTCCAATAGATGGACACTGAACGTCAAGTATAAAATGTTTTTTTTTTTAAGAGGGAGCAGATTGACCCAAGATTGAAAGCTTTAATTTTTCTCCCAGATTATTGCAGATGTGAATTCTCAAAGACTTCTTACATAAGGGGTTGCTTTTATCTCTTCACCTTAGCCTATATGTATTTTTAGATGAATAAGATATTTGAGTTCATTTATTTTTAACTTCCCTAGCAGGTTTATAAGGAAACTGAGATCTTGGTTACAAATGAACATCTTCGATAATGCACACTCTCATGTGGAAGACAATCCTGAGGGTATTGATATATTCATTCTTTTAAAACCAACTTATTAAAAGAACGGTCATAGACATGGTATCATTTAAATTGCTTAAACAGTACTCAGTTATTTGTGTGAGGTCTGATTATAAAAACTAAGAAATATCTTTATTGAAGTGGTTAGTTGGTTATCATTATTTCACATATAAAGAGAACAGAGTTTTCAAAACAAACAGAAGCAATATAGAATTATACATTATAATTTAAGTCTTTGCTTTTGAGTAACAAAAATTCTTTTAATGCAATATTGTGACTTTCAACACTAGACTCTTGTTCCTGAATCTTGCATTTCAGTTATGATTTAGATACTTCTTTCTGAAAACAAACTGATTATTTTTAGGACACAAATATAGTTCTTTACATTTTAATGTTTAATGTTAATTTGCTACATTTTAATATTTAATATAGTTTCTTCTAGAACTTGGCTGAAACACTCTGAAAGCACAAGTTAAAATGTGTGAAAAACCAACACTCAACAGGGATCTGGAAAAGGAATGGAAAACTCTAGGTTGTATGTAGCTTTCTTAACTATGGCATAATTCTTTCCTCGTTTATCTAGGTATGATTGATATTGGATGTGCAAGTTCTCTATTTTAAAAATAATACTATTATCACTCATGTTTTATTGTAGGGCATTTCATTTGAAGGAATTGAAGGACTAGAAGATTCCTCTCAAATCGGCTTGCCAGTTATATCTCTGTGGTACACACAATTGATAATAGGGATGGTTTGCTGACAGTAGAACTATATTTTTGAAAGTTCAATTGTACTTGGGCTCACTGATTACACTACAGAAGCACACACATACACACTCACATTTTATTTGGATTACAGGTATTTGTTTCTTTGCTGCCTTTTGACTAGTGTTATACAGCAGAGAAATCTCTATGCTACTCCATCAATGAATTTCAGATTGGATTGTGTTTATGGAATAGCATCATAGCCATTTTTGGGTTTATCTTATCACAGGAGATTACATCATTCACTGTGTCATTCATATCTGTTATCTTGTTTCTTTCTGAAAGGCAGTTAGTTCTAAGTTGGCTTTCCTTCTTTTTATCTGCAGAGGAGTTTTGTGTAAGTTTCAACTAAAAATTTATTTTTCCCGAGTCTCTGCTTCTCAGGGCCCCGTGGTATAGTGGCCTACAGGCTCTTTCTTGGATCACTTAGTAATTTCCCTGCCTTCAGACTGATGGGGTCACCTACTAGTGACAGTTTCCTGTCAAATAGCAGCTCAGGGCACATATTAATGTTGTCACCACCATCTGGGCCCTCCTCAGATAGGAAGACATTTTGTCTTAAAATTGGCAATTTGGAGCATAAGAGCCTTGCCTTCTCCAGTGACCTTCACCTCACCTTTCCAATTCACCCACTCCCTAGCCAATTCACCATCACAATTTCTTTATTTAGAAACCAATCTGATGTAGTGGATATAAAAATGAGTTAGTGTACCCTCACTTCTATTGTTAATTATGGTGACTTTAAAAATCATAGATAAGCATCTATTTTTTGAACATGTTAATCATCTTATATAGTCTTATTACTCTGATTTACATTGATGTAAGCTTTGTGATAGTTTCTGCTTATATAAACAGACATAATTTTATCCTTATACTCTTTTTAATTGTTTATCAGTCGCTGGTCTCTCATCATTTGTGCCACTCCTGTCTTTGGCAGTAAGCCTTGCAGTTTACCTGAAATAAGAGAATGAGTGCACATAAAATTTTTTGCAGCAGGTTCTAGAAATAGTTCATGGTTGTTTTCAGAAAATGAAGTTGAGGGAATTCTGGCAAGGAAGAAGGATATGGAAGCAATAGAACCTTATCTACACACAAAATTTCCCATGCTTTGGAATAAGTGCCTCACCTGCAATGTGTGTCTCTCAATATGCTAAGCACAAGGGACAAACATAGGCACTTTGAGAAGATTATCTTCTCTAAGGACATTAATTTCACTTTTCTGATAAAATACAGGTTCTCCATCAAAACCCAGGCAGATAATTTCAAAAGGTTGTTCTAAGTGTTCTGATCATGATCAAAGATTCTAATGAGAGTGGGGAATTTTGCAGTTAAATTTAGAAGCAAAATTTCACATGAGTCTTAGTCCAGTCTTCTGGGAAGCTCAAACGGTCTCTCAAGTTTCTATCAGTTCTCTCTCAACTACCAGGAGCCATCAAAACAGTTCAGATTGCTCTGATAGGTGAGGCACTTTTCATCAATGAATCTTGACCTTTTTATACCATCACTTGTCAGTTCTTTTCCTCAAATGTTCTGCTTTTTGTTCCCCTCACAGTCATACCTGAGTTTAACTAAACATTAGAATAATTTATATCTATTTATATTTGTGTCATTAAGCCACAATTGCGTCTTTTTAACCTTAGGTTCCCAATAATATTGGGATTGTTATTTGTAGTATTACAGTGAAGATTAGACATTTTACATTTTTATTTTGAATACAAAATTATTTGTTTAACCTTGTCTTCCTTATCTATTAATCTATCTTAGCATGCCAGCATTATATCCTTCTGTTTTCACTTTGTGTACAGTAGGATCTGAGTAAGATAGGGACACATATAAAGTCCTAAGCTTTGCCACCAGTAAACTATTTCCTGTTGACCTTCAGCTCCCACTAAGCCTGTTAACAATTCTCTTGACAGTAGGCTTTCCATGGTCAATTATTCCACCTTGTAGATATATAAACAACAAAAGGAGTTTAAATGAAAAGCCATCACAACAGATATTCAAATTGAATGGAATATCGATTACATAGAAACTGCATATATGAAACTCGAAGACTGTCTTAGTTACTGTTTTATACTCTAAAGAGAGAGTTTAACTTGAAAACATGTAAAATATGAAAATAAGTTAAAATGAGTCACTATACTATAGTATACTATAGACATTTAGAAACATTAATTTATGCATGTTTATGAAATACTAAAAGAAATTGTTGGTGATATAATCATTTAGAGAAAGGTTTAAAAAAAGGGAATTACGATTACTGTTTTATTTGGAACAAAATTTGTAAAAGTTAGAAGAAGTCATACTAAAAGTGTCTTCATGACAAGAAAATATTCTGGACCAGGAAAAAAAAAAAGAGAGTGTGTGTGTGTGTGTGTGTGTGTGTGTGAATGTGTGCATGTTTCTGACCTGTGATTCCATGAGTCTTTGTGGACATTAGAGACAAGTAATATGTGATTTTTTTTTGCCAGTGCTGGAATTTGAACTCTGGGCCTAGGTACTGTTCTTGAGGTTCTTTTGCTGAAGGCTAGTGCTCTACCACTTGAGCCACAGCTTCACTTTCAGCTTTTTCTGAGTGCTTTATTGGAAATAAGAGTCCCATGCATTTTCCTGCCTTGGCTTCGAGGTGTGGTCCTCAGATCTCAGCCTCCTAAGTAGCTAGGATTTCAGGCATGAGTCACATATGCCCAGCTCCTCATATATAATCTTGAAACCTGAGCAAACAGCTATGGTTTCAAAAAATGTACATCAAAGCACAGCTTGTCATGTCAAAGATAGAATTATTTTCTCAAATGTAATTGGAGATCCATTGGATATGAAGGTAGAGGGATGGACAGTGAAAATTTAGTTATTGTGGAATTCTAGTTACTTAGCTTTAAAGATAATTGACAATAGAAAATATGTGCTGATGAATACTATATGCGATATTTATTATAGCAATGAGTTAGAGACAAAGAGAGCAAAGTCGGAGATTTCAGTTTTTTAATGTAGTACATGCAGGATATTAAAAAGAAAAACCAATCATATTGTGAAGCCAATGATTTTTTTCAGTTTAAACAGAACACACTTAGATTTAATATGTGCAATTTGATAAAAATTTGTCAGTGAAAGGGGGGTGGGTGGGAAATATGAGAAGCCAAGGACAGTTATGAGGTACCCAATTTGTGATTTTCTAAAAAGACTTTCACTTTTAATGATTTCCTGCCATACCATCAGTTGTGCCTGTATTTATTGTTTTAATTTAACTCATTTTATTTTTATCGTTATTGTAGAAGTAACATACAGAGAGGTTACAGTTACATGAGTCAGGTAATGAGCACAATTCTTTTTGAACCATGTCTCCCCTTCCCTCACTCTCTCCCAGTTTTTGCCTTCCATCCACACTCACAGATGTGTAGTTCATTTTCCACGCAGTGTAAAATGAGTATCACTGTTATATTTGTTCACCCTTTCCATTTTTCCTGTGTGCCTCCCTTACCCCCCCAAATGCAAGCAAACTAACCAACAAGACAAAAGGAAAAGAAAACAAAAACAGCAACAACAGCACCTAAATTTTTGTTTCCTTTTCTTGAAGTTCATTTTATAAAATATTATTTTCTATGATCCTGTGTACATAGAGGGTTGGTGGTGTTTGCAACTTTTATTTTGTATTCTTGTCTTGTTCTTGTTATTGCCATTCTTCCAAAGACTATCCTTTTCTCTGAGTGATATATATGTCTAACATATATACAACAACCACCTTACAGAGTTTTGATTACTGCTTGGAAATAACTGGAATGATAATCGGAAGAGCCTTGTATGTACTCTAGCATAAGGCTGTAGCCGTATGCTCAGTGAAGACTACAGAGAATTGAGGAACCAGATTTGAGGACAGACTAGTTTGATGAGCATCCGCAACCACTGAAAAACAACTTGTGCCACATGCTGTTCTGATCGTAGGTTAAAAAGCAGCATCACAGTCAGAGAAGGTTGACAGTTTTCATAGAAACTGTAATTGAAAATCATATTCAAGGAAAGGCATAAAACCTTGTCAGGATGATCACTGTCTTATCCATCAGAGAGTAGGCATTAGTGTGAATTTGTGTAGAAATATTTACCTCTTCCTAACACTTAATAATGCTCTAGGAATGTCTACATTTTAAATCTCAACTTACATGAAAAATGATCGTTTTGGTGGTTTTCAAATTACCAGGAAAATTAACTTTCTTAACCTGGTGGCACTATGTGCCACATATAAGATTAATATTTAATGTAGATAATTTATTAATTCAAACAGAAACTTGGGTGTCACAAATTCCCACTCACTGAATTTTAAGGTTTTTCTCTTTTACTCACTTCATAGCCAATATATTTCAGAGTCAAGGCAAGTTGAATAACTACATACCAATCATCTAAATAATTTAGATAAAAGCCTTAGTTGACAAATGAAGTATGAGATTTTAGGGAACAGAAATTCTTTAGTTACCAACTAACTTAATTACTTTCTAATGAAGAAGATCATTAATGAACTTGAATATATAGAAACTCACTTATGAATGTGAACACATTTGCATACTACAAATCTCACACTTTTTTGGGTACTAGGAACACTTACATTTAAAAAGTAACCGTATTACTAATAAAAACAACTATTATCATTACTGCTGCTGCTATTAGCTTCAAGAATCCCGTATATCACATTTAATCACTTTTTGAAAATAAATGCAAAGGGAACTGTGGGAAATACTATAAGCATCTTAGTTTTATCTGAAAACCAACAATGATGCTTTCATTTCCTCATGAAGAACAAGATGGTACCTACCTTTCCCACCTTTCACTAGCTTTTATGAAGCTACCATCAAAAGATTCTTCTCAGCTTATGTGAGCAGTGAGCAAGTGACTTCTTAGTGGTTTAATGAATTCGGATGTTTAACTACAAAATCTAGAAACCTAAGATAAAAATGGGATTCATGGTTACAAAAAATTATAACTTCTACCATAGATTTAAAAGAAAATTACTCATGTTATCATTTAGAAAGCGAACATCCAGGAACATAAAATAATGTGGTACACCAAAGACCATAAAATTCAGTAATGTCAAGGCTGGGACTGCTTTGGTTTTTGTTAGATTTGTCAAGGGTTTTGTTCATTTCTTGACTCATAAGGCCCATCGAATGCAAGGCTCTTTCCATCTGGCTCTGCTACACTTTTCCAAATTTTAGTGTTCCTTTGTCAGCGTCTGAAACCCTCTTCTTTCCTAAAAAGCATTTCTCCGACGTGACAGTCATCTCAGTGTCAACTCTTGCCTTAGTTGTAGGTTGTTCCAGCTACCTTTGGTACAATACCTACCCTTATTCTTGGTTGATCTCCACTCTGCCCTCTACCTTCACTTCAGCAATGCTTATCTGATACAAGTGTGTGGCACTTTGACATTGCCAACAACTGCTTTCCCTACAGATTTATACCATCAGAAAGACTGAAAAAAATACAAATCTGTTCCCTTCAAGGTTTCCCCCCAAATTACCTGTTCTTTCTAGTGTGCCCTGGGTAAGTCTGAGTCTCATTGTGCTTGGCTGAGCTTGACTGTACTTGATATCTGTGCTTCAGGCCACCACATAGTAAAGCTCCTTTCACTGTTTTTGAGAAAATGTCTTATATTTTGCCTGGAGCTAGCCTCAGGCTCCAGTCTTTCTATTGATGTCTCTACCACAGATGGTATCACCATATTTGGTGTACTGATTGGACCTGAAGTCTTTCTTTTTTTCAAATTTTTATTATCAAACTGATGTACAGAGAGGTTACAGTTTCATATGTTAGGCATTGGATACATTTCTTGTACTGTTTGTTACCTCGTCCCTCATTCCCCCCTCCCTTCTCCCCCTTTCCCTTTTCCCCCATGAGGTGATCAGTTCATTTACACCAAACAGTTTTGCAAGTATTGCTTTTGTAGTTGTTTGTCTTTTTTTACCCTGTGTCTCTCAATTTTGGTATTCCCTTTCAATTTCCTAGTTCTAATACCAGTATAGACAGTTTCCAATATACTCAGATAAGATTACAGAGATAGTGTAGATACAACCACAGGAAGGTGATACAAGAACATCATCAATAGTAGAAGCTACAGATACACATGGGACGTTGAAAGTAGTTACAACTGTGTTATAACAATCGTTTCCATACCATGGAGTTCATTTCACTTAACATCATCTTTTGTGATCATAAGGGTATAGCTATTGGGCTCTTGTGATCCTCGGCTGTGACTTGCCTAAACCTGTGCTAATTATTCCCAATAAGGGAGACCATAGAGTCCATGTTTCTTTGGGTCTGGCTCACTTCACTTAGTATAATTTTTTCTAAGTCCTTCCATTTCCTTACAAATGGGGCAATGTCATTCTTTCTGATAGAGGCATAAAATACCATTGTGTATATGTACCACATTTTCCTGATCCATTTGTCTACTGAGGGGCATCTGGGTTTGGACCTGGAGTCTTAATAACATTGACTGGGCAGATCTCAGTTATTCTCCTGATTTCAGGTTCCCAAGTTGCTTAGATGATAGAGATGAGCCACTGTGCCTGGATTATGATTTGTTCTAATTTTAATCAAAATGTTTTCATCTTAAAGTGAGCCTGTATGATGTGAATACAGGAAAATGAGGGTGTGAAAACAGTGGAAAAAGAGTATCTTGATGATTTTCTAACATTTAGTAGCACATTTATGGTTTTGTATTCTTCTCCTTTATAAAATATGCATCCTCAGTCTATGGCTGCAAATGCAAGTCTTTTGATTGTATAGCATGTTCCATATGATTCCTGGATACTCTGAGTTATTTTTATCTGTAGTCTCTTGTTTGTTTGTTTGTTTGTTTTTGACCTGGGGTCTTGCTATGCTGCCCAGACTGGCCTTAATCTCCTGCATTCAAACTACTCTGCCTCAGCCTTCTAAGTTAGGCTGTGACAGAAAAGAAAGATCAGTAATCAAATTGCTGATTGTAAATTGAAGAGTAGAAAGTGTTTGTAATAGACTTTAAAAGAGCTATGGGGATGTTGAAATAGTGGAGAAAACTTACAATGAACAATATGCTTATATTATTTAGTAATAATATAGTAATATAATAAATTATTATTTGTTTATATTATATACATATTATATATAATATATATTATAACTGTATCAATACGTATGCTATCTACTACTTTCACATTTTGGTCAGCAAATTTAACTCAGTTGATAAAGAAGTCATGTCTACATCTCTAAGTTAAATATTTAATGAACATTTTCTCTTGGCCAGACCTCTGCTATAGTCATCAAGGAGCAAAGACATGAGTGTGTTAGTTCTTCTGTGGAACAGTTCACCACATAGTGGTTATCATTCTGTTTATTAAATGCAAACTGCAGGATTTGCACATAGTTCCTCTGAGACAGAGAATAGCAGAGAGAGCATTGGGAGTCTCTGTGTCTGTCTTTGTCTCTCTCTCTCTTTGTCTTTGTCTCTCTCTCTCTCTGTCTCTGTCTCTGTCTCTCTGTCTCTCTGTCTGTCTCTGTGTCTCTCTCTCTCTCTCTCTCTCTCTCTCTCTCTCTCTCTCTCTCTCTCTCTCTCTCTCTCTCTCTTTCTCCCCTCTCTCTCAGCCAGGAGAGCTCACAGAGCCTTCACAGTGGAGTGGATACGTGAAACCCACTCCATTAGAGGAAGCAAAGAAATGAATATAAGCAGTGATGATGTAGAAACAATGTGAGCTCAAGGCACTCTAGGCATTGCTAATTCCTAAATACAGATGCCTGGAAAGAGAGTAGGGAAGAGGTGAGAATATTCTCTGGGAAGAAAATGGTGTATACAGTTTCAAAGGGTGGTGGAGAAGACTGAATGGCAAAGGGAAGTCTGAAGACACAGAAAACCTGCTGAAAAAGACAGAAGGACTCATGGCATGGCCACCCTTCAATAGATGCCTTACTTCTGAGGGGGAAGATTGGGAAGAGGAGGGAAAAAGTTGAAGGCAAAATTGGGATCCTTTGTTCCCTCAATTATTCAAAGAGGGGAATGGAGAGGAAAAAAGAGCAGGTCAAATGTAAATGAACTTTAAGAGAGCTTGACTGAGGTTGCAAACCAAGTGTTTCTAGTAGTGTAAGTTTAGACTGTTTTGAGACTCTCTTGAGGAGTGTACCAGTCCCCAGACAAACCACAGGAGTCTCAGCTTTCATAGCAGTTTATTAACTTGGCCACCTGCTGGTCCAATGGCCCAAACATCAGAATCGCTCTCGTTAATTATATAGGCTACCAGGTTATCACCAGAGGACATAACCTAGAATTATTCTTTACTCAGCTTCTATCACAAAGACAGAAGGGACGTTAATATTTCTTATGTTTTGTATTACTAGAGGTTTTTTTTTTTTACCAGCCCTTCTTCTTAAATTCAGGTTTCCAGAATATTACATACCTGATTTACTTTACTTTTACTGAAGAATTGATTCTTCTACATGGCATATTACTATTTTTCCTTTTTATTTATAAAAGGTTAGTTGGAAATTTAAATGACTTCTTATAAATTTTAATATTTTTTGTAGAAGACGTTGCTTACTATACTGTTTAACATTCCTTGTATAAAGTGGATGCCAAGCACATTTTCTTTGGATTTTAATTCTACTTGTTTCTCTTAATTCGTATTGAGAATGTCTTTTCTATTTTTCTCTTGCCTACCAGGAAGCTAAAAAGTAAATCCAATTCTCATCACAGAAAATATTCTAGTTAGCATGTGTAGATGTTAACTCCTACTTTACTTCAAAAACATTATTCATACTCATAGTTTTAAAATATTGCAACTCCCTTTTTGGAGGAGGTAGAATATTAATACTTAATTAAATGAAGTTGACCCTCTGTTGGTACAGGACATTTTTGTATGTTTTTAAGCACATGGTAATCCACTTGAAAGACTTGTTTTTATAACTTGTGGCAGCAGGGTTATATTACATCCGTAGCTTAATAAAGTTGGAGGAAACATTGCTGTGCATTTAACGTGAAGAAGACTCATGAGGGTTGCTCACATAGAAGACAGAGTCATGTTCCTTCACATCTTCTGAAAAGCCCTTCCCCTGGCCCAGACGTTCTCTACACAGCCTTTGTCTCTTTCTTCATTGCATCCTGACCACCTGCTCTGTGGCTCTGCTTCTACGACCTGGCCCATTTTGTTGGGTGTAGGTGTGAGGGGGATAGCTCTCTTCATAGTAGCTTTGAGGAGAGCCATGGTAAATTTAGGAGCCAGCGTGTGAGCTTACAGCAGTCTTCTACCCAAACTCTTTATTCATTCTTAAGTGGAAAGCAATCTGTGTAGAGACTGGGAAGAGAGCTCTTGTCATGACTTCTCTGGTATTTTCATGTGCTTTCTAGAACATAATGCTTGTTAGTAAACAGATAGTTTTGTTGTGTTGTATACATCATACCTATGATGTCATCTTCTCTGTGATTCTCTTGTCTTGGGTGATGATGGTACTGGGGTTTGAACTCAGGATCTTATACTCTCTAGTTAAGGGCTCTACCATTTAAACCATGTCTTCAGCCCTTGCATGATTCTACTTTGAACCAAGGATAATATGACTAAATATTGTATAGGTTGAGACACCAAAAAGACAGCCCATATCTCTTGGTTCTGCTACTAGCTACTCATTAAATTAGAAAGTGAACAAGTAGACAGTGTACCTTGCTGTGTGAGGGTGAATTACCTCTTGGCTATGCGTTAGCCTAATGCCAGATGCCAACCTGAATAGACAAATTTCTTTTCTTCCAATGTCAATAACTGATGATGGAAAGTTCAGCACACAATATCCTTGATCTGCCATTTTAAAAGGAAAATCTTACTTGCAAAGAAATGACTTCTTGTACTTGAAAAGAAAACCATGAGGGAGTGATTAATTTTTGAAGTGCTGATATATTCCCTTTCAGAGCTTTATTTTTAGGCTCTAGCTACTGAAAGATGCACTAGCAGAATCTTCTCACACCTTAGTGTGCAAAGACATTATCTGAGGGATCAGTTATTTGATTGCAGGTTGTGACTTGGGGACCTGGAGTGGGCCTGAGGTGTGTATTTCTGCCAGGCTCTCTGGTGACAGCAATGACACTGGTCCACCGACAGCATGTACAGAACCTCTGGAGGTGGCTTCCGACCCCGTGTCTCTGATGGTAGTACATTGCATATACGTCTACACAACTATGACCATATTCTTCAATCATTTGTATGTCTAAAGGCAATCTTCAATGCTCCTTAGCTAGTCAGAAAATGGCTTTAAATGTTCACATTTACAAAATTACATTAAAGACATTCATTCCTTACACTCCCTTATAAAGTATGCATTAGCTAACTTGAGTAATTGCTGTACATGGCATTGAAGTTAATCAACTTTCTGGATACATGGGTGCTTCTTTTGCCAGAACATTCTTCCCTAGTGGAATATCATTCTTGGTCAAGTGTGAACTGTTGGAGAGTCCAACCCCCACTTCACTGAAGGGTGTTCTCCATTGGAGCAGTGCTTTCCACATTGTAGACACTCAACACATTTGTTCAAGGGAATTAAGGAAGGAAGTCTTGTTTCAGAAGCCTTTTCTGTTTTCCAGAGTGGTTAGAAAATCTCAGAGCCTGGTAAAACTTCAGTGCTCATTGCCTCTCACTATATAAAGGTAAAATGCAATGAGATAATTAATTGTTCCAGAACCAACAGTCTTGGAACTATTTGGTTTTATTAAATTCTCCCCAAATTATGTTCATTTATGTGTTTTGTTCTTTCTCATGATAGTGATATATAGTGAAGAAAAATACCTAAGCCATTGCATGTTTTGGGGGACAGACTCTTCTTAATAACTCCATTTACCTTTTACCTTTCTAATAATTAGGGGAATTTTACTATGTCAACTGTCAATTAAGCCATCAGATATTTTGTCATTCTCATTTTCTCTCTTTGTATGAATGTTAGTGTTCTGTGTGGTGGAGGCATTCTGTGTGGGAAGATTGAGGTATTTATTTATGTACTTCTGTATTTATTGGTACTAGAGATTGGACTCAACTCACAGGCTTATACAGGAGCCTGGGTTTGACCTCACTTCCTCCATCATTTAACCCATGAATCTGGACAAGTGAGTGAAAGGCATTCCGCTTTCCTCTTGTCAGTCATGCCTTTCTCCCAGGTTCTTATGAAGACCAGATGAACAGTAGGGAAGTCTTTTTGAAACCACATGCCTTTAAAACAGACACAGTTAGGGGCATTCTACTGTATTGTATTTATATTATGATTTTTTCATTTTCATTGACAATTGTCTCCTGCATTATTTATTCCACAGAAAGTAACAAGCAAGAGAATTTTTCAGCATTTATGGAAAAATGATAGATTTCTGTGTGGAAGGAGTCATACTTCTAAGTCTCTTATTTGAAAAGGAAGCTTTAATACTGAGGAGGTGTCCCTAGACATCGCTAGTTAACAAGATGCAATTCTTCTGTTGTGGCCACCTTTTGCCATCTGCACCCCCTAGAGCCTTTGCTGATCATGATCTGCTGTCTTCCTTTCTTCTCTTGTTCTCCCTACTCTCTGATTTTCTTCTGCCCTTAGTCTTTGCATGTTAGCTTAAAGGACAAGCCTCCGCGTCGTACCAATCGTTCAATTTAGTCCACAACTACAGTTCCTACTAAACTAAGGCACTATGCCAGGCACTAGGCATTAGAAATGAATTCAGGAGTGCCAATGTCCATATGTTTAGTAACATAGGAACATATCTGTAATAAACTTTGTATGTAGTTTGTTATGATGGTGATATTATGTGTTTCTAGGTTTATAGATACCTTCCTATATATGAATAGTACCCTTGCACACTATTTTAAAATTTTTAATTATTATTGTAAAAGGTGATGTACAGAGTGGTTACAGTCACATGTCAAGTAATGAGTACATTTTTTAGGGACAGTGTCATCCCTTCCCTTGTTCTCTCCCAGTGTTTCTCTGCTGTCTCTACTCACAAGTTGAATAGTTAATTTAGTTCACATTAGTTCATGAATACTATTGCTTATAGCCAAACAAGAGAGGAGAGGGATATAATGGGGAGGGGGCATCATCAATGTGAGAGAGTGGAGGAACCTAAGGAGAGAGGCTCATTACTCCTATCCCCTTTGTGGAAGGCCTGTTCAGATAAATGGCATTAGAACTGGGTCTTAGATTTTACTTAAGCTTGCAAGTGCAGTGCTAGATATGAATGGAATCTCTAGTGAGTGACCAACATGTGAATAAGTGCTGAGAGCAAAGTGCTAACAGGTGGACAGGGGAACACCTGGGGGGGGGGCGGGGAGGGAAAGGGGGGGAGGGAGGGGGGCATGAGGGACAAGGTAACAAACAGTACAAGAAATGTTTCCAATGCCTAACGTATGAAACTGTAACCTCTCTGTACATTAGTTTGATAATAAAAATTTGAAAAAAAAAAGAAGTACCTAAAAGGAATTACAGAAGAGTTGAATAGAAAACTGGACCTAGATGTCTAAGTGTTGATGATGCCAGACTTTGAATTGGCCTTTCAGTTGCTGTGGTAGTCAAAATAGAGGAGTCTTTCTTTTGCAAATTTACCAGACTAATAAATAGGGACTATTTTTTAAACTTTCCCTGCCACTCTTTTTTTTTCTGGTCCAATTTTTTCCCCATGTGCTGGACACCTGGCATCTTTTCAAGGAAGCTACCTTCTTAGTTTACCTGGATAAATGCCATTAATCATGCAACCCATCTGCATCTCCAGTGTCACACCAATATTCGACTGTCAGAAGGATACAGATGAATCCATTGCAATGCTTTGTAGCTTGAGCTGCAGCCTCTGTGGACACGTGGCCCGCCTCTCAGTGAAGCAAAAGGCATATCACAAGCTGGTTTCTCAGCTGTGAAATGCCACTACTTAGGTCACATGCTTTAGATAAAAAACCTGCCAGGAGCAACGCCTTCTCCTTGGTGAAGAGGCGGGCCACCTGTCACCCAAAGCTGCCATCCCCTCTGCCTTTGTGCATGGGGAACTTTGCTTCATTTTTCTATGGGAGGAGGTTGGGTTCTCTGCCTTTTGCAGTGGATTTCTCTGGGGGTATTTATCAAGGGTGGGATTTTGTCTGATGCTCATTGAATTAGAGATTATTGCTCATTCTTACCAGGGTCATATCTTAATCCAGGAATATGGTCATACATTGAGGAATCACACTGAGGTGCAAATGGGAATTTTCTTTCATGTGAAAGGTGATGTACAGCAGGCATAATTGCACCCAACACCAAGCCACCGTGCCACTCTAGGTGACATGGCAAAATCACACCTTATGCCAGTCCTTTAGTAGCATGCACAGTTTCCTGGAAATGATTCTGAGGACACACATTCTGCACCCAGTAGAGACCATGCTTCACCAACCATTATGGAATAGTAACAAGAAACATACTTCAAATATTCACAAGCAAGGTAAGACACCCTGTACAGCCTGTACTTACATGAGGTTTCCCCAGGGCTTTTAAAGTTCTGACATGGTGTTAACCCACAAAGTGCCTGATTAATACTTGTTTAATAAATAGTCAAATTCTGGTTCTAAGTAATCTTATAGGCATTTTATTTGGCCATGATGTTTGAACTGTCAGAATCACTGTTACTCAAAGAGGGACCTACTTAGAGATACAGAGAGAGAGCGTGAAAGATGTAGGTTCTTACTGATAGAATAATGGCACCATGCCACAAGAAGGGCGGTTCTTAAGAAGCATTTCCTTTGCAGTTAGAAGTGGTTTGTGGAAAAAACTACATTGAAGTTTATCGTTTCACAAAATATTTCAAGGTAACTCTAATTTTTGCCATCTGTTTTGTTATGGGTTAAACTGGGTCCCTTAGAAAAAGTGCATTGTGTTTCTAATGTCAGGTGTATCTCACAATGTGTCCTTATTTGGAGAAAAAGGCATGGGTAGTTAGATTAAAACAAACTCATTAGCGTGGGCACTAATCCAACATGACTAGTGGCCTTATAAAAAGGGGAAAATTGGACTTAGGAACATACACACACGAGAGAGAGAGAGAGAGAGAGAGAAAGAGAGAGAAAGAGACAGAGAGAGACACATACACATACACAGATAAAGAGACAGAGAGAGAGACAGAGAGAGGCCACTATAGATGAAGGCAGAAATTGGGATGATGAATCCATAACAAAAATTGAATGTCAGACATTGCCAGCAAATCATGAGACAATAGGAGATAGGCTGGAACATATCTTCCATCACAGACTTCAGAAAGAATCAGTTCTGTTGACATCTTTTAGATTTTGAGCCTGCAGAACTATTTGGCAGAAGGCACTGCATTTTGTTACATCAGCCGGAGGAAACTAATACAGATTTATGGTTATTGTATTGTGAAACCTAGTCAGGTTTGGGAACTTCCTGCACACGAAAACATAGAACAGCATTTCTGATAGAATTGACATTCATCTCTTCTGGGATGCTAGCTGCTTAATCTTAACCTTTCCCCTACCCAAACACTCTTCAACTCATACAGAATGACTTAACTGAGAAGCCTCTTATGGAGATGGTGAATTTTAGATGGCAACTCAACAGGTTGGAAAGATAGTCAGATAGCGAGTAAAGCCTTAGTTGCTAGGATGTTCCTGATTGTTTCCCAAAGAGATTGGCATTTGATCAGTGAGGAAGATTGCCCTTCACAGGTTGGAGTAGGACTTTTCCAATCCACCTTGGGCCTCAGTAGAACAAAAAGCAGGGGGATTGCTTTCTTGGTCTTCTGTGGCTGGATTACCCTTCACTTGCTCTTCACTCTATCAGAGAGGGATTCTCAGCATTGACTCTGACACTTACATTGTCCTCTTAGGTTCCCAGGCCTTTGACCTCAGTGTGAAATGTATGCTATCATTTTCTCTGGTTCTGATGCTTTTGTACTTGGACTGAATTACACTACTCACTTCTCAGGCTTTCCAGATTACAGATAGATTATTTTGGTACTGATTAGCCTCCACAATCATGAGGATGTGAGATAATTAGCTGTCTATTTCATATGTATGTATGTATGTATGTATGTATGTATGTATGTATGTATGTATCTGTCTGTCCATCCATCCTACCATGCATCTATCCATGCATCTCTCTCTCTCTCTCTCTCTCTCTCTCTCTCTCTGTATCTACCTCCTACCTATGTACCTACCTATCTATCTGTTTCTCTGCCTATCTCCTTTCGTTTCTGTCTTTGGGAAACCTAGACTAATCATTATTCTTAAAAAAATAATACTGATGAAGGCATCATGAGTTAACATTTACTGTGGTCCAGGTGTTGGGGCAATTGTCTTTTGGACATGACAATTTGCTCCTCTTAATAGCCCTGTGACATATAAATACTATTTTGAAAAACAAATCATAGTGATTCCACAACTCACATAAAAAGAAGGAGAGGCGCAGGGTTCTGACCCAACCAGTTCCATTCTAAAGCTCTCCTCTCTTTCTTTACTTACCAGAAAATTAACAGCATATGTGTTTTAAGGTAGACATTGTCAGCATTTTGGATGTCTGTTTAAATGAACAAGGAACTGTAAGCAGTGGGTGCAAAGACTGTCTTGCTATAAATCAGGCAAAGTGTTCATTTTTCAGGTCAGATCTTGGAGTCATATTGCATTCAACTCACTTGCTCATATCGATCTGGAAGATCACCCATCCCAGCCCATCACCACTTCAAAAAAGATGAAATTAATGGATTCTTAGTCTTCTATTCAATTTTCTTCAGGTTCTGAAACATGTTTACTAGAAAAGGCAGCTCCTCTACAGAGCTCAGTCCCCTTTGGCTGCGCAACAAGAAGCAGAGGGCGAGAGATGGCTGCCCATTGATTTGTTTTTTGAATGTACCTGATCCTCTTGGAAACCAGAAATTGATTATTAAAAGCCAAGTTGTATTTACACAGAATAGTTTTGTAGTAAAAGCAAAAGAAGCAAAGCACAACAAAACCATATACACCCATCTTTCTAAAATAAGGGATTTTTTTAGTAGGGAGAAGAAAAGGAAAGCTTTATTTTCTCCTTGGAAACTTGTAGATTCAGACTGGAGGGCTTTTATTTTTATTTTTTACATTGTGTATCTAAACAGTGCTCTTAACTGACTCATCCTCAGAAATAGAACATACACACTGTAGATGGATTTTCCAATGATCAGGTTCAAGCCAGCCTCTCTTCTGTGTTTCTGCGTGCTCTTATAGGCTCAGGGTTGTAAGAGTCTTGCTTTATTTTGGAGGAGCCAAATAAGCTCAAAGATCGGATAACCCATGGTTCTGAGTCAAGGGACAGAGTCTGTGGCTTTGTAACAGGTAAGGCTGACCAAATCTCTTCTCAGAGAGATCTATCAATGAGTGGTTCACAGCCTTTTAAATTTTGGTTCTTCAATTTGTAGTTATAGTTCAAGTAGAAACAAAACAGAGAACCTGGAGAGGAATAAAGGAGGGGCTAGTGATTAAGAAGGAGTCCTGTGGAATCAGACAGACCTGTATCCTTATCCAATCCCTGTCATATATGATTGGTGTGACTTTTGGCATTCCAGCACTATTCATCAATCTGTAAATTGGGAATATTAATTGCACTTGTTTCTTGTGACAAAACAGGACAATAGTAAAAATACATTAAGAACTCAAAAATATATACACATAAGCACATGGATACTAGGAAAGTTGGTAATAAAATTGGTAATGAGTTATTCTTGGTGTGGTATATTCTACTTTGGTTTGATTTAATTGTGGCTGAGTTTCCCTCAGTCTGTTTCTACTCTTACTCTAAACCTTTGTTAGAGACCTTCTGCACTTGGCAAAGAAGTTGTTGGCAGAGGGAGAAAAAGACACACTCCATATGGAGAATAATTCCATCTGGAAGAATGTTTATAGAGCCTTGTAGGCATTTAACTGCTCCTCTCCATATAAAATTGTCTTCCATACTGTTTTTCATTAGGGAAATGTTTGAGTGTTGAATATGCTCCCTTGAAAAGCTAATGTCTTTGGGAAGTGTAGCACTTAAAGCTATTATGAGTTATGTCAGGGTTATCAGATAAACATTTAGGGTGGTTCCTTCAGGGAAGAGCCAATCTTGCACAGACCCGTTGAAGGACATTTAAGGTTATTCGGATTTAGCAATGAGCATGTGTATAACATTTCCTGAAGGTCTGGGATGGTCATCTTTAATCATCATCACTGTTTCTAAGCACCCTTATGTAACCATCTTGGTTGATAGAAAGCAGAGGCTTCTATTCTATACAAGGTTGCCACCTGACACGACTGCATAGTGTGGGAGATAGGTGGGTTGGAGTTATGTCAGTAAGATCATTAGACAGAAACTAGATATTGTAGTCCTGATGTAACTTCCTTGAGGGCAGGATGTATCTTTTTCTCAGTCCTTGTAGCATCTGTCACTTCTCTTTATAAAGAGACTGAAAGTATTCAGTGAGATGAATGGATCATCATAAAGGAGGAATTGCTTTTCAGGACTGTGATACTGGGATAGAAAGATATTCCTTGTCTTAGTAAAGGAGTTAGAGATTCAGGGCTGATTTTTATGTCTGTACTTCTATCAACATCATACTGGTTTACTGTATTCCCCTCCCTTAGACACAAATCCATCCTCTCTTTAGTTTATGTCTTAGGTTTTCACCTCTGCTTAAAATTTTCACTTCTGGTTGGACATGAAAAGCATCCAGAGAGTTTGAAAACCTATAGATGCCTGGCTTCAGAAGTGGAAGGAGGTTTGATAGGGGCTTGGTGCAGGTGGTTACCATAAGCCTATAATGGAGAAAAGTTTCTGGAAGGAGAGAGAGAATGGGAAGCAGATCTGGTGTTGGGATAAAGGTTGAGCCTGCCCTGGTATCTTCCGTGTCATTCACCTGGTTGTCCTCACTGTTTGGAAGAGGGTCTCCTTGCCAGCCTTGGGAACATGGAGAAGCATGCTCACTAGGCCTTAGAATTCACAGTTTGCTTTGGCTGGAATCCACTTCCCTCAGGTCATTTTTGTGATCAGCTGCTTCTGTTCACTCAGGCCCTAGTTGGAAATGTCATTTCCTCAGGAAGGCCTTCATTATCAAAATGTCACCTTTTCCCTCTTACTTCCTACCCTGTTTCATCATCTTGCTTACTTTATGTCATTTACTTTTCTCAAAATGATCTCATCGAGGCAATTCTTTACATATCTGTTACTAGTTCACTTGTTAGAATACTGCTGCATTTCCACTGCCTTTTGTATTGCGTGGCACCTGAAAGGCTCATAGTAGGTACTCTTTGAAAGAATAAACTCAGTGTTTTGCATTACAGCTGAGATAGTAAGCATGAACCTTGCACTGGTCGCAGAGTTGTGGTCTCTTTTCTCCTGGACTCAATAGCATAGGCTTGCCAGGAAAATTCTCAATCCTTAGGCTCAAGAGAAAGCCTTTTGTCTATCCCAAGTTTTGTAAGTAAGTTTCTGTACATATCTTTTTTTTTCAGTTGAGAGAATTGAGGCTGAAATAGGTTAAGAAAATTCAATTTGTTTCTTATTCATTCACCTGAAAACTTAGAATACTTGAAAGACTCAGGTTTACATATGTCTCCAGAGCTTGGATCTTGTGCATTACTTGGTCAGGTATTCTTCAAAGTATTTTTGCTGAAAGTAATCCAATAGAAAGCTTAGAAATAATACAAATTACTTTATTTAAAGTGATATTTGGCAAATGCAAGTGCAATGATTTCAGTGTAGATAACAGACAAGCATTAGAAGCTGACAGGATTTCAAGTCTTCCATTCCAGAGACCTCATCCTGCAGATGAGGACATTGAAACCCAGAGAAGATAATAGTTCATCTTCCATGAATGCTTGTAGGATAAATAAAGGAAGGACTGGAAATTTGAATAGTGCTCGAGATCATATTGCATTAGGCATCACAGATGTTAGAACCAAGATTCTTGCATCTCCACCAGCAGTCCATATATATATGATTACATCCATGTGAAATATTTCTGCAGAGGCTCTCCATGGTATTCTGGCACTCACATGTTTGTACTCCTCCCAAAATAATTCTACTGTATATCAGTTTTGGAAGCCACTGAACAGCTCCTGTTATCCATGCATTGAGTTTTCCTCACTTTGAACTGCAGAGATGAGGGTGTTCTATGGAAGATAAAGTGAGTACCTTTTATAAGACTTTCAAAATAAAAAGCCTTTAGTTTTTGCTGAGCTGCACTGTATAAGTCTTTGAGCTAAATCTCAATAAACTGAGATTTGCTTCTGACATTTAATTAAATTCAACAGTTATTGAGTGTGAGGGATAAAAAATGAGTAGGATATGCTTCTTAATATAGACGCTGTAAATCCTATTTAAATAGAGCAAAGATGGTGCAGAATTCTGATATTCCTCTGAATTTTAGATAATCATGATTTGTCAGGTTGCTGGCAATTTTTCTTGTACCTAGTAAGGTACATTCGGATGACTGTTAAATGAGGAGATCAGTATTTTCTTAAACTATTGTGGAATCACCTACCAAGTGATTCTTTTATTATTTATGTGCTATAAATGATTCTGTTGGATAGGAATGGGAAGGAAATATACTTTATTCTGCTCATGTTTCCAGACACAAGTAGAAATAGACTTCATGATATAATAGACATAATTATATTACAGATTTAATCCATAAAGTTCATAAGCTCTCTCTATAGAAAGTTCTAGTATTTCTAACCAGTTTTCATTTGCTGTTCATTACATTTTGCACTGTGATGTCTATCCATGACCCTTAGCTATTTCTTATGTGCTATGTACGGAATGTTGGATTTCACTCACTTATTTAAAAACTCATAGAAATTCATTTCTTACTCACATAAGAGAAGGAAAGAATGACTTTAGGGACCAGCTTTAAGGAGGGAGGTTCATTGTTCACCGATGCTGGCTGGTCTGGTATACACAGAAGTACAACATATCGATGTCACAAAGATTTTAATTTTTTTTTTACAACAGTGTATTGGAAAAGGATTGGAGACAATCTTGGATTTTTTCCCCCAAAAGCAAGAGAAGTAATTTTATGAAAACTTAAACCTCATTTTGAATCCTAGTTGCAAGGGTATTAAGTTAATTTTTCTTTCTACTTTGGTTGACTCTGTGCCTGAGTGGTGTGTGGTGGGTTTGTGGGGATGGAATTTGAGAGATGGGGAGGTGTGCTTATTTTCTTTCAGCACACGGGAAGCATGTACAGCAATAAATAATTTCCCTCAGCAGCTGGAAGAATTGGAAATCTCTGGGTTTTGCAATTGTAAATAAACTGAAATAGAGATGATTGCCAATGAAAATGTAATGTAACTTTAATGAAATAATTTGAGGAAATGGAAGCTGGATTGGCATATCCACTCTGTTTAGTGAGTTTTCATGACTTGTATTTGTACACAGCCATTCATTAAATAAAAAAGTAAAATAATTGAAAGTAGTCAATTACTAAAGTGGTTTAAAAGGAAGGAGTTAGATGCTAATCAGTGAAAAAAGACTGCAATTGATTCACGAGTTTGTTATTAACATACTCATCCTTCATAAGGATTCAGTGTCACTTAGAGCAATGTGCAAATTCTTTCAGACTACAGTCAGATTCGAACTTCTGTTTCTCACCTATAAGCATGATGAGAAGGTTGTTAGGTTTGTAGCATTATGACTTTCTGCATCAGTTCTGTGTAAATACTTGTGTTTCTAAATCTATTTTGTACTGGACGAGCTAGGTCACAAGGAATATATACCTAAAGTTACCAGGGTCTCACAGGCTAAGCTGACCACAGAGAAACCCAGAAATCTAAAGGCCAGTGCTACCTTCTTCTGTACCATGGGGTGATGTTGGCATGCTATGGTCAAGTCTTTCATGTCAAGAAAAGGAAGAAAACGAAAATTTCCATGCAAGATGAAGTCAAATTTCAATGAAGTTAAATTTCTACCCTTAAATTTCAGCAACTCAGTATGTCTTCATTGAAATAGAGTCTGTCATATGGTCCATGCAGGTTTGAACTCACTATGTACTCACACTTACACTCTTTCTGCCTTCTCCTGCCTCAGCCTCCTAAAATATTGGGATTACAGGCAATCCCCATTATACCAGATTTACTACTCATGTTTTTCTTTTTGTTGTTGTTTTTTTAAAGCAAATCCAAACTGTGCTCTGGCTGCTGGTTTGCCATTACTCTCTCAGGTAATCAGGTATTGTGAGGAAGTGGGAAACCCTTAATACCAGATAGCTTGAACTCAAAGCCCAAACCAAACATGGAAGGTTATGTTAAGTTGCATAACTCACTCTGATCTATAGTCTTATCATTTTTTGAAATTAGGAATCTGAATCAAATACCACATGATTTGGTTTCTTTTCAACTTTCATAACATAGCTAATTTTTATACGGAACAGTCACTGGTCTTAACATTCATCAACATTCTCCTCTTTGCTGTGAACTATGTGAGTTCCCTTGACGATTTGAAATCTGCCTGCCTACTATTGGCCTCTCCCAGAGTTGTTTATGAACATTTGTTGAAACTGACCAGAGAAAATACTGTCAACTTGTCTCTGAGCCTAAGTAAATTGTTAGCAGAGTTTGCAGTACTTGGCGATCTCCCGCTGTAGTAAACATATTAATAAGCTCTCACCAGAAGAACTGCGAACAGATGCAGCCCTTGAAAACACAGTGTCCTTGTCACATTTACTTGTCTGTCTCTCCTAGTGAGACAAGACTTGCTTGTGGTATCCTAGTAAACAAGCTTTCCTTTTGTATTACCAGATTATAGCTCATGAAGGCAGGGGGATAAAATCACAGCACCCAGGAGCTTCAATCTATGTGACCCTAGTCACAAAGCAAGATGCACAAAGACATGAAATGAGGCTCCCCTCCCCCTTCTTAGTTTATCACACAACTTCTTTTATTCTATTCCACAATTCCTCGGAGTCAGAAATAAGAATAACTTACTTTTCCATATGACCTGTAGATAAATGAAATACTGTAGATACATTCATCTTTGAAATAAATATCCATCTATAAGATTTGAGGCAGCAAATTAGAAACCACCCCCAGTAAAATGGAGCAACATAGGCATTCCACTAAAATAACTCGTCTTTGTGGATCTCTAGAGAGCGAACCTTAAGAACTGCACATCTTTCTGAATTTCCATTCACCATGTATAAAAATGATGCTCAAAAAAAATCTCATAGGTTGTTGTATCAGAGGAAAATGAGTAGATGTGAAAGCACTTCATAAAATGTAAAGCACTTTATGTCGGTGAGATAACATGCTACTCCATACCCACTTTATTCAAATGTGAGGCATGCAAGTACAAATTGAATAAAGTGGCTTGTCAGAGGGGGCACATTGCAGCTGAAGTTCTCTGGGATTTTCGTCTCCTTCCTCTCTCTTATATTTCTTCTTCACCATTTTAAACCATGGCTTTCCCCCTTAAGAGTTTATTTTATTTATATCCCTGACTGAGCACATGGGATCAAATTCAGAATGTTAGAAAAAAGGGATTTTTGTATGTTTACTGAAGGATGTTCAAAATAGTTCCTTGAATTTATTCATTAAAAATGTGTTTGATTTCCTTTCTCTCTCTGTCTCTCTGTCTCTCTCTGTCTGTCTGTCTCTCTCTCTCTGAAATACTCTTAGTATTTCTATTTCAGTTTTAGTATGTAGGACTTTGAGTGATGGTAATGACATTTATAGAAGTATGTATAAAATGTGTTATCAGGATGGAGGTATGGCTTGGGTAGTAGAGCACCAGCCAATGAGCAAAAGTGTCAGATATTGAGTTCCATTCCCAGTTGCATACCAATTTTTTTAAAAAAGGTGCCCTATCATTTTTCACTAGCAATTTCTACTACTTTCAACAAGCACCCTCCTCAGTATCTGTTTGGTCTCCTAATTATGATGTCAAGTGGCAGCCTGATAGTCAGTACTTGGATTCACTCAAATCCCCTCCAGGTGAAACACTCTAGATTTGTTTGTTTTACCTGAAATATACTTAGTAATGTATACCAGCTCCTGTTGCAGAGAGAAAGAAAGAGAAAAAGAATATTAAATCATTTGCAACATTTACTCATGTCTGTGGTTTGAATTCTTCCTTCCCTGGCTGATATTATGGAATGGGGAGTGAGGAGATCTCTTGAGGGTAGATTAACCAGTGCATACGCATTCCTATGTAATACCGATGAGCATTTTAGTAAGCCTTGGAAGGAAGATGCTGTATGTATTTTTTCCCATTTAACCTATCATTGCTTGTAAACCACATTGAATTTTTCCCCAACTTATTTTCATTCACACACATTATACATTTACAATGATGTCTATACTGTTTTTTTTATAAAAATAAAATGAACATAGCACTCGTTATGTTAGTCATCTTTCCATCACTGTCACACAATAACATAGAGAATTAATGTATAAAGAGAGAGTAATTATTTTGGCTCACAGTCTTCAAGGTGTTGGTTCATGACTGGGTGCCTATCGCTTTGAGGCTCTGGTAGAAGTGCGGGTTATGATGGGGACTTGGTGCTAGAGCTGACCGCTTACTCAGGACCAGGAAGCATGATGGGTGGGGCCAGGGTCTCACAAGCTGTGCTGCTAGTTCCTTCTGCTTTTACTTTGTTTTTCAAATAGTATCTCAAGCTTTCGCCCAGGCCTTGCACCAGACTGGGCTCTTATCTCTGTCTCCCAAGTAACTGGGATTATAGGTGTGCATCATACCCCTTGCTCTTAACTCTTTTAAATTAAGACGATACTTGTTGTCATTTACTGTGGCTTCAAAATATGGAAACTTACATGTATGTATTTGGGATCAACATATTTTTTTTATTCAGTCTTTTTTCATTTGTGCATAACTGAGAACCATTCTCTCAGTTTCCAACTCACTCAGTTCTTGGTTTTGCTCTTGTTTGTGGGATTTCATCTCTTTTGGTGACAGAGATTGTTATGCTGTATTCTGTCCTGAATATGCCTTTTAACTCTTGTGTTTCACATTTCCATCCTTCTTATTTTTGGCCCTTTATTTAAGGTTGTTCACTCTCCTGCCAATTTAATTTTCTGGAATTCCTGATTTGCTTCATCCAAGGTGATTTTATTTGGGGAATGTTTCTCAATTTCTAAAAATTGATTATGAGCTGATTTTTGTCCTGGCCTGACTACTTACCTCAGTTTATTTTTGTTTAATAGAAATTGTATCTTTTTATAGGCCTCATTTTAAAACATCAAGTACACTAGGTATTTTCTAAACTTGTCTTACATTTCTTCAAAAAACTATTTTTGAGGCTCACCCGCCACGATTGCCTTCTGAGGGTTTTTCCCTTTGTTCTTTCCTGGATCCAGGTTACTTTCCCTTCACTTCTCTGAGTGAAGCTAAGTCTGACGAGGTCAGATAACCCCAAGGCCACCAACAGCCCTCCAGATTCCCAGGGGGTGCCATTGTCTGCTCCTCTGCCAGCAACTTTCTTGCAGATCTGAGATCAGAGGGCTGGCTGATTTCAGGTCAAGACCTATAGTTGCTGGGGCCAAGTACAGACAGAACAATCACCTCACATATTTAGCTTACTTTTTTTTTTCCCCCGTGAAATGACTGTTTGGAATTAAAGGAGAAATTTTTCTTTTGAAATGTGTAACTGGTCTTCTGATTGCGATGGAAATGACTTTCCAATCAGCCTTCTCACTGTGAGAGTTGGTAGAGATGCTGATCAAATTCTAGAAGATTGTTTCCGTTGTGCTAGTTGGTTTCCAAACTTACTAGGGCTTTTCTTCTCAACAATGACATTTTCTCTGACATTTTTAGATGGACTTAAGGAAAGGACTTTTGCTTCCATTCTTTTTGTTGTTGCTTATGTAACGCTATTCCATTTCAACATTGGAAAGAAAAAAAAACCCGCACTGAATTTTGTCCAGTCGTCTACCTTTGTCATATTTGTATGTATGGAGTCCCACATACACAAGAAAGGCATTTCTGTTTTGAAAGCTGTGATTTAGCTTCTGATCCAGCACAGAAGCCATCATAGCTCACAGAATACATTTTATCATGTGCCAATATGATGGGCCCTTATTGTAATTCTGTTACGTACTGAGGTCAAGGGCAGTCACACCTGCCACACTACAATCACAGCAAACTCTGCATTAATGGGCAAGGAGTTAATGGTATTTAAATATATTGCACACTCAAGTACAATCAACCTATTATCTATGCCAATTAAGAGGTGCAATGCCACAGAATTACAAAGCAACCCAGAATCTATTTACGTATTATTTTGGATTCATATGCATTAGGACTATTTCCTTGCTTCATATTTGCATAATTACAAGCTCACCTAAATCTATATGCAAATTAGCTTAGATCTCCAAACACATACTAATTGCCTAGAGTAGCAAGCTGGTTCACAGCCCTGACTCCTATGAAAAACAGAAAGACAAATATGTAAATAAATAGGCAAATGAGAAAAAGGAGCACAAAACTTCAGATTCTAGAATGTTAAATGAGTCTTAAGATGAAACAAATATAGAAATTAAATAGGCAAGAATTAGTGCATTTTCTCAAGTGTCTGTAAGAAGTCCTAGAATGATAGGTATGAAAGTGCCTGAGTGCACACGTGTAGATTTGTCTGAGTATCTGGAAGGTATGAATAGCATGGGAATTGCAGCTGTGTTTTCCCTACTGTGTTAAGTTGGCTGATAGAGTTGTTACATGGTTTTCATTTTCATTCTCTAAGGCTATTTTTATGGACTATATAGTCCACTACAGTACGCTTTGGTCAATGGGTACATTCCCCTTTGTGAGAGTCAGAACTAAACCCTGAAATGCTGTAGTGATGTTGATATTCTACCCATGGACTTTCTATTTTCAGAAAATATATGACAGCATTTGTCCAATCCACTTGAATTATTATTATTTTTACCACAATGTTATGCGTTTCTTGATTCTTAGTATTTAGTATAGGTTCCATTTCTTTAAAAAAGAGACCAGGTATTTCCTTTTGGGAATCTTTCCTTATTCATGCTGAATTTTCAATGATACGAATAATAACAAAGTTTCATCTTATTATTAGTTCTTAATCCTTAACAAGCCATCACCATGTAACTAGTGCATGGGCATCTGTACATGGGTTTCCCTTATAAAACATGATTGCCTTGCTAGAAATCTTAAGAGCCTTGCATTTTTTTTTCTGTTTGTTGGTCATGGGGCTTGAATTTAGGGGCCTAAGTGCTGTCCCTGAGCTTGTTTTCTCAAGGCTAGTGCTCTACTATTATAACCCACAATGCTACTTCTGTTTTGTAGGTGGTTAATTGGAGATAAGAATCTCATGGCCTTTCCTGCCCCAGCTGGCTTCAAACTGTGATCCTTAGAACTCAATCTCCTGAGTGGTTAGGATTACAAGCATGAGTCACCAGTGCCCAGTTAATTTTAGTTTTAATTTACATTTTCTTATAAAACTTTCATAATGTTGGAAAAAACCCCACTCTTTAAGCCCATGTCACTGGAAAAGCATCTTTTAGTTCCCAACTCTTCCTTGATCTTCAAATAATTCCTTATATGGAAGTAGTTTGTAGTGTAAGTAGTTGTTCATTGTGAGCCTTGTAAGAAACACCAAACTGTTCTCTATCATTGGACTCTCTACTAAATGTTAGCATTGGATTTGGAAGAAAATGTAACGGTCTGCTCCACATTCAGACCTACCTACACTGTATCTAAAAGTCGTTTGCTCCATCAGGAAGCCCAGTCTAGGGTTAAAGAGTATAGTTTCTGTAGCCAGCCCAAATTGTGATGAGATGCTGCTACTTGCTGGACAACTTCTTTAGCTTCTTTGTACTTCTATTTCCTTACCTAGAAAATGGAAATTGTAATCCTTCTTGCCTTTTGTGTTAACTAAGTGCCAAATAAACAAGATAGTACCCAGAATACAAGGCATTGTAGAGGTTGTTCTCATTATACTATAACCTATTCATGGTAAGGAAGATAATGTAACAAAAATAATTATGTGGCAAAAAGGGATATTTATTATCTCACTCTCCTAGGGTTGAGTAATTAATGGACAAGCAGGGCTCATTACTCCCCATCTACATGGAATCAAATTCCCAAAGTAGTTTTATAGTCAGGAGGAGATAGAAGGAATATCTGACAAGCAAGAGCAAAGAGCCTCTGCTTCAAGTGTGGTGATGGTCAAGGAGTGATAAAGGATAAGAAGGAAGTACTAATCATCCTTGTCAGAAGCCCTCCTCTGTGAAAGCAGGTGTGGTCTCAGGGGTCATGAGTAGAACAGGACAGTAGACAGGAGTGTCAGGTCATTGGAGTCCTGTAACTTCAAGGGTGGAAAAACCAAAATGAAATGCAGAAGTTGAACGAAGTATTGCAAGGCTCTGAGATGAATGATGCCAGTGAAGATTTTCTGTAAGTACACCACACACACACACACACACACACATATACATAGATAGATAGTGATATTGAGTTTGAATTCAATGCTTTGCTTTTGATAAACTGGAGCCATGCCTCCAAGCACTGTTTCTTGCTGGTTATGCAGCCATGGTGGTACATACCTGGACCAAAGTCCTAGGAGAAGTGCTACAAGCCACTCCCATCAAGCTTTCCTCAGTGGAGGCGGGGGGTCTCTCAGATGTTTCTGCTGGTGCCAGCCTGCAACCTCATCCTCATAATTTCAGCCTCTCATGGAACATGGATGACAAGTGCTCAAACTAAGCCCATTGATGGGTTGAGAAGAGGGTTGGGTCATAAACTTTACCTCCATGAGCTGGTCTTGAAGCTAGATCTCCCCAATCTTAGCTTCCCAAGTGTGAGACACTAGCTAGAAAATACTTTTAAATGGATGTCTAAAAGCATTTGGAAATGAAAATACACATAATAATACTTATGGAGAGATAATAGTACTTATAGCTAATCCTTTGATTCCTATAGGTGTAGGACATTTGGATTGATCTCAAGTTTTGAGAGCTTGCTCTGCCAATAATGTTTAGAGGATGGTCAGTCTTGCAAATTTTGAACGAAAATGTGGACATTTTCATTTGTATTTCCTAATGAAAATTCAATCCTTGTTCTCTCTGGCTGTGCTTTGGATGTGAGTTTGTTTTTCATTTGTATATAACTAAATACACTCTAATCATTTCTCATCCCTGCCTACTGAGACAGGAAGAATCCAGAAATACAGGTAATTTCCCAAACTCAAATTAGTGAACAATTTCCATGAAACCAATGAGTTCTGATACTTAATCTCTCATTCTGGCACTAGTGGATTTTACTCAGGGAAAATTTGATTGGCAAATGGATTTCATGTTAATGAAATAATAAAATTTTCTCATCAGCAATGAGAATGGCTGGATTCCTTATGGAAAGAAGCCATTGGATTGGAAATTTGGTCATTTTTCTATTTACTAATCAAATGTATATTCACATGACACGTGCATTTGATTTCCCATGAAATGAGGTGGGGTATGAATTACATTTTTGCTTCCATTTAGACATGGTTTAACCCCTGTCATTATGAAATCATTTTAGACATATATTTAATTTCTATATTGATGACTTTGTAATTTAGAGTCAATTACTAAACATCAATATTCCTTTGTAAAGTATAAAGTTTTTTTTTCAACAGGATGGGACAGATTTGTTAAATTCCAAAAAGGTATGGAGAGCAGACAAAGAAATGGCTTATCATCAGCCCATTATTGGGGAGAAAAAGCCCCAGAGGGAACCTTCCAGGCCAGGCTAAAGACTTACTCTGGTTTTGGAGCTAGCACTTACATAGTGGGTTGTGGAATACTGGAACGATGCAGGGAGGACGTGTAGGAAAGTAACTGATAGCAGGACACAGAAAACATGCAAAAAGGGGTAGCAGGGGGAAGCTGGCCAGGGGTATCTGCTCAAGGTCCTGATCTGTTTATAGCAGCAGTGAAGTGTGTGTGTGTGTGTGTGTGTGTGTGTGTGTGTGTGTGTGTGTGTGTGTGTGTGTTGGGGCTTGATCTCAGGGCCTGGATTGCTGTCCTTAATCTTCTTTTGCTTATGGCTAATGTTCTATCACTTGAGCCAGAGCACTAGTTCTGGCTTTTTCTGAGTAATTTATTGGGGATAAGAGGTTCATGGACTTTTCTGCCTGTGCTGGCTTTGAACTGCTATCCTCAGATCTCAGCCTCCTGAGTAGACAGGATTGTGGCCATGGGCCACCAGTTCCCAGGGAAGCAGTGAAGGGATTTGTTGTTGTTGTTTTGGTTGTTTTAAGCACTGTCCCTGGCTTCTTTTTGCTTAAGGCTAGCACTCTACCACTTGAGCCACAGTGCCACTTCTGGCCGTTTTCTATATATGTGGTGCTAGGGAATCAAACCCAGGGCTTCATGTATGCAAGGCAAGCATTCTTGCCACTAGGCCATATTCCCAGCCCCCCCTTTTAAATATGATATTGGCTGCATGAGTTCCCAGGAGAGAGGGTCGGGTGGGAGTGGTCATAAGTTAAGGCAGTGGTTAGGGGATTCAAGATAAGGACACTTGGCTATTTGGGCCAAACAAAATTAATAAAATAATTATTAAGATTATGCAATAAAATGGGTTAAATAACCACCATGCTCTGCAATATAGTTCTTTATAATATTTTTAAACTATTCTATTGGTATTAATATAGGTTATAATTTACCTGTGTATCTGCCACATTTTGTTATAAAAGCATAGCCAGGATAAAGACTACATTTAGAGTTCCCTTATTTTAGTAAGTCTTCTTGCTAGGTGAGGTAGCACACACCAGTAATTATAGTACTTGGTAGGCTGAGGGAGGAGGATTGTTGAATTGGGGTCCCCCCTAGGTCACATACCATATTCAAAGCCAGCTAAGATACAGAACAAAGCTCTGTCTCAAAACAAAACAAATGAACAAAAAAACAAAGAGGGCTCACTCTCAAATTTTTTCTTTACTTCTTGGAGACCATCTTGTTATATTACTCAGACTGGTATGAATTGGCAAATGTAGTTATCACCAACTCTCAGTGTCGACTTCCTGAAGAAAGTCCAGACTCCACAATGGCGTTTCAACATGTTGTTTTTAAGAGTCCTGGTGATGTAAGGACCTGTTGTTTTTTGGTCCTGTGCAACTAGCAGAATACTGCTGTGTCTTACCCTCCTGCTTAGCCTTGAACATTAGATTAAATTTGTTTTCACCAGGTTGGAAGCTTCTAATTGATAAGCCTCACACTGGGTCAAAGCTAAATTGTTTTTATAATGTTTTGAAATAGATTAAACATTTAAAGTAATGTGTTTTTATGAATGACTGACTTGAGATGGTGTTTTGAATGATGGCAATATGAATCTTTTGTACCAATGCTAGTAATGTTCTAACATGTTTGGGATATGGGATATATTGTATTTTATTTTTTATTATTGACACAGTGGATCAGATGTCTCAGAAGCCAGTGGCCAGTCCCATCCACTGGGCTTCCTCAGAGTACACAATCCATGTAATTCCTGGAGTACAATTCATGATTTAAGTTTCTGTCTATCTTTAGCTGTGCTTAAATACCAGTATTAATGAAAGTCAAGTTAACATTTTCATATGACAAAGACATCTAATAGTGTCTGTGAAAGTCAGAGAAATCATTGGGAAACCCATAAGGCCAATGACTTTGTAATTTAGTCTGTGTTGTATGCTGCCCCCATTATCTCCAGAACATTACTACCACCGTTTTTTACTATGTGCTCAATGTTACAACAAGGTCTTTTAATACAATCTCACTTAACTTCTGTAACAACTTTACAAGGGAGGAAGAAATTGAACATTCCACTTTAAGCTTATGTAGGCTCAGGAAGCCATAAAGAGGCTGGGATTTCATGCATCATCCCCAAAGCCCATTTCATCTTGTGTGCTCTTCTGCCATAATATCCAAAGCAACAATAAAAAGTGTTTATTTTCCATGTGCCAGAGACTATCTGTCTGGCCTCAAGGAAACAAAGGTAAATGGACTTGGCTTCTCTGAAGGAAGAGCTTAGAAAAACACATCTTCCACACACTGCTCCTACAGTTATTTTTTCTCTAACAAGTTTATTCTTTAAAGAAGGTCACAAGGACAAATGTTTAATGCTATTTAAATATATTCAAGAAAGCTGTCATAAAGCCCAAAGCATAAAGAACATAGGGAAAGAATCCATTAGGGAGGAAACAGGTACATTGTGAATACTTAATATACATGATTTCATTTAATACTTAGAACCACCTTATAGTATGCATTTCCTATAAGATGTATGAAGGAGAAACGTTAGACTCATAGAGTCTGACAGATCTGGCTAAGTCATCTAACTTGTCACACATAATGCCAACCTTAACTGGAAATATCCAAGACCTTTTCATTTATGCTCATATCCACATGGTGTTGGCAGCAGATTTCTACTCTGGAAGCTTTGAAAATGGTAGATTCCCTCAGAAAAAGGCCTTCGAGAGCTGAAAGTTTTACTACTATAACTAAGTAGATTAATGGAATCTATAAAACTTCCATTATGTAAGGTATAAATGTATTAAGTAGCAAAGGCCACACTTAAACTTTGACACCTGTCTGTTAAAAATTTCTGTTTCATTTATTCCATCAATTCTTGGCACCAAAATCCCCTCTTCCTAGCCATTTAGGACCCAATGAAGTTTAAATGTCCCTCTATCAGGGATGATTTATTAGTTTGGAACATTACAGCAAAATGTTACTTATTAAACTCATTGCATTTAATTAGAACCATAAACATTTAAGTGTGGGGATATATAGCAGCTATAAGTCCTAGAGGCAGGATTTGATATAAATTTCCAAGTCACCAAGGACTATTAAAACATTAACTTTATGGACCTGAGCAATCAACTGTTTGTGGCTTATCTAGATTTTCTCTTCCAAATGTGCAAGTCACTCTTTTGTTCATTCTGTCCTTTCTCTCACCCTGGGTCTGCTCCTTTGCATCAAGGTTATGATTACATTGACAGGAAATTCTTGGACTCTGTCCATGTGATTATTATTCAAAGGTCATTTAAATGTACAGTCTTTGTCTATTCACTTCCATGGGATTCTTCTTTTAATACACTTTCTGTTGGGTAGTTTCCATATAAGTTCTCTTCTTTGGATGCCCTTAGCCTAGCCTTGGACGATTACTCATTGGTTGCATATTACTCTATGTAAAAGTTATATTTTTACCTTTAAAAAGTTGTACAAAGAAATTACCCTTCAACAAATCAGAATATAAATACAACGCATCATGATTCATGCCAACCCTTATGTCATTCTGCATCTCCTTCTTGAAGGTAGAAGGGAGGGATTTTGCTCTGCTTATTTTCTAGGAGAAGAAATCTCAAACAGAAATGGATCTCACAATATGTACAACTACAGAAGCCAAAGTATCTCATGTTGAATTATTGTAATAATACCTTTATTCACTGGCAAGTTCCAGAGTTTTATTCTTTCAATGCATTTCCTCAAAAAGATGTGAGTTCAAGAAGCATCTTTGGAAGAGGTAACAGGTTTTTATTTTATTTTTAAGGGGTGCAAGTCAATACTCTTACTGGATGGAATAAATCTATTACATTCCCATTGTCTCATGTTGAGTCCAAAGGAAGGATACTTAGAGATGGAGATTCGTTTATCAGGAATATTCTTGAGGTCGACTCATGGGGATAGCTAGGAAGGAAACAGGATAGAGTAGGGGTTGTGGTTTAGTGAGAATAAAGCTTCAGTTAATCCAACAAGGAGCTCCAAAGCTGGGATTCTGTAACCATCAGAGTCATGTGTAGTTAAGGCAGGGGCTGAGCCTTTCTAGCATGGTACTGACCACTTACCGGAAACAGGGTGTCTTTGTCACGGTCACGGTGTATACTCTATAATATCCTGCACTGCATCTTCACAAAGTGAAGGGAAGAATTGACAGATAGTATTTGGTTTTACTTTCAAAAGTTTCTCTCAAGATCCCACATCAAAAGTCAATGGGAAAATGAACTAAGCAGACACTTTCAAAAGACAAATGGCAATAAATACTGACATCTTTAGCCATCAGGAAAATATAGATCAAAACAACACTGAGATTTAATCTCAGCTCAGTCTGAGCAGCTATTATCAAAACACAAAACAACAAATGCTGGTGAGGCCTGGTGGGGGAGGGGGCATGGGAGGGTGACACTTATTCACTGATACTAGGAATGTAAGCTAGTCCAGTTGCCACAGAAATCAAGGTGGAGGGCCCTAAAAATATCTGAAAATAGAACTCCTATATGATCCAGCCATGACTTCTGTGTATATATTCAGGCAAATCAAAATCAGTTTACTGTGGTAGCAATACCTATGTAGCCGTGCTTATAAGAGCAAAACGTGGAATCAATTTACATGTCCATCAAAGATGGGTTATTCAGCATGCAAGATGCTTGCAAGCACGCATGTGCAGCAAACAAAGCTGACACAGGAGGTCCTCTCAGAGAATATTTGTACTGGGCGATGCTGAGCCAGATCATTTCATGTCCTTGCTTTGTCCTCCTGAGAATGAACCTACAGGAATAGGTCGAAGATGGGGCAGTCTGTGTTGTGAGAATCTATAGCCTTATTGGGAATTCCCTTAAATTGTGGACCATAAGTCTATGCTTAAATTTTTTCCTACAATCCTGGGAGGCACTTTTTATTGTGGAGTGCTGGAAATCCAACCTGGTTCTCTTGCATATGAGGCAAGCTCTATGCTTGAGCTACACTCCCTGGGAGTCTGTTGAGAAATGAATCAGTCGGTTGGGAGACATTTCCTGAACAATTCTTTTGTGCTTAGTTGTGCCCACCTCGGGCATGAGTATCCTTAGCTATCTCTATTCGTAAACAGTCAATTGATTCTAGTTGCTGGTATGAAAGCCCAACAAGCTTTGTTTCTTAAGTCACAGGAGCCCTGTTCCTTTGACTGTAATTACTTGCACTTCTGTGTTTGATAAGTAACCATTTTCACTGAATTGTTGAAAGTAACAAATCTGACACAAATATCCCACAGGCAAGGCCTATTTACGCTCACATAACAGTTTAATGACCTTCAAAGCCTGGCTCAGTGACAAGTAGAGAGGTCCAAAATACCTGCCCAATTATACATAATCAAGAGCTGTGGAAGTCATGCTGTCAAATAACAGTATTTTAATTCACAGAAAGTATAATTTCCTTTTCTTCCTATGTCTATTTTCCTTTTGTCACTTAAATAAGGACTGACTTTTGCCTAGTTTGCATACTACACTCTGAAACAACATTGTCTTATGTCCTCCACGGGGTTCCGTTCATCTCCAGGCTTTTCTGAGCTTCTGGGGGACACAGGAAACCACTGACATCTTTGGTGTGTAGCTACATTACTCTATTTTCTGCCTCTGTTTCCTCATATAACTTTCTTATTAGTGTCTCTGTGTGTCCACTGCCCTGCTTATAAGGACACTAGTTAAATTGGACTATGATCTGTAAAAAAAAAAAAAAGACCTCATCTTAACTGATTGCAATTATAGAGACACTTACAAAAAATAGAAAATTACTGGTACATCCAGATATTGAAGGAGAGGGCGGAAGTGAGTGGCCTCTGGGCTCTTGCTTAGTCTCAGTGACCAGGCAATTTAGAAGAGCTCCTCTTACTTTCAGAGTGCCTCCTGCATTATTATCTCAATTTTTACTTTCGCAAGTATTGCTTGAATGACTTCTTGTGTCATGCCAGCTCTGATCTGGACATAGAGCTCATTGTCATTTTGGTAGAAGGAGTTGGTCCAAGAGTTCAAGGCCAGGCAGTGCTAATGAGAGGCTTCTGTGCTGCCTCAGAGGAGTCTAGGGAAGCCAGTAATAGCGACAGAATGAGAGCAGACCTGCTGAAAAGAGGGTCAGGAATATAGATGGCCTGTCATAGGAGTGTGTGTGTGTGTGTGTGTGTGTGTGTGTGTGTGTGTGTGTGTTGTCCTGGTACTGGGTCTTGACCTCACAGCCATGAGGTCTCACTTGGCTTTTTCACCCAGGGCTTATGTTCTTCCACTTGAGCCATATCTCCACTTCTTGCCATTTGCAGGTTAATCGGAGACAAGAATCTCACAGACTTTTCTGCCTAGGCTGGTTTTGAACCATGGTCTTTGGATCTCAGTCTCCTCAATCGCTAGGAATACAGGCACGAGTCACCAACAGCAAGCTGTCACAGGTGTTCTGCCTTAAATTGTGGCATTGAATTTTGCTTCAGCTCCCTTGACGAAACAGATGCTAGTTTAGTTGACACACGGGACAAAGTATAAGCCAATAAACATTATTACAGAAAGCAATTCCTTTTTTCCCTTTGTGTTAATGAGAGGAGGAGGCATCACTGGCACAATTTTTACACAGCCTGGGAATATTGAGTGTGTTCCATGCAACATGCATCTAAAGCGTCTTCATTATCATTCAGGTGCAGAGCCACTGTGGCGACGGAAGATGAAAGACAGGGATTTTGTTGCTCAGTTCTTTTCCTGTTCTGCGCCTAAACTGCTTTCTTCATGGGTTGTTTTTTAATGATGCTCTGAAAGACCTCAAGATGAATAACTCACTTTTGAGAAAACAGCTGTGGAAATATAGTATTAAAAGAAAGAAAAATGCTGGCTGCTCAGCACACGTCCTAAGTAAGACTGGCATGTGAATATGTATTTAGCTGGGCCACTCTCTACTGGGAATGATAGACAGCCCCTAAATGCTGGGCCAGAAATATTAAAGAAAATGAAGCAAATATATTTATCATGGAATGTGAATATAAAGAAATAAGTTATGGCTAGATTCAATGTAGTTGTATTAGCTACAGGCCCAAATTAGTTAGTATTTGAGTTAGAATGTTTTATCATATTTAAAATAACTATTTTGGTAAGAATTTAGTCAATGTTGGAGCAATTGAACTATTCTAGTTTTATATTTTGTTTCACAAGTGTGTCTTTGACTTGAAGAACACAAAACCATAGCCATGATCATGGCTCTTACTACAAATCCTCTAAGCTGGGAATCTGGCTGATCAGTCACCCAGCTGGCTTTTTAGTTTCCAAGCAAAATTCTGTCCAGCACTTTGAGTATGTGATGTATGAAAGTTTGCAGTGGTGAATGGAGTGGAAAAACTATGAGTTAAATGGGCGAAAGGAAAGGGAAGAAAGGAAAGAAGAAGCAACTTCTGTAAGTTTGTCATCCTCAGTAGAACAGATGGATGGAGAAGAGATTTTGTGTTCTTAAATTTAAGAAGAAATACTTCTATTATTAAAAACTTATGGTGACCCAATTGTCAGAAAGGTGTGTGTGTGTGTGTGTGTGTGTGTGTGTGTGTGTGTGTGTGAAGCCAAGAGCCACAGAGTTTGCTGGGGTGTTCACATTCATAGATCCCACGATTTCACTTCAAACCATGTTTTTGTTTTTGTTTTTGTTTTTAAATTATTATTCCATGTAGGGACAGTGTAGCTTGTGAGGTTTTCAGAATTCTTCACTGTGACTATGGGATGAATGTAAATTGAGCCTGCCACTACCTATTACCAAATGAGAGTTTGGTGACCCAAAGAATCACCCAAAGCTTCAAGAAATGATTGTTAGATCTAGATGTATAGTTTTCACTCAGGGGGGGAGTGGGTGAGTAATGATCTTTATTTTGTTACCGCATGAAAGAGGCTAATATTGAGGCTGATGTGGTGAATTTACTTATCATTTTAAACACTGTTATTACGAAAAGTGTATGTACATGATTAGGTTGTTGGTGGTGTGAAAATTCTTTGAGATAGTAACTGATTACCTTATCCTTTCCTCTGCCCCCTTTTTCTGGGTGTTTTGAGATGGTGCATTCATTGCTCAAGGAAGGAGTGATGCAAGGAAACAGGAGAACTAAGAAACAATGCCTTAAATAAAAGCCTTAATGTTTTGTGTCTGCAAAAATGAGGTATGGGGAGGGCCATGGGTAGAATTTCACATGATCCAAGGGGAGCCAGTAAGTGGTGTGAACGATAGAAAGTTCCCAGTTAAGCAGATGAGTTAGGTATTGAAGGCTGATGAGAAAGGGGCTTTCTGTTCTGGGCCCAGACTGTGCCCCTCAGCAGTTCAAAGTTATGTCAGGATAGAAAGGATCTAAACCTTGGTGGGAAGAGGACCTGAAGAGATAGAGAAATAGAGGCAAGAAGAAGATCCTCTCATGTTCCCAGCTGTGGCTTGGAGGCAGTGCAGTAGAAACCATGGCATGGAGTCCAGGCACATAAGGCTGACAGTGTCATGGACTTTTCTGTATTCCAACAAGAGTGGGAGGAGAACCTTGTGCTCTGTGTGTGGAAATGTGGCATGGATTTCCCTCAACCCTCAGTAGGCTGGAGTGAGACAGTTGCTCATCAAGTGCGTTGGGGACAGCTCAGAGGTGGGTATGGCTCAGAGACAGCAAGATACCCCATGGCCTTGCTAGTCATGAAGTGGAGCGTAGATGAAATAGCACCCATGACACTAGAGAACCAAGACCGGGCAGAATAACGTCCATGTTTGCAATGCCATTGACAAGCTGTGGTGCCTAGAGATGGCAGCGCATCGGGACTAAAACTTGCCTTTAGGTTGGTGGGTATGGGGAATCTATGAAGCAACTTGGGACAAAATATTAATATTTGTGGAATCTAGAGAAGTTTATGTAGAACCTCTAACTGAACTTATTTCAAAATAAAAAGTAAAAAAGAAACTAAAGGGAGCTATCCCAAAAATAAAGTATGTATAGAGCTCTATATCATGTCAAAAATTGACTGAAACTCTGCAAAATATCATTTATTCAAAAAGAGTAACCTGGCACTGCTGAGTTAGTAATGGCTGGAGGTACAACTCTTTATGTCTGAAAAGGGAAAAAGTAAAGCATACTTACAGAACCTTGAGCCTCTCTAGTGGTAAGAATTGACAGCATGTTAATTTCTTTTCAGCAGAACTTAATAAAAAGTGAAGTCAATGGCCTGAAGCAGCTCAGACTTTGCAGAGAGATGAGGTTTGAGAAATTTGAGCTTTTGGTGAGTTACTTAAAAGGGGCAAAATATCTCAGTTTATCTAGAAGGACTGATTTCAAACTAAACGAAATGTCTTTATTTGTTCCTTAGTTCATTGGTGAAGCACTATGGGTTCCAGTGATGAGGGCTAGATGTGAGCTCTGATGGTATGCTTTAAAGGTGTTTATGAGTTCTTGGGGTGGCAGGCACATATAAAAAGACCTACTTCCTCCCTCCCTCCTTCCTTCCCTCCCTCCCTCCCTCCCTCCCTCCCTCCCTCCCTCCCTCTCCACCTCCCTCCCTCCCTCTCCACCTCCCTCTCTCCCTTCCACCACCTCCCCCCTCCCTTCCTCCCTCCCTCCCTCCCTCCCTCCCTCCCTCCCTCCCTCCCTCCCTCCCTCCCTTCCTTCCTTCCTTCCTTCCTTCCTTCCTTCCTTCCTTCCTTCCTTCCTTCCTTCCTTCCTTCCTCCTTCCCTTCCTTGATCTCATTTTTACTTTGTGATGTTTTTTTTTTTTGTGTATTGTGGGTATTACATTTCATACTATATATTAAAGATTTTTTACCCAAATATATTTTCTTCATGAAACTTGGTAAATAGGACTTTTTCATAATAAAAAGCAGTTTTTCTAAAACAGTTTATATATTCATTAGTACACTTCTAAATTTTCTCCTTTCCTTAAGATGGTCTTTTTTTGTTCTCCTTTGTCTTCTGTTTGTAACTTTAGGCTTTTATTCTATCTAGAGTTTTCTTTTTATATTTAAGACAATTGAAATATAGCTGTGTATTCTTCAGGATGTATAGCCAGTAGTGCTAGCAAAATCTAAGTTGCCAACCTTTTTCAGGAAATGTCAAGAATGCTGAATAAACTAGCTTCCAGAAAATACATTGAGAAACAACAAATTTTGGCTGGGCCTTTTAGGTTTGGGCCAAAGTTTTCTCTCCTTTGATTTTTCTTTATTTTATCTGCATGTAGTCCAGAATTAATGGTTTTTCATTTCTGGATATATAAGATATGTAATATATTTAAGTTGTGATTATACCATATCCACTTTTAAAAAATGTTTAAAAGCTTATGGAGTTCAACTGTGTTTTCAAGTTTTGTAAATGTGCACAGACTTAGAAAATTTGTTCATTTAATCTATGTATTATATTAGTGATTATTCAGTTCCTGTTCTACTGTGCTTCTTTAATTTTATTTTTGTTTCATACTTGAGTGAAAAGAATTCCTTACACACATGGGCACATATACTCACAGACACACATGTGTGTCCACACAGATGAATATTGCTCATTACTGCTCTTTTCATCTTCCATCCCAAGGTCCCTTGGTGTCTGTTTAAACTTTTTCCTTCAAGTAGTATACAATTTGCAGCCTTCTAATTCTTTCATGAGTATAAACTATTTTTAAAGTTTGAAGATTTTCTTTCCATTTTTGGGGTGCATTTTCACATGAAGATACAGATATTTCTAACGTTCTGTGCCTCCTCCTACCACACCCCCTGTCCCACTGGAACTGTGCACCTAAGATCACAATGAGTTCAAAACCATGTCGGAACTGGACACTCTGTCTTCTCTACCTTCCTTTTTGTGGTGGCTCATCTTCCCTCAGTTATTGTCAAGTGTTTAAATATCATGTATCATGCTTTCAGAGCTTAGGACACAACTGCATTTCTAGTATAATAGCTACCCTAATACAAAACAATGTAACTTACTATCTAATACACATTTCAATAACTTTAAGAGTAATATGATACTTATAACTATATAAGTTAAATATAATAGTTACATATCTATTAGTTATAGGATAGTTACATATGCATAATGCTCAATTTATTTAACATTTTTATTAAGTTATACAGAGCTTACAATTCCATAAGTCAGATTATGAGTTCAATACATCTTGATCATCCTTTCTAATCATGCTCTCCATCCGTCTTTCCCTCCTCCCATCCCTACCCTCAGATTATGTATGTCAATTTGTACATGATGTTCAGTGTTTATAGATATCATCATAAGCATTATAGTGATTGATAATGCTTAATATATTAGCTAATATATTGTGTAATGTGCTTGATATACTTATACCTGTTTCATTGAAATTTCTTTGCCTGATTTCTTGCAAAAGTGTTCTCTGAGAGCTTGACTCTGTAGTCATGTTAGATTTCAATAGGCTCATAATACTCCCCTATCCAACAAATGCTACAATAGCTTTCTCTTCAGACTCCTTGCTATGAGAAGTTAGACAAAAGTTCCTCTTTTTATCTGCTTTCTTTTCAGACTGGCCTTCAAGATCTCTTCTTTGGTATCTGTCTCACCTGTTCTCAGAGCTAAGCCTCTCATCTAAGGCAAATCTCTTGAGCTTTGAGCAGGCAGAATGCATCATTCTGCTTCATTATTCTTTTATTTCTGCTCTGAGGTTGAAGTTCAGTAACCAATGCAACCCCCTCTTTGCCTTCCTCATAAATGGGATTCTATTTATTTATTAATTAATTACTTTGGGAAATCATTAAGTCATTTTACAAAAGGTTTCAATGCATCTTAGAGGATCAATCATTCTTCCCCATCTCTTTTCTTAATAACAGTGCATTTTATATTTGCAAAACTGTTTGGTGTAAGTGAACTGAACACCTGGGGGGGGGAGGGAAAGGGGGGGAGGGAGGGGGGCATGAGGGACAAGGCAACAAACAGTACAAGAAATGTATCCAGGGCTGGGGATATAGCCTAGTGGCAAGAGTGCCTGCCTCGGATACACGAGGCCCTAGGTTCGATTCCCCAGCACCACATATACAGAAAACGGCCAGAAGCGGCGCTGTGGCTCAAGTGGCAGAGTGCTAGCCTTGAGCCGGGAAGAAGCCAGGGACAGTGCTCAGGCCCTGAGTCCAAGGCCCAGGACTGGCCAAAAAAAAAAAAAAAGAAATGTATCCAATGCCCAACGTATGATACTGTAACCTCTCTGTACATCAGTTTGATAATAAAAATTTGAGAAAAAAAATAACAGTGCATTTTAAAGACATTTTAAATGTCTTTTTTTAATCCTAGAGTGTGCATGAATGCTATTTGTGATTTATTTTTCTTCATCTGTGAACCCCTGCTGATTTTTATAGTATTGTTTTTGTGTTTGTGGCCACACAACTCAAGGTTTTGTGCTGCTAGGCAAGTGTTTACCACCTTAGCCATACTCCAGCCTTTATTTATTTTTTCCTTAGTTTCTTTTTGGATAAGATTTCAAAATGTTTTCATTGGCCAACCTACATCAATAATCCTTATACCTATATCTCCTCCATTGGTATGATTACAAGCTTAGGCAACAGTGTCTGGTTTCTTCTTTGAAATGGTGTCTTACTGACTTTGTGCCTGAGCTGTCCTCAAACTTCAATCCTTCAAGCTATTTTCACCTGTGAGCCCCCAAGCTAGCTCATTTTCAGCTTTTGGACATGGCATCCATGTCTCTTCTGTGGGTGAGTATATAATGAATCCATGAAACAGAAGGCCCTAGTGGTAGTGAATCATAGCTTCCTTGAGGCCATGAGTTTGGAGAGTAATTCTTCAAAGCTTCCTCCACAGCCCCCGGGAAAGTAACAGGTTCATTTTCTGAAACATGGCAGAATAAGCCAAGGTTGACCACCCACAAGTGCCTGAAGTGCCTTTGCATGAAAACGCCACCTCTTTGACTGGAGGACGGGAGGCACTGTCACCTATGATGTAACCTCATCTCAGTGGCCTCCGTTTAGCCACTGCTGCGGCTCCTTTGAGTCAGGTCACATCCAACCAGTAAACCACACAGAGTGTGGTGACTAAGTCCCACATTCCCTTGCCAATTAGAAATCAGCCATACAGCAACAACAAAAGGGCCTTTCTTCACTGTGCATGCACTGCCCACATTTCTGACCCCAAAGTTGGCAAATTGGGGCTGGTAAAGGAGAGTAAAATAGCACTCCTTCTAAGTGTGGGGAAATTTTTTTTTTTACCAGTAAATGAATAAACCCATACAAGGACAGGAATCCAAGCAGATCAGCTACATTTTTATTTATGGTGATAAATTAGAGACTTTTGCTTTACCCTACAGGCAGCCACTTACCATCTCTCTTCTACGGGAATTGAACTCTTCTGGAAATTGAACTTGACTTATAGCTAGCTACAGGCTGTCTCTTTTCTATATGCTCCCCCATGCAATGAATTGAACTCATCTACTTACAATACCAGTCCTTGCCAAGGCAGACATTTCTTGGTAATGGATGAGGAAAAAAATGGTGTATGTCCTGAAGACTGTGCATTCTATAAAAGAGAAAGGAGCTAAACCAGTTCAGTTCCTTCTTCCTGTTGTCAGGGGAAGGCTTGTTCCTCTTAAATAAGTGTAGATGAATAGCAGAAGTAATTTTCTTGGGAAGTGGTTCCCCCTTTCCTCTATGGAAATGGAAGTGGTAAGGAGGACATATAATTAATGTCCTAACATGAGGCTCAGAAGTTCAAGATCAAGGACCCAGTAGACCCAGTGTCTTGTAAAGGCTGGATGTCTGCCCTTGAATACTCACATGGTCCCAAGAGTGAGATCTACTCTCTTTTTCTTCTATCCAGGACACTCATCCATGAGGGCTCCATCTTCATGGCCTCCTCTAGGGCTCCAACATATTAATTCCTAGGGAGCACAATCATGTAGTCCATAATACCACATTTTTGCTAGGCACCTCTTCCCTCATACTTGGGTGTTGGACAATCATAACATTTTCATGGTTCTGGTGTCGCATTTGGGGGATTAGATTCATAGCCTGATCTCTCTTCTACTCATTAGATCTGGCTGATAATTTATGTATAGAATCACATGGGTGTGGATTGTTGGCTTTATTTAGGGACTGTCTTTTTTTTGAGGACACACACAGGCTCCCCAGCTCTCCTCAGTCTGAACTGATCCAATTTGCCACAGATGAACTGTGTGAGGCTCACTGAGAGAGTTTACTGAAGGGGAACTGGAAGCCTGGTGCCTGTGGACAAGCAGAGCCAAGACTTGGAGGCAAGGGAAGTCCCTAAATCTTCCTTCTCACTTTGAGACAAGGTGGCTTGCAGCAGCGAATGCCCAGTGAAAATTAGACCTTTTCTGCTTCTCTTTCCCAGAGATAAGAGAATAATCCCTTCAGATTTGCTTGGGGAAAGAATGTGAGGTGAGCAGGAGTAGAATCTTTTTTTTTTTTTTCTTTTCTCAAATTTTTATTATCAAACTGACATACAGAGAGGTTACAATATCATACGTTGGGCATTGAGGAGTAGAATCTTACACTACATTATTCTACCGAATCATTTGCTTAAGATGTCTTAGGACTTACGCTTCTTGTTTCTAATTTGGAATCTCCCTGGAAGAAGATTCATGGTGCATTTCTCCACCTTACTTTTCACTTCAGTGAATTTCTGAACAGAAAGAGAGACAATTGGAAAGACACAAAATAGGCTATTGGGTGGGTGTGCTTCACTGCCTTTCACTATCTAGATAAGATTGTTTTGAAATCATTTCCCCATCTTGGGAAGATTCATAGGAGGCAGTTTCCAGGGCATTTTGCTCTGAAGATCTTTAGTGACTGCTCCGTGGGCTTCTCTATGTAATATCATGCCTGTACATGCAGCTAACTGACAGGAGGCTCTGAGAAGAACTGTTGGCTGTCCACACGTTGATAACACTGGTCAGTACATGAGGTTTAACTAGTGGCTGCCATTCAGGAGAAAGGGTCCTTAGATACAGAGCACAAGACAGATGCTGTGTGCTACCCCAAGTTTGTGAAATACCGTGCTTTTCATTCTTCCTTGAGCTCTTCCTCTTTTCTTCTTCATCCTCATATCCTTTTCCTAGATTTCCCCTAAAGAGGCTGGTATTTTCATCTTTATTTTGTTATGAGATTTAGCATTCTTAAACTCCTTCCCAATCATACATGTTCAAACCCACCAGGCTTCTGAATAAATAAGTGGCAGGGAATAAGAGCTACTTTCCTCTGGAGGTACTGATGGAGACAAATACATTTTTAGAAGTAGGGCAAGATATTCTTATTTATTCATCAATTTCATCATACTTATACAATAAGAGAGCAGATACTAAATCTGTATTATGAAGCCTCGGTGTTCATGTCATAAGAAGCCTTCTATAATAAGAAAATGAGTTCAAGGATCAGAAGTAAAACTTTTACAGAAGTTTAGGGAGCTAGAAGTTAAGCGTTTCTTCTTTTGATAGTTTTAATTAAAGAGCAAACAAATAAACATGCAGACTTTTCTGTTATTTATTGGCCATATGCCTTTCTTGGAAGCAATTCAATCTTAGATACATACAAATAAAACAGAGGAAGGAAAGTCTTTAACAGAAAAGAACAATTCATTAATCTTACTCAATGAATATTAAACAGTGTGCACCAGATGTCTACAGCCAGGAAGCAGTGTGAAATATAAGAACATTGCTTTTTTTGTGTGTATGCCAGTCTTGAGACTTGAACTTAAAGCCTGAGATCTGTCCCTGAGCTCTTTTTTTTTGCCCAAGGGTACTGCTGTACCACTAAAACCACAGCTCCACTTTGGGCATTTTGATGTTTTAATTGGAGATAAGAGTCTCACAGATATCCCTGTCTGGGATGGCTTTGAACCATGATTCTCAGATTTGAACCTCTTAAGTACTAGAAGTACAGTATGAGCTACCAGCACTTGGAGAGAATGCTGCTTTTAACAACTGAGGAATGTGAGTTCTGGGAGTGGTGAACATGTAGTTACTGTTCTTTATTCTCATCTGGAATCCTGTTTCCCCAGAAAGCAACCAGAAATCCATGTCAGTGACACAGGCATTCTGGTTGTCATTCCATTAAGTAGACCTGAGGCCTTATGAATCTGTTTCTTCTGTCATACTTGTGTATAATCAGCATTTCCATGCTGTGGTACCTGAAATCAATCTCAGTACTACTCTCAAGTGATGATCACTAAGTTTTCTATACTACATTAATCATTTCTTAATTTTGTTAACCTCAGGAGATATGTATTTTAAACAAGATACTTATGTTATCCCACATATGCATAATTAATCATTTCATTATTAATGGTAGGATGTCAAAGGCTGAAAAAAATCTATTCTAAATGGCATGTAGTCAGGCATACCAAAGATTCAGAAACTCATTTTAGTCTATAATTACTTGTTCTGAAGTAGAAGAATAATCAATACTCATTGAGATAGGCCATCAGGAATCTACAGATTCATGACTAAACGCAAAGTCTTAGAAGATGTGTTATAAACTCCATATATAATGAGGCAACCTAAGGCAAACTTGTTTGAACAGATATGCAAAAAAGCAAAAAGCAAATATGAGCTCCCAGGGTAGCCAAAGAGCCAATTGCAAAACTTCATGGGAAATCAGAGAGAGGACAATTAGTGATAAGGGGTTAGAAATGAAGATAGGTCACGCTGTCATGAATGTCTGTGTGTCAGTAAGAAAATTTCAAGCCAATGTTCATAGAGGGGGAAAATGTCTTATCTGGTTCGACAACATTTTTATTAAACTTCCCCTTGCCACCACCATTGAGTGTGGTGTTTTATCTCTGTGGGTCCAGTGAAATTTCACTAAAGTCCTATCCAGCTGCCATGTCCTGTGTGGACTTCTGTGTTAGTCCAGTGTCTCTGACAGAAGGGTGCATCCCACTGGGTATTGGCTACTCAGCCTCAAGAAGCAGGAAGACATGGATATAATTCTTTAAGGCAGAATTGCCAAAGTATTTGGAATTCTGGACTACTTAGTGAAGAACATGGTCTTGTAAGCCATTTTTTTTTCTCAGCACCCCTTGCCTACCGTCAGGAGCTGCTCTAGCCACCTCTCCTCCACAAGCATCCATGCTGCCTCCTTAGAACTGAAGGCACTCTCTCCTTCCTTAGAAATGTTTCCTGGTCTGTGCTTCTGTGCCATGTACTACTACTTGCTTATAGCCGCCATCTTCTTGCTTTGTCCTTCAGTGATAAGTAAATCATCCAAACCATGGTTCAGTGCATGGTAGGACTTGTGCAATGTGGAATTTTGAGAAGGGTCTCATAAGACATTGGGTTCTGAAACAGTATCTGATATATCACCCAGCACAAAAATCATTCCAAATGGATCAATGACCTCAAGGTAAAAGCAGATATCCTGAAAACATTGTAGTAAGGAATAGGAGAAACACTAGGGCTCCTTGGCACAGGGCAAAACTTTTTTAATAAACACATAAGATGATGCTAAGTGAAATGAGCTCCATGCTATGGAAACGAGTGTTACATCACTGTTGTAATTATTTTCAACATGCCATGTGAAACTGTAGCTTTTTTTTTGTTGATGATCCTCTTCTATCCCCTTCCTGTGGTTGTTCCTATACTATCACTGTATCTCATCTGAGTACCCTGGATACTGTATATACTGGTATTAGAACTAGGGAAGGGAAAGGGAATATCAAAATTGAGAGACAAAGGATAAAAAGACAAACGACTCCAAAAGCAATACTTACAAAACCATTTGGCGTAAACCAACTGAACAGCTCATGGGGGGAGAGGGGAAGGGGGAGGGGGGAAAGTGAGGGAGGAGTAACAAATTGCACAAGAAATGTACCCAGTGCCTTATGTATGAAACATCACTTTGACAATAAATAAGTAATTATTCAGAAAAAAAACTTTCTTAACAAAAACACAGAAACACAACAAATCAAAGAAAGTTTGGACAAATGTGATTGCATCTAATGGCAGAGCTTCTGCATGGCAAAGGATATAGCAAGCAAAATAAATAGAAAGCCCACAAACTGGGAGAAGATCGCCACTGGCCATACAACAGCCCAGGACCTCATATCTAAACTATATTTAGAACTCAAAAAATTAACAAAGACTCAAAGAAACAACTGCCCTATTAATAAGTGGGCTAAAGACTTAAAGAGAAACTTCTCTGAAGACGAAATGAGAATGGCCAAGAGGCACATGAAGAAGTGCTCAACATCCCTAGCCATAACAGTAATGCAAATCAAAACATTGTTGAGATTCCACCTCACCCCAGTAAGAATGTCCATTATCAAGAAAACTAATAACAGCAGATGCTGGTGGGGATGTGGCCCAGATGGAACACTACTACACTGTTGGTGGGAGTGCAAACTTGTTCAACCACTCTGGAAAGCAGTGTGGAGATTCCTCAAAAGGCTAAACATAGAGTCCCCTATGACCAAGCAATACTGCTTCTGGGCATTTACCCAAAGGATCAAAAATGAGATACTGTTGTATAAATGATGTAAATGAGATTTATGGGACAAAATGACCCTGGGTTCTAATCCAGAAACTTTTATGGTAGTTTGTACACACAAAGTTCAGAGGGATCTTGACTTGCAGGCTTTGCAGTGTGTCTATACTACCCCTGCCAAGGATGCTCCCTGACTATTTGTGAACATCACAGCAAGAGTAACCTCATCTCTTTTGGATTCAGTCCTCTCCATTTCAGGCTGCTTCTCCTGTGACAGTATTCTGACCTGAAGACTCAGTCTTATTACCAATTCTCTAAAGCTACTTGGATTTAATTAGGTTGAACATGGTCAATTGTTTGACTCAATCTAAAGACTAGAGTTGACCAGATTCTGCTTTGCTGAAATTTTGTTGCCAGTAGTATGTTTTATTCTTGAAACAGCTTTATTGAGATATAATTGGAATACAAAAAATGTATACAGTCTGACAATATGCATGCATCTGCTACACTATGCACATTATAAAAAAAAACACCTTTTATGTTCTTTTAGGGATTCTGGGCAGTGAAAAAGAGCTAGAAATGAGCTAGTTCACCATAATTCTCCTAGCATCGAATTTGACCTCAGGAGAATGGACTTCCTGAGGTCATGTATCTTCATGGCAGCTGCATGGGAAGAAAGAACACATTTCTGAAGCCTGGCTTGCTTACGGGACCTGGTGTCTACTTCTTGCACATACTTTATATATGCAGTCAAACCATATGCAGCAACAGAAGTATTGTGCTTTTGAAATACAATACTAATGGCATAAATTTTATTGCATGGATAAAAATTCTCTCTACCCCTTGCTCGTTCATTTACCCACATGTCACCCATGAACACACGGACAACTATGAGCCTCCTGTCAACTGACAGAGGAGCCATGCGGGTGGGTGTTCCTATTTTGAAGAAAAGAGAATCGGAAATTCATCACAGGAACATGGTTGAGTAATAAAATCGATGACACAATTTTTAGCTTTGAGGCAACTTTGATTCTCAAGGAAAGAGGATGATTCTTTTTTCAAAATGTTAAGTAGCATTTAATGTTATCTGCTGGAATGCATTTGGACTTAGTACAGGAAACAGATGATATTTGGTCTGAAAACACTCTGTGAATTTACTTTTTGTCACAGATTGTTGCTTACTTAAAAAAATTCATGTTCTACTATGCCAGGAAATGACAGCTCTGGTAGATTATATAACTGGTGCTAGTAAATTAGGGAAATAAATGGCTTGGGTAAAAATGTGGTTCTGCTTATGGGAAACATGTTCAAAAAGTTGATAGTTTGCAAACTCAAACTTCAGGAGTTAGAGTATAGAAAAATCTGTAGAGTATGTGCTATGTTTTGGAAAGAGTTTTGTATCATAATGAGGAGACATTTGATTTTATTCTCTTCCACATATTTCAGACGTGCATTTTGGTAAACACTTTACCTCAATATTTCATAATATTGCCTTATTTATAATTTATGTTCTGTTGATATTTCGATGATTCTGAAAATTTTTACTGGAAAACTGTTGTAATGCTGTGAATACAAAAAAGTATATGAGGATGTTGGTGTCCGTTAGATTGCGATAGAAAGAACCTAAAATACTAAGTGAAAAAAAATTGCTAAATAGGATTTCATGAACACTTGTGATTCTAGAATCTATTTGGAAAACTCTGATAGCTCATATTATTTGGTCTCAAGGCAGAACTGGCTTATCCCAGTTATGCTATTATAAAAACTAAGGCTGTTTCCATTTTCTTAAAAATGGATTCTTCTGGGGCTCGGAATATGGCCTAGTGGTAGAGTGCTTGCTTCATATACATGAAGCCCTGGGTTCAATTCCTTACCACCATATATATGAAAAAAGCCACAAGTGGCACTGTGGCTCAAGTAGTAAAATGGTAGTCCTGAGAAAAAAGAAGCCAGGGACAGTGCTCAGGCCTTGAGTTCAAGCTCCATGACTGGCAAAAGAAACAACAACAAAAAATGGATTCTTCCATAATTAGACTATGACTTGTAAAGTTCATGTGTTTACTCAAACCTCAAACACCGTTTGGAGATAGGGTTTATGATGAGAGCTCTGCCCTCCTGCCTGGATCAGTGTGTGAGAGTGGCTTAATTATTACAAGAGTAGGAAATGAGAAATGTGATTTCCGCACACTTTTGTCCCCTTGTACTTGCCATCTCTTGCCTTTCTGCATTCCACCATGGTATGAGGCAGGTGCCGGTGGATTGCTCTTGGAGATCTCAATTTCCAGAACCCTAGCCAAATAAGTCTCTCTTTGCAGACTATCCATTCCCGAATATACTATTTGGGTGAAAGAAACGTACCAAGACTATTTGGCAGAACAACATGGACTAAGATATTTTCAAGTTGTCTGTCTAGTACTTTCTGCATCTTCATTCCTCCAGAAAATCAATCTTTCAGATTTCTCAATTTTCATGACCCCTGACTGTTGCTAGAGCTTTTGTCATCTGCTCCTGCATCATCCTTGCTCTGGAGTCAGGAACCTGCTCACATTTATGCAGTGGTCAACACCGAACCCAAGTCATCTAGCTATGTCCTTCAAATGACAACACATCTGATTTTGTCGGAATTAAATGGTCCTTCAGCATATTACTTACATCTCTATTTAGTGCTTATATCGGCTTTGTTTTATGGATAGTTTACTTCATATTGATCCCTTGAACTAAAGTTTTGTGGTATCTTATTGACTATTTATTATTCTCCTGTTTAACCCCATTTACCCCCTCTCCACATCATATAATGTGTGTGCAGCTCCAGAAATCAAAGATCTTTTAAAAAATGTTATTGTTATTATAAAGATGATGTCCAGAGGGGTTATAGCTCCATACGCCAGGGAAAGATTCCATTTCTTTTTGGACAGTGTCACCCCGTCCCTTGCTCTCTGTTTTTCCCTCCCATCCCCTCCCACACATTATATAGTTCATTTTCAACATAGTGTTCAGTGAGTGCCACTGCTGCATGTGTTCATCCTTTGTCTCTCCATTTATGTGCCTCCTTTATACTTCCAAAGAAATATAAACAAACAAAAAAATTATTTTATGCAGATGATTTGGAATGGTTTCTGGAAGCAGAAAGGGAATAGCTAGCCAGGCAAAAGTACCTTTCTGCATATCCAGGTGCAAACACATTTTTGTGCTGTAGTGCTTACTCTGTCCCGACCTTTCTAATAGCTATGTCTTTGCTTGTGTTTATTTGCCACCCAAATTTGTATTCCTCAGCAAGAAAAGTTAACTTTTCCAATTTGAATTTTACATAAATGGAACTGTATATTGTATTTATTCTTTGTAACTTTCTTCCTCTAAGCCTTAGGTTGGCAAAGTTCAATCATGTAACTTCGGTTTGTGATTTCATTTAAAATATTATACATTATTCATTACATGAATTTTCCATGTTTTATCCATTATACTAAAATAATAGCTCAGATGGTTTTAAAAATGGGGCTACTATGAGCAATGTCCTTAAGGTAGATACCTAGTGGAATTGTGGTGTTGAAGGGTGCGTGTGCTTTAGTTGCAGTAGAAAACATCAAGTAGGACATTGTGCCCATGTGTACCAATGTCAACTGAACAGTTGACATAGGACCTTTGAATTTTCTTCCAGTCTTAGGAATGTTTAATTAGCTCAATGTTGCTTTTACTTTATTATCAGTGGTGAGGTTGAGTTCTTTTCCTTCTGAGTTTATTGATGACATGGCTTTTCATTATGAAGCATCTGAGTTTTTTTTTTTTTTTTATTTTGCCTGTTTTCCTGTTGGGCTCTCTTTTCCCTCCATGTGTCTGTCTTTCTCTTTGCTGTTGCTGAGTATTGAGGTTGAGTGTCAGTTTGCCAGTACCCTTTTCACTCTGTGACTGTGTTGTAAAGTTTTGCTATTTTGTCTAATTACCTTTAAGCAGTTGTTTAAAGGGGTTTTTGCTTATAAGCACAATATATCTTGGTCTATATTCATCATTCTTTCCTATCTGAGTCTGGCTCTTTATTTCTTTATGCCCTTATAATATTTTACTCAACTGAGATGGAGTCTTTTTTTGAGCAAAATGGGTACCAATTAAATATATTTTAATTTAAATTTTATTGTAAAAGTTATGTAAAAAGGAATTACAGTCACATAAGTAAGGTGATGAGAACATTCCTTTTTGAACAGTGTAACCCCATCCCTTGCTTTCTCCCATTTTCAGGAAGCTTGCTATCTATTCTCCCTTTCTTTCTCCTTATGACTAGCAATTCAACATGAAATCCTTGCACATATCTCTCCTTTTTACTTCTCAATCCTTTCCCAATTGGCTGTGATTTCGTGGCATCTACCATCACACGATTTTCCTCTCTGCCAGAGGAACTTCTGATGATTATTAAAGCCGAGAGCCACCCTTTAAAGTCTTTCTGTTGACTTTTTCCTATATAATAAAACTTAATCATAATAACTATGTTCCTATTAGCCATCATAGTTGCAATGTAATGATTCTGAAGTTCTCAATGAGTTCACTTATAAATAACATCATCTTTTGGGGCAACTCTTAGTGTCTTTTACACGTTGTGACTAATCTTGTTTTCCCAGACAAGGCAATGCAATTCCTTGTCTGAGGTCAAGGCAAGTAAGCTCTACAGGGAAGTCCCCCTATGCAGTTGCTTACCCTGTCTAGTGGTTGTTTCTTCCTGAAATTCCAGACTCTCACTCCCACTTTGTTCGTCCAGACTTTTGTTCAGTCTTGTGTTTCCCTCACACTGCTATATTCTTAACCTGACTCCTCTCCCAAGTTCCATTGGTCCTATCTACACTTTTCCTGGCCCTCCCTAAGCACAGAAGTGTCCTGTGTGACTGACCTTAGGAAGCTCAAACCAAACCTCCCCATCTGTTATTTTTATGTGATTTTCAAACCATTGATCCTGTCATCAGGACGACTGCATCCGGTTTGTATTCAGGCAGCCTGTAGATCTTGAGAGCCCTTCGCTTTCCAACCAGTGGCTGTCAATGCAATCACTTAGCTTCTCACTTTTCTGAACCATGTTCACCAAGTCTAGCTCTCAACTCATTGAAAGAGGTCTGTCCATGTGATATCATTCCTTGCGTATAAACTGAACACATTTACAGCCCTGCAGGTGCTCTGAAGGCAGATGGTAAGAAAATCCTTTCGGTGGGCCCTGACGTGCCCCCTGGCAAGGTGACGTGCAATGCAGAGGAGGTTCTCAGGAACCATTAGCCAAAGACAAACGCACTCTACCCCTTTCTGTTTCTGTAATAGCTGTGGTAACTAAGTTGCTTTTTGATCTCTAGAAAACACTGGGCAGTGAGGCCAAGGGTAATTTCTATTGCTTCAGTGGCCTTCTCACTTACCTTTACTTGAGGAGGCTGACTTCCAGTTTGCTCCAACTCCAGGCCAGCAGTGCTATATGCTTAGTACCTGTCCCTGGGGAGAAGGTTTGCCCTCACTCCATCCATTCCCTTCCTCAGAAAATCACAGACATTGAGCATAGTCTTGAATTGTGTCTATGAATGTTTATGTAAATCCTGTTACAATTCTATAGGAGACAAAAATACATAGAAATAGAATAGGAGAGTGGTGCCTAAAATAAACAGAAACAGTTTGGCAAAATGTACTCATATTCTTGCTTAAATACATAATTTGCATTACATTGCAGGGTTAAAAAATACTGACCTAAAAAACGGCCCCGGAACTTGGGGAGGCAGAGCCGCCGCGGCGCTTCTCACAGGCCACTGTGGCTTTGTCTCTTTGTGGCCTGAGGTGGTCGCTCTCCCTGTCTCACGTGAACCTTCATGCCTTCCAGCTTGAAATGCAGCTGCAGGTGTCTCAGTACTTCTGGGATTCCCTGGGACTTGCAAATCCCTCTCAGTGGTCTTTGACTTGCACTCCTTCCAATTTCTCTCAGTCACAATGACATTACCGTGTGATCGGTGTTGGTGTCAGGGATGTGTAGCTTTTGGGGAAATAATCTTCAGATCTCTCCACGATGTTATATCCATAGCGAGCAGCTCTTCCTTCCTTCCCATTTGAGAACCTCATTTCAAACCAAGACTGGGAAGACTGGGGTAACCATTTTTCCAACTTGCATAAGTTTTCTCTCTTTACAAGTCTCTCATGATTTTCTAATTCCTGGGTCTTCTCACTAATGAAATTGTTCACGTATGAAGGTGGGCGTTATTTAAGATTTCTGCTACCTACTTCCAATTCACTTTGATTTTATTCACTTTCCATTTTATGGTGGAGATGTTATTGGCTTTTCATTTTTAGATTTACATTTTCCAAAGTACTTTCAAATACATACATATATATGCATATATATGTATATTATGTGACTATTTCCCTTAGTCTTCACCTTGATACTGTGAAATAAGGAGAGGGAGTTTTACAAATTGAGAGTCAGAGAAGCAATGTGAATTCAAAGTCACCTGCCTGATAAATGGTATGTGGAAATCTGGGTGCAAAGATTCAAAATTCCATATGCCTTCATCACCTCTTCCCAACACAGCCTTCCTACCTGGGTATAATAACATGCAGCTTAGCCTGTGTGAGTGGAAATTCAGTACAGGTAATCTACCTTTGTTCTTGCATCTGGCATGAGAAGAACTCACACAAAATTCAAACAAAGAAAAAAGCAACAGGAATATTTGTTAGGCTAGAAATATGGAGGACAAAGAGATTACAGCACAGACATGCCAAGAGAGTATTTTTAGGCAAACTTTAGCCATCTCCCACTGTCTTCAAGGATACATATATTGACCTTTGGTTAAATAGGGATCATTAGGGGCATGATATGAAAAGGATTATTCGTCCGAATCATAGCTGGCTCAGAGGTGGCCTTAGAAAGCCTGATAGTCCATTGGTTCAGGATTGATCAGGTAAAGCCTTGTTGCATTAATGATGCATTAATGATGGTCAGGTGTTCTGTGGCCTTTATGTATTCCAAAATGGAAGCAAAAGGACAACAAGAAAGAAATGCCTCAGCACCAGCCCCATGGGGTAGAGTCACAGTCACATGGGTATGGGAGGTTTACATTTGAGGTGTAGGACATGACCTCCTAGGCTAGATATGTACATAACAGATCTATTGATGTGTAACTGTTTGTTGACCCACCTTAGACTGGAATGAAGCATATCATTAATCCGTTAGTGGATGAAATACTACCAAAACCCCCTCCCCAAACAATCTTATAACATTTTATGAACCTGGGGGCTAGGGGCTGGTCACCTGTACTTTGGAAAGGTTACAATGCTTTCTTTCAGTGCTCTTATCCTTCATTTTAGATTCCCCTTGCCTTTCCCACCACCCATAGCCAACTACCACTGGCATTGTGATTAGTGTTATTTCTCTCAGTCAATCACAACATGACCCACATTCTAATGCTCGCTTTTGAGTCTACTTACTCTTTTCTCTCTTAACATACCTATTTATTCATTTACTTTGCCCTTTAACAAAGCAGCTTATGTGTATTATGCATCTTGGTCTGTGTCGATCACATCTTCATTCCAATTCTACCCCTTATATTTCTTAATTCTGTGGTGTATACAATAAACTCTTTCTTGCATTCAACCATTTTTTTGGAATACGGTCCCTGATGAAGGCAGTCTAGAGTTAGTTTTCCAAAAATGACCTGGTATTTCTCCTATGTATTTATTTTTCTTTTGGAAATGTGTTTTGGACTTTATTATTCTTAAGTATTTTCATTTTTTGATGGTATTGTGGTTTTTAAAAAATAACTATTTATTTATTGTCAAAGTGATATACAGAGAGGTTACAGTTTCATACGTAAGGCAGTGGGTACAAATATGGCCTACTGGCAAGAGCGCTTGCCTCTCCTATTTATTTTGTGTTTACTTATATGCTCTTTTGTGTTATGATGTGACTGACATTTAAGTGTATGGAAAAATAGAGGTCTTGGAGCTACCTGGACTTGGGTTTAAATCTCGATTGTTATTTATTAGCTTGTATGACATTAGGTCCCTGTGAGCTCATCTACAAAGTGAAGATTCATTCATTTATTGCTGAATGCCTACTATGCTCTAAGTGTGCAATGGTGAACAGGACATACAACAGAATGAGGGAGACAGACAAGAGATGCAAGCAAGTGTTAAGGGATTGTGAAAAATGAAACCAGATGACAAAACAGTAACTGCCAGGAGGCACTGTGTGGGAAAGACTGATCCTGGAAGGTCTTAGAATGATGCTTTACCTGTGACTTGCCAGGTGCTTTAATCATATCATGTACATGGTGCTGCTGTGACCTGAGGAGTAACTGTCCGGGCAGAAAGACTGAGCTCTGAGAGAACGTAGCTTATTAGAATAGAAAGAAGGCCAGCAGAGATGGGGCATAGCAAGCAAGTACTATGGTCATTCTGGTAGCTGTGAGGCAGCTGGTTCAAACAATGATAGGTAAAGAAGTTGAGATCATATTTAATTGCTGTAAGAAACCAGTGCAGATCATAACAAGGCTCTTTTGTGGTTGGCAGAGCTGAACAGATTAATAAAAGCACCTGTGAGTTCAATGCTAACATATTTTTTGTCCATTTTTCTTGTAGACAGTTTATTGTTACAACTACATTGTAAGCCCCTTAGATGCAGGGGCTGCATGTCATACTATTGTCTTCCCTACACAATGTGGCATACTGTGACACAGATGACGGGGTAGGAGTTCTTAGATGTGGGTGTCAGCCGGCGGTGTCACTTGGCAACAGCCCCCTCTAAGTAGATGACTTGCACTATTCTGAGTAGTTGAGCTGAGCTGCCTGAGTTGGCCCGTTTCATACCTCCTCATCCACAGAAGGTGGCCTGGTGAGTTCTCTATCTAGAAGTGGGCACGCAGTGGAGTTGGTAAGTGTGCATAATTCTCAGCTCAAGCTACATTTAATTGCCATTTTGGAAAACACGAACTCCTGTGCAATTACCCTCCCCCCAAATTAAAACAAAATAAAAAAGAACAACATGAATATAAAAGATGAAGCATCCACTTAGCATTTTGGAAAGGCAATTTCTTCAGAAAAGTTCATTTTCGTTTGATTTGCCACACCATCTGCTTTTCAGATAAGCAGCACTAGTAAGTTCTTTATGGAGATACATTCTGTTACTTAGACCTTGAAAACTTTATTTCTTCTTGGAAATGGCATGCCTTTGGATTTTTTTCTGGGATTTAGGGCATGCGTTCTTTTTCTTCCTGACAGAAGAGAGATGAAGATAGAGGTTCCTCTATCCAAGCTTCCTTGGTGAAGTTTACTTCCTGAAAGGCAGCTTCCCAAGAGTCATTTGTCACCATTTCTATGTATAAGAAGTGGAAAGATTTTTATATTTTTTCTTTGTATATTCACATTCAGATCACTCACTCTGGGACGTGTACTGGTTTTTAAATCATCTGCTGTTTGGAATTAGAGAAGCCTCTTGGGTTTTATGCAACTATAAACCTGAGCCAATTTAATTCTTCACTGGATTGGTAGCCCTTTTTGTTGTTACTTCTCTCTCTCTCTCTCTCTCTCTCTCTCTCTCTCTCTCTCTCTCTCTCTCTCTGTCATAGAAGGTCACCTTCACATGATGAATAGGTGTACTAGCCAGAGCTTCAGCACACATTGTAAAACACTGGTTAGTTTTCCAGCCATCTAGCTCACTTGGAAAACAGTCGATAGAGTGACTGAAACTTCAGTAAGTTAAAGCAATCCATTATTTCATTAAATTCTCCTTTTCATCATCTTATGTCGACAAGCACCAGATTTCTATTTACTCCTTTGGTATACGGAGGGTTTGATTGTTGTAAGCATATTTTAAAGTTGTGTCTCTACCCAAATGGAAATTTCTTTGAGGGACACATTGTGCCTCGTAGTCTTGTATGTTCCATTGTGCCAAAACCTTGAATAGACCCTCAACAACAAACACATAGAAAATGGAATTAAAATATTTTGAGACACCAGATTTGAATTGTTGTTTCATGGCTCCCTCCTGCCATTTAAAAACTCTTGATAACTTACTTGGGACAGTCATTAAACAGCATTTAACTTCTACATCCTCAAAGTTGACATGCTGAATACAGTTATGTAGTGTAACTCAGGCTTTCCAGAAGAAAGCATATGAATTATACTCCTTATTTTAAAGACAGAGACTTCAATAGGGAGAATATAGAGGACACTGACTGTCTTCTCTTTTGGTCAGTGGAGTGTAGCATAGACTAAAGATTTATGGTCACAGGGTGAGATATTTTGGTTTTCTATTTTTCTCTACGAGTTGTTGCAAAAGCTTATAAGTGATACCAAAAAGAGTGATATATTTCAGAGTAACGTTTTAGAAAGTAAAAGTAATGATTTGTTTCTCTTAGGTAGATTGTGGTAGTTTAAAAAAAAATAAATCATTAGTCTGTATCAGTTATTATAAATATGAGTGGGAGCTGGGATGGGGCAGATGCAGAGAAATGGGCTATGGTTCTCAATTCTTTCTGTGGTCTAAGAAACAACTTGTGCTGGACATGATTGCTTGCCATAGGTCATAAATCAAGGCAGATGCTTCTCCTAAACCAGCTTCCTACAATAATATTTGAAAATAAGAGGACTACATGAACTCCATTTAAGTAATTATTATATGTTTATATTATATTGAATCAAAAAAGAGTGAGGTCCAAGGTATGTATTTAATATTTTGACCTATCCACTGTACGGCTTCATTTTTCCATTTCAGGAATCTGGAAAATCTCATTTATTAAAATCTCATTTATTAAAATACCTATGGTATTAAAACTTTGGAGATTTATGTATAATAACAATAATGATTGCTTGTCTATTAAAACTAGCAAGAGAAATTTAAATAATAAGTATTAAAATTGCTAGGAGTTTGAGACCAATATTCTTGTATATGCGTAAAAAATAAAATTGTGCATGTTATTTTCCCAGGTATACTATTTTCTCAGAAAATAATGGAAAATATGGGGAAAACATATGCATGAGCAAATTCACCAGAGTATTAACCATAATTATAAAAATAAAGTAACCAGAATAAATGAACAATAATTGTAGAATATATATGAGGTTAGGATGCTCTGGTCAATAGAATGGTATGTAACCAGTTTAGTGGTGCCTTAAGCATTGTGGAAAATATTTACAGTAAGTACATAGAGGCTTAAATCTAAATTGTTTTATTCTAACATTATAATTATCAAACTGATTAGGAAAGAGCGTATTAAGTTCATAACATTAGTTATTTTGTGTGATAGAATTATTTACCCATCCAAAAGACAAACTATATAAACTACCTAATACTTTCATTTAATCTTTGCAAATTTTACATTGTTAACCTCATTTAAAAAATATGTAAATAATAACATGGTTCATTGGAAACCATGTATACTGGTATTAGAACTAGGAAATTGAAAGGGAATACCAAAATTGAGAGATACAGGGTAAAAAAAGACAAACAACTACAAAAGCAATACTTGCAAAACTGTTTGGTGTAAGTGAACTGAACACCTCATGGGGGGAAAGGGAAAGGGGAAGGAAGGAGTGGGGTACAAGGGACGAGGTAACAAACAGTACAAGAAATGTATCCAATGCCTAACGTATGAAACTGTAACCTCTTTGTACATCAGTTTGATAATAAAAATTTGAAAAAAAGTAACATGGTTCAAACCAGGAAGTTAGTCTTCAAATTTATTACCAATTTCTCAATATTCTCATACTGAAGATACGTTCTCTATTTTTCCTTAATAATATATCACATGTCTAATAAAGGAATAAAGCATATGAACATCCCTTCATACAATTCAGAAAAAAAAATCTGCTCTTTGGGTGCTAGGATTACAGTTCTGATACAAATTTTGATTGCTGTTTGAGAGAGAAAATGGAATGCCCTTCTTCCTTAGCCTTAGGTTTTAAAGTACTAGCTGTATGACTTTAAGTTATTTAACTTCTCCATAGTTTAATTTTCTAAACTAAATTATTATCATTTTAAAAGAGTGTTAATACAGATTTGTTTTGAGGATTATATACCATTATTAAGTAGAAGAGAAATATATCATCTGAAAAAATACTCTTGTTGCCTTCTAACATTTAATATTTATTTTCTTGTCTTATTGCATTGGCTGTGCATGATGCTACATTTCTAAGCACTTGACCTTATTTTAAGTGTGAATTACTCACCTTTCATCTTTTTCTTTCTTTCTTTCTTTCTTTTTTTTTTTTTTGGCCAGTCCTGGGCCTTGGACTCAGGGCCTGAGCACTGGTCCCTGGCCTCTTCTTGCTCAAGGCTAGCCTCTGCCACTTGAGCCACAGCGCCACCTTTGGCCGTTTTCCGTATATGTGGAACTGAGAGCTGCATGTGTAGGAGGCAAGCACTCTTGCCACTAGGCCATACTCCCATCTTTTTCTTTAGAAGAGATTGATCCATTTGTGTATTGTTAAAAGATTTCTCTCATATGTTTTTGATATTGTTAATTCTGCTCTTCTGTTTATTAATTTTTTTGAACATTCATTGGTTTCACTGTTCATTTTTTTCAGTTTCTTGAATGGGATGGTCATTTATTAGTATTTTAATGAGATTGTTTTGAATAAAAACTCATATTAATTATATCCCTTTTCAAAGAAAAATAGTATAAGAGAAATTTCATATTCATGTAATTCTTTTTGCTATAACTTACTTTGTTATTAATACATGCTTATTACATACTTTAAAATTTTTATTACTAAAATTTACCTTTATTTCTCAATTTTCTACAGCATTCACTTTTTAATTATTTGTGTGTTTGTGTATTTTGTTTACTGTTATAACATGTATTCAGCTGGATATTTACCAATCCAAGTTGAAAGTTTCTGTTTTAATATGAATATCTAATTGACTTATTTTTATTGTAATCACATGTATGGTACATATTCTTTACCATTTATTTTTATGATTTTATTATTTCCTCATTTATTTTTTTATAATGTTTGGTTGGTTTAATAACATTTTTTCGTGACTTCAAATAAATTTGGTCTTTTTATTTTCACCTCTACCAATGAATATACTTATATGAAGTATTATTTTCCTATAAGTTTCCAAATTTTAATCAACACCCACAGCCTTCATAAACCTACACACACACACACACACACACACACACACACACACACGGCTTTAGTAGATCAATTTTATTTCACTTGTCTCTGTTCTAGATTTTGTTAAAAATAAATTATAAGTTCTTAGTTTCCCTTTTTCAGGTTATACATGTATCATTTTAAGATGACTATTAAATTGTATTTACTTATCAACAATTATTAATATTTTTATACATAGCATTCGATTCTTTGTTCATCCCTTCCTTTATATCTTTTCCTCTTCCTTGAATTCATTTTAAGTTTTACTTTATTATCTAAAGAAAAACTATATCATCTAAAAGAAGAAAATTCCAGAAAAGCTACAGGCTAGCAAACTTGATATATCTAAAATGTGCATGTCTTACACTTTACTACATATGTGATTTTTTTTTCATTTGAATTTTTGTTTTCAAATAATTTTTATTTTCACTTTAGGATTTATGATTGCCTTTCTTATAGTGACTTTGCAATTTTTGTGAATATAACATCTTTTCAAATCCCCCAAATTTAAATTACTTTTATTTCAAGTTATGAGTTCTTGTATTATTTCCTCAGATAGTAGTTTCTTGATCTGGTCTATTTTCACATTAAAAAAAATTTACTCATTATATGTGTAATTGAGAGTTGAAATGGCTATCTAACTATAGCTGAGGAAGCTTTTCTTACCAGAAGCACATACAATTCCCTGAGGAGTGAACTTGGATTATACGGACAAAGGTTTTTTTTTTTTTGTGAGAGAGCGTGTATTTGTTACTAAGACCTTATTTCTTCTAGGTTACCCAGAGTTGAGCCACTTACACACAAGGGGTTTGGAAGTTATCTAGAGTACTATTGAGTTTCTCTTTGCCTCCTTACCTCTCTCCCTCTCCTCTTTCTTTTCTTGTTCTTCTCCCTGGCCCTATAAAATCTGTGAGTTACTATGGCAGATTTTAGACCTGATTTGTAGATTTTTAGCTTGAGGCCCATGGTTCAAACAGAAGTACAACCATTCTGCAATTTACTATGGACTACCCAATTGTGCCTCCAGCCCCAGCGTGTGTGTGTGTGTGGTATGTGTTTGTCCGTGCATACACTTGTGCCAGCCCTAGGGATTAAATCCTGGTACTGTCTCTGAGTTTCTTTTGCTCCAGGCTAGTGCTCTTTACCATTTGAGCCACAGGGCCTTTCCTGCCTGGGCTGGCTTTGAACCACAGTCCTTAGATCTGAGTAGGAAGGATTATAGGCGCGAGCCACTGGTGCTCTGCTCAGCCTTGGCTTCCTAGCTTTGGTGTTTTTTCTCAGATTCTTAGAGGTACACTCCCTCCCTCAGTAGACTTCACTAGTACCTGTTCAGCGGTACAGACTCAGCTCTGTAGATTTTACCATCAATCAGGCTCCATCTGCCTCACATCTTCTAGAAATTTCTCCACTGCTCTGCACTTGGCACCCTTCCCGGGTTCCCTGTGCTGCCATGGATCCATTCTTATTTTTAAATCTCTTGTTATTTGAATGGCATCATGGGTAGTAGGAAAGATTAATATGCATGTTCAAATAGCCACCACGAAATAGAAAAACTCAGCTGTTAGTAGTAACAGTGAAAGTTTATTTCTTCTGAGGAATCAACAGGTTTTCTTTTTTGTTGTTGTTGTTGTTGAAACTTTCTTTTTTTTTTTTGTTTATGCTTTGAATAACATTTTCAGAAACAGAGTGCTGAGTGTTTGGCCATATGCTCAAATTCATTTTTCTATATCTTCATAACCATGCAAATCCAATAAGTTTTCCTAATTTGCAGATTACAAAACAGATGTCTGGGGAGTTTTAATTAGTAAGCAATTTTGAAACAAGGTAATGGTTTCCAAGATCATATGTTTAAGAACAAATGGATGTAAATGTAGAACTCTGGAGAATTCAGATTGGCACTTAAAATACTAAGTTTTGTGGTTCTGTAATTTGATCAAGATTTGTACAATATATTTTTTTGCATTATGTATTTTCAAATGAATATTAAATATTGTCATTTTTGGGGGGAGAACTAGCCTCTACCCTAACTGTTTAGTTTCTTCAGGTAGATCATTCTATTGACCATTTCCTTATTCATTTGGGAAAATATATAATACATTAATAAACATGTACCTATTGATACATATCAAATTTATTTTTGTATATTTATGTCTATATCACTTTTAGCAGCAATTATCTCTATCACTTTATTATCAACAATATGTCTTTCTCTGGTATAAGGATTGACTACACTATAGTAAATATTTCTGGGGGGACTCAAATAGATAAAAGATAATGTTCATGAATTGAGATAAAACTTTATACTTTTGACTGTCTCTGTGTGGCTTTGACAACTTGTCTTGGGCCATATATACTTTCAAGGGTATAATGCAATTCATTTCTATAGGTTGACACTAATAACCATAGCACTCTGGGAAGGAATAGTTGCTTAGGTTTCTTGAAAAAAAATAAATCTGAATTATTAAACAAGAGAGAAAAATGTTAGTGAGATGAGTAAAATTGTGTTATATATCTAATGTTAATGACATCACTTAAATAATAAAAAGTATGCTTTATAATGTTTTAGCTTTAGTTTGGACATTAGTTTGGAATCATCCACACTAGCTTTGCAATTTCTTCAGTAATCACCACTTGTGAAGACATGGAGCCTGGAGTTAGATGAGGAGCGGTTCCCATATTCTCTAAGAAAGTATAAACAAACAGAATGTATCTTTACCTTAGTCCTATCTCCACCCCCAAATTAACATCCTCTTACTCCTTCTCAGTAAATTCCCTTGTCATTTTATTCTTATAAAATATACCCTATAAACTGGGCTTTTGTGTCTGCATTTTAAATCTATTTGAAGACAATGTTTTTTCTCTTTATCACCTGTAGTAAGTTTTGGAGAAAGTAGACATATTTATCCTCCATTCTGAGTTGCTATTTTTATAAACATTTATCTAACTTGCATGTAGTAATTTTCTAATTTATTTAGATTGTTAATTTTCTATTTTATTACCTGGATCATAAGGGAAGCAACTTATTCTAAAAATGTTTAAGAGCTATGGAAACTAAAACCTTACTTGGAAATTAATTCATGATATAATCCAACAGATCAAATTGTTTATCACAGCTCCTTACTGATTTTGATTATTTTCTAACCATACTTTGTGTTTTCATCTATTTTTCTAAGTTCAGAAGGCATAATGTAGTCCTACACATTTCCAGTTATCTTCAGCATGAAAGAAAAATAATTTTCATTTCTAAAAGTCATTGCTTTGTGTGGAAACTTGGGAAGGCTTCTTATAACCAGGGAATCAATTGTTGACCCAAACTGTGGAATAAACGAAATTAACCTTAGGCTTGAATTAAAAGGAAATATTTGAATTACCACTAGAAAAAGGACTTCTTGAAAATGAATGTATATCTTTTATTTGTGATTATAGACAAAATTTACATTTCTATTTTTAAAGTAGAGGAAAAGAAAAAGAAGCTAAGCCCTAATCTTATCACCAAAAGATATTTAGTGTAACATTTTAGTGTATTGTTGTCCTGTGGATTTTTTTTTTTTGGAACATTCATGACTGAGCACAAAACTGTATCCATTAAAAAAAAATCTGTGTATATAGTTTACACTGAAGAAAACCCATTCATTTAAAAAAAAACCCATTCATTTTATTAGTTCAAAGTGGATCCAACCCCATTTATTTCTAATCATATGCAGACTGCTAATCATACCTAATGCAATGTAAATGCTATGCAAGTAATTGGTATACTGTTGAATATAAGTGCACTTTTTTTTTATGTCTCGTGTTTTACATCTGTGGTTGGTTGAGTCTAAGAATGTAGAACAGCAGATAAGGAGAACTGTCTGAATTTATCCACAATAAGAACTGATGAGAGCAGGAGTGGAAAACATTAGCCTGATGAGAGGACACCATAAGCAGAAACCTTTATCTCCAGTCCAGGAGCAAAGAATGTAATCAGAAAGGCATTCTGGGATGTGGGGAAAGAAAGTGTTCTTAACCATGGCTGGGGCCTGCTCCTCAGCTGCAGACAGGAGTTCTTGGGGGAAAGACAGAGGCACCACCCAGCTCAAAACATCAGAAATGAGATGCAAGAGATTTCCAATGTGGCATGAGAAAGTAATCTCCTGAGTTTAGTGGGCGTTCTTCATTAAGATGACTTCCCAAATTTAAAATATTTGGAAAGAGTACAAGATTTGTAACTAGAACATCTGAGTCTAAATCTTCTTGCTACTTTTGAGTAGATGTGTTTGGCATTATTTTAAGCTTCCTCAGTTTGTTTTTTCATTTGTAAAATATCAATAAAAGGATTCTTTCCCCCTGATTGTCTTTGGATATGTAACAAACTTCCCCTGAACTCAATGGCTTGAAATTACCACATTATTATTTTTGCCCTCATGAGTCTACAAGTTGGGCTGGGCTCAGTGGGCAGTCTGTCTGCTCTATTTGGAACTCTTACTGGAGTGGGTTTGGTTCCCTCACTCGCTCATCCACCTGTCTGGTGGTCAGCTGGCAGTGTGCTGGGACGTTAAGTGGTGCCTAGAATACCAACTCCTGGGCTTTCCCTGCACTCTCTGACTCTTCATAGTGCAGTGGCTGGAAGACAGGGACTAGAATCCCCAGATAGCCAGGCCAAAGCGGTATCACATTTACAACCTTGGTTTTAAAAGGCATCCAGGGACACTTTGGCCATTGGAGCAGGCCCATTGTGATGCAAAGGGAGGAGGGGCAGATTTTTTCCATGGAGGAAAGGCAATATCACACTGTAGGAAGAACTTGTGGACAGGATACATTGTACAGTCATCTGCAGTAAATGCAATCTGTTGCAAAATAGTTCATATTTATCAAGAGTACTTAATAGTGTCAAATGTTATGAGATTTGCATCCCTGTATTACCTCATTTAACCTCTCACTTCAGTACCGATATGGATTGTATATTATATATATATAATTATATATATAAATATATATTATCACTACCCTATTTTCCAGGTGAGGTAAATGTGGCTTACAAAATCTTTATTTCACCTATAATAGGGCTTAAAAAGGGTAGAGCGGATCTTTGAATCCATATCTCTAGAGTGCCAATCTGAATCTTCCTCTTCGGAACTGTTTTCAGGGTTAATCAAGAATATTTACATAACTGGGTTTTCGTTCTGGCGAACTGTAAGTTTGCATAACTAACAAGTCTTTCTGAGGAAAAAAAATTGGAAATTTTGAGAAACATTAATATTTCAGATTTCAGACACAGTGGATGTAGTTGGCTGCAAAATTAACCTAATAATGATGACATGGAACTTGGTATTTTATAATTTATTGAAATATTTTTGTTTCTGTCCTCTCTGACCATTCAGTTTCCTCAGCCAGCATCGTTGGCCACTCTGATTCCTTTATAGAGCCAGAACAGTAAAATGTAAGAAGCCATGGACCTCATCCGACTTAACTTCCATTTACATTACTAGACCTTTCCAGTGTGGTCTCCAGAAATGTCAATGACTTTGGAGAATAAATATCAATGTAGACTCTTTCCTCTTCATGGGTTCAGATAAATGTTAACTATTTCTAGCTACTGGTCTTAAAAACTTTAGAGAATGACAATCTTGGAGTAAAAGAGATCTCCTAAATTTATTGTGGTGGTTAAATATTTGGACCTTCTTAATAGAATTTTTCTTTTTTGCTTGTTAATATTTAGCGTAGAACAATATGTGGGTAGCGTAGGGATGAGAACAGAAGGTGACATCTCCACATCCCCAGAGCTGGCACTGCAGAGGGAGCAGCCTCCAACCCAGAGGCTGGTTCTACCAAGTCTTATTATGGAGGATAGATGGCCTCTTCTGGAAGAGCCAGCTTCCATTAAATAAGACAAAACAACCCCTTGTGTGCCTGGGAGTATGTGTATGGCAACGAAATCAATTTCAATTACTTTTAAAGAACACCACTCAGCATCTGTCCTATGTGAAACCATCCGTAAAGAGCTTGTGGGCGAGGCAAAGCAGGGCCTTCCTTGGATGAATCACTATGGTTCTGGAGAAAGGCTGCCCAAGACATCTTAGGAGGGTAACAAGAATGTGTAGCCTTTCCATTGAGTTCTCCAGAAAGCCAGGTCATTCCATGCCCATTTGTGGCAGGAGTTCATGTTCTGATGACAACTACCCATTTAAAGGTTGCAAACTCCAAGTGCAGTGCAGCTCTGGGAGGCCAGTGTGTGGCATTCTAACTTGCAGAGACTTCTCTCCCAGGAAGGACTCAGGGGAATCTCTGCACTTTATATAGGGATGGCTGACTGATTCCACAGGGATCTCAGATTATCAGCTCAGAATTTTGGCTAGCCCATGTTCAGGCCAGTAAGGAGCCATCTTGTCACAGATGTCAAGTTTGTTTGTTCATTGATTTTGTTTTTCTATGTAGAGCATAGACATCACTCAGAGCACATGCATCCCTTTCTGCAACCTAGATGTTTCTGGTTGTCAGACTGGAAGATTTCAGATGTGTTGGGTTTGGAAGATCAATGATGGGAAGAAAAATTGCCAGCTTCAGTTCTCAGTGCAGATACATGAGTACATGGCCAGATTGTCAGGGCAATTATAACCCATGGATTCCTCATCTACTGCACAGCTCCAAAGCTCTGCTATATCTCAAGACCTTGACATTTGGTTTAAAAATGTTTGACTTCATTCCATTTTCTGAGGCTTCAGGATTAAGTTCCCCTCCCTGGGCCCCTCCCCTGCCTTCCTCTTTACTTCCCTACTTTCCTTTCTTTCAAAGTAGAAGACAAATGGAAGAATTCCATCAGTCGATGCACTGACTTATAAAATCCTCAAAGCAAATAAGAAAACAAAATTGTGCATGTTGGTGAAGGATTCAAAGAACCAAGGGGAAAATGCATGGGGAATAGTTGAGAATTGGTTAACTGACTGTGTTTTAGAGACTGAAATAACATTATTTGAGGTGGCTTGATTGGAAGAGACAAATACTATGCTTGCATTCTAAGGAAAATGTATGTTATTTTGTTTTCCTGCAGTGAACTTACTTTTTCACTATACTTTAAAACAATAACATCCTTATAGTTTTGCTAGAAGGTAACCTTAAAAGACAATGATTAATTAAGTAGTTAGTTAATTAAATTAGCTATTTGTAAGACCTCATTATATAGCTCAGATTGGTCTTTAACTGTCAATTCTACTGCCTCAGCCTCCTGAGTGCTGGGATTATAGGCAGTACTACCACTGTGGCTCAAGAATCTTATTTTCTCTATGAAGCCATGGTTCACTTTACCAAGAAAAATGTAGAAAGGATCCTAAGGAAGGAGACAACTAATGTCTGAGAAGTCAGGTATCAGGAACTAAGCGTTTTCCCCCCAAATCTGGCTATGACCTTCTGACACTTGTGGAATGAGCTGCTCTTGAAGTTTCCTTATAATTTCAAGAGCTAGATAAACACATGTGCAAACATTTACCCTTCTTGTAGATGTTTCACGTCCACAGCAATAATTGCAGATGAGGTTCTTACCGCTTTTCTGGTCCACCTAAGAAAGGAAAAGTTCTTAGTGGTCTGTTTTCTCCAAGGCCTGCTTTCTCCCTGGGAAATAAAGTTGCTCCACAATAGCTGTGAAAACATTGTCCAGTGCTCAGAGTCAGGTGCATGAGACACCATGTGAGCTGATGAATCTTCAGACTCAAGTACTGGGAGGATGGCACCCATTCCATTGATCATTTCATTGAGCAGTGGCTGAAGACAATTTATCTGGACTGTTGTGGGATGTGATCATTTTAAGGCAGATTTCAAGGCCATTTTTCTCCTCTTGTGTTTCTGTTTCTGTGTAGAATTCGGAAGGGGAACTAGAATTTTTAATGTGCCAGTGTGCTAGAAAGCTGGGACTCGCCAAAGTAGAAATGACTACTTTCAGTGGATTTCAGTGTGGTAGAGCCATTGATTTATTTTGTAGCCTTGGGCCCCGGCTATAAAATGTAGGTTATGGACAAACTAATCTTTAAGGTCTCTCAGTCTTATCTATTCTTTGTTATATATGGTATATAAAATATAAGTCATATATACTGAAATAATAGATTTAAGGATTTAATCATCACCAGAAAGAGTTTGAAAATGACCCAAGGATAGTCAAATGAAAGCTCTGTTATGAAGCTGACAAAAATCTGCCTTTGATGTGTTACTCTCCTTTGTCACCCCTCCTCGCCTAGCCTCATGGTGCCTCCAGCTATCTGCTGCTTTCTGGATGAGGGCTTTAATGAATTTTTCCTCTCTTAAGATTATTCTTCAAAAGGCAGACAGAAATGATATCTTTCTAATGGTGGAATTTCCAATATAGCTCAAGGAGGTACCATGGTTAGAGGGACATTTGCCAGCACTTTTAGTTACGTCAGATGTAGGCCTCATTCTGAACACACTGGCTGGAGAAGCGGATGAAATGCCCAGTGACATTTACTTGGTTGTGTTCTTGGCACTTCATTGACTCTGCCTTGATCAGCCTCACATTCAGATGCTGCCTGTCACGCCTCCTGTGATCTTGCCCTGTCTGACTCACCCCTCCATTCGCATAGTCATGTGACCCACTCTCCTCACAGCAGATCGAATTAGAATGTGGACTCAAGTGTAACTGCTGGGCTGAGATCCCGTCTCTCCCATTTACTGTATATAGGCTCTGAACAATTCTTCCAAGACTCAGTTTTTATCCATATATGAAAGGAGATAATGTACATAAGGGACTTCATTTGATATTTAGCACAGACGGCCTAAGATGCTACCCAACAAATAATAAGCCCTATGTGCTACTTACTTTGAATAATAAGCTGCCATTCACTAGTAATGTATGCAAGTCAATTTTTAATGTCTGATAATATTTGCATGCATTAATGTCATGAAGTCTTGCAACAACTTTAAGAGGTGATACTACTGTTAACATCCATTTCAAGACAAGGGAAACAAAGCACAGAAAGACATTGATTTTCCAAATGTCCTAGAGACAGTGATCAGGGAAATAGAATTAGAACCCAGGACTCTCTGAATATGGAGTTCCTGTTTCTCACTGTATTGCAGCATTGTCCCCCTTTACAGTAAAGTGTATTAACTCTAAGAGTTCTAATAAAGCTATGGGAAAACTCTACATAGTCTGAATCCATGTGAAATTAAGATTAAACTAAGGCTTTATGCTATAAGAGTGAGCTTTTTCCTGTCACAACACGGAGAATTAGGGATGGACTTGCTGATTTGTAACAAGAGGCTTCAGAAATCACCCAGGCCAATCCCTTCAGTGGCACACCAACAGAGGTACAATGAGGCAGAACCAAACCCTGATTAGGTCTCATAGGACACAAACCTAGGGCATTTTGATACACTGCATTTACTGAAGCAGAGTCTCATGTCCTGTGAATAAAAGGTAATTTTTCCTCCACACCCTCATTTCCATTGTCCCACAGTTAAATCTATGTTGAAATAGTTAAAAGATATTTTTCACCAATAAGGTAAACCATATTAAAGTGGTGTTAAATAGGAGACCACGAACTTTCTAGCAGGGATGGGTTAATTTCATTGAACAAAGTGTGGCTAAAAGTAGCTACTGGGAACAGCTGGTTCTTGGTGAATGTCATTTCCATGTTGCTGGGCAGTGTGTCTCCTAGTAAGTTCAGGTTCATCTAATGAGCTTGTTCTTAAAGTAGCTTTGTCTTTATTAGAGTATCAGCTATTTCTCAGGGCAGTGTTTAATTCCCTACTTTCCAGTGGCTGCATACCTAAAGTAAGTATTAGTTAAAAAAATTATGTCTTCAGGAAAGATAAATGCTAAATGGTTGCACAATAAATGCTTTTTCTTCTCCTACAGTGATATACTTGTAAGAGAAATCAGATTGGGCATGGAGAAAACTGTTGGAAAAAAATCGGCCGAGCAGATGTCTACTTTGCGTACTAAGAATACGAAAAAATGTTTTGACACGAAGCTCTAGATTATGAAAGAGTGCTGATTCATAGCATCCTAGCGTCTCCACATGCTTATGTGATAAGGAAACTGAAGGATCTCCTGGTATGAACCTCACACCATGACATGAGTCAAACAGAATGTAAAACAGCTCAAGGTCACACACAACTAGTTAAAGGTAGTCAAGGCTCCTGGCTTGCATCCTGGAATTTATTATGAGAAACCCATGTATTATTGGCTCTGGGTATCCACAAGGAATCCCTCAGATTTTGCCCAAGTCCTTTTATGTAAAATGGTATAGTGTTTGTACCGAACTTATGCTCACCATTCTGTAACTTCCAATCATCTCTACATACTTAGAGTACCTAATCCCACATAAATGCTATGTAAGTTGTTGCACTATGTTGTTTATGTAATAATGACAAGAACAAGTCAATACGTTTTCAGCAAAAAGACAATCATCCACATGACACTTTTTTTGAACTAGTCCTAGGGTTTTAACTCTGGACATTTTCTATTTCTTATTTATTGTCAAAGTGATGTACAGAGAGGTTACAGTTTCATACGTTAGGCCATGGATACATTTCTTGTACTATTTGTTACCTCCTCCCTCATTCCCCTCTCCTCCCTCCCCCTTTCCTCTCCCCTCCCCCCCCCCCCCCCCCCCCGGCCCATGAGTTGTTCAGTTGGTTTATACCGAATGGTTTTGCGAGTATTTGCTTTTGGAGTCATTTGTCTTTTATCCTGTGTCTCTCGATTTTGATATTCCCTTTCACTTTCCTAGTTCTAATACCAGTATGTACGGTTCCAATGTACTCAGATAAGATGCAGTGATAGTGTGGGTACAACCACAGGAAGGGGATACAAGAGGATCATCAACAATAGAAGCTACGGTTTCACATGGCAGGTTGAAGGTAATTACAACAGTGATTTAACAGTCTTTTCCATAAGATGGAGATTGTCCCTGGACTTTTTGGCTCAAGGCTAGAGCTCTATTTGAGCCATAGCTCTTCCAGTATTTTGATGTTTATTTGGAGTTAAGAGTCCCATGAACTGTCTTGCCCAGTCTGGCTTTGAACCATAATTCTATCTCAGCCTCCAGAGTAGTTAGGACTAAAAGCAGTGGCTTATGCCACTGATACATGAATCATGCCAATTTTTCCCTTGGTTGTGGGGCTTGAACTCAGAGCCTGAGCACTGTCTCCGAGCCTCTTTGTGCTCAAGGTTAGTGCTTTACCACTTCAGCCACAGTGCCTCTCCTGGTTTTTGAGTAGTTAATTAGAGATAAGAGTCTCACAGTGCCTTTTCTGCCGGAGCTAGCCTCCAACTGCCATCCTCGGATTTCAGCCGCCTGAGTAGCTAGGATTATAGGTGCATACCACTTGGTACACAGTTCAGGCCCCTTAAAAATATTATCTTCAAGTAGTTGTACAAAGGAATTTCCATTTACCAAAGCCACTTATGAATATAATATTTCTTGGTCAATGTCACCTCTTTCAACATTCTCATCCATCTATCTCTTCCCTATTCACCCCTTCCTTCATCTTCTTAATTTTGTATGCTATACATTGTCATGCCACTTTTTGAAAGACAGCAGAAGTAGTGAGAATACAGAAACAAAGGTCGCATGTTTCCCCACATTCATGAAAACTAGAATTAGCTTATAAACTAGCAAATAAACGAGGTGTTATCCAAGTGTATACCAATGTATGAAGTGAAAGGTAGTAGGCTCAAGGGGGAACTCAAATAGTGTAACCCCTTAGAAAAGCAAATTCTAAGCTTTCCCAAATATTTTCCATCCAGGGTTGGTTGAGCCAGGAATGTGGAACTTGTGAAAACAGAGGGCCAATACTATACTAGAGTGTTAGTATTAGTCTACATGGGCTCCTATGACTAAATGGTCAGAAACAAGGTTTTGTGTTTTTTACAACTCTGGTATCTGGAAAGACCAAGGTTCCATCTGATTTGATACCTGGTAAGAGCTTTTTTTCTTGCCTTGTAGTTGTCTGCCTCTCATTATTTGAGAGAGAGAGAGTGTGTGTATGCTTAAGAAAATCAAGATCTTGTTGGGCCAGGGCTCTGCTCTTCTGATCTCACTTAACTTTAACTCTTTACAGGCTCTGTTTTCAAAAGATACCCACATTTGTGATCAGGGCTTCCTGTATGAATTTTGGAAGAACACAAACATTTCAGTCCATAAAACTATCAAGAACATGTTTGTCTGCAAATAGCCAAAAACCAGATGTATGGTGACGTATCAGAGAGTGATTTAGCTTCTCTAGCAAGGAGATATCCATCGATGGAAGTGCAGGGCTGGTGTGAAGCTTTGCAATGCTAAAAGTTCTCTGAGGTACTAAGTCTTCTCTTCTCAAATGTGTATATATGTGTGTGCATGCACACATGCACGTGCACACATATCCTCTTCATATTTTATCTCACCTACTTACAACATGACAGCTCACCTAGTCTCAGATCTGGCTTTCAAGATGCATGTCTGCCATATGAAGCTTATAATTTTCCCATAAGCCTCATTGGACAATTCCCAATTAAATCTCATTGTCTGAAAGTGGTTCACATTCCTTCTCTAGCTGCAGGGGATTCGGGATATGTAGATATTTGGGGCTGTGTATCATCATAGAGCTTAAAGTTTAAATGGAAGCATCAAAAGCTCAAAAATGAAAAAGAGGACTTTCTTGGTGCAAATATAGCTGCAAAAATAATTCAAGGAACAGCTTGGTCCAATGTGACCATGAGCAGAGTGAAGCCCGGCATTGACAGAGACAATTGCAAGCTCAGATTTTGTAAATAGGAAGATAGAAATAAAAGAATCCATCGCTCCTGGGTGATTGTCAACACCTTATGTCCAATTTACAACTCTACAACTATTGAGGAACACGGACATTTTTGTGTTACTTTTCACATAGGATTTAATAATCTCAAGTCGTTGAGCTGCATATGATGGCCTCTGTTTCACATAATGGACAAGTCAAGCTTCCAGAAGAAACTCCTTTAAAGTTAAGTAGCTCCTTCCTCAGGATCCAGGATTCACACAAGTTGATCTGCCTTCGGGTTTATCCTCTTAATCACTCAGCAGTAAGGCCTAATAGAGAAGATAGTGGGGCACAGGATGAAGGCCACTTGGCCTCAGTCCTCCAAGCAGAGAGCAAACAGCCCCTTTGTGGTGAATCTCTTCTTGCTTGCGGAACCTACACCTTTCTACACTTCGGATACTCAGAAGTGCAGCTGGGAAGTTGCTGGTAAAATTGAGTCCCTTATGTCCTCTATGAGTGCCAGAGTTAGTTCCTTCCCTGACCTTGTGTATAAATTCTCATACAGGGCACCATCTGGGAATCCAGAGGCAGGTGATAGGTAAATATCAGCTGATAACTAGGCCCTTAGTGCTGACGTGTTAGAGGGCTCAGCAGGTGCATTGATGGAGGTGGGAAGATATCACATTTTCCAAGAGTTACCTGGGAGAATCAAACAAATTAAAAGGTCACCAGGCAAGGTTAAAGTTGTTAAAAGAAGAAAAGGCTGAGTTGTGACTTCCAGGATTGTACCAAAATACCCTCTAAGAAAAAGAGAGACAAATTCAAACCACTTAGTCCTTGTTTCCTCTGAGAATCAAGAAGGGATGAATTTGGATTTTTATTGCAAAGAATTTAGGTCAAAAAGAAGGATTTCCCAATAGTGATAGATATTGAATACTAGGTTTCTAGAACATGCTATGAAATTGATTTCCTTATCAGAATTCTGATAGATAGATATTATTATATTTGTCTTACATGTCCTAGGTGGCAATCCATTGGCCAGGCCGGTCCATGTCTCAGAGGTAGAAAGTAGAAAGGGAGTCATTGTCAGGTGATCTTGAACTACATGAGTAAAGGCAGAGAGAAAGGGTGTCTAGGGCATAAGATCAGTGTTCTTTCAAAATGAAATCATTTTTTCTTTAAGCAAGTATAAAAATGTTTGCATCCTTCTTTACATCAATGTTGGCCTCTCATATAACTTATAAATCAATACGTAGAGTTGACCAGTGTTGAATATTGTTTTTTGATCCTGGTTCATAAAGATACAGAAGCAACATTCTTTTTTAAAAAAGGAAGGATAACAAAGTATTTTAAAGTAAAAAAAAGTGGACAATATTAAGGGCAAAGTTAAAATGTCCATATCAATATTATTATATCTCACTGTTTCAAAATTTAGACTTAGAAGAATTTCTCCTTACTTCCTCCTTTCCTCCCTTCGTTCTTTTTTCCTTCTTTCTTTTCTTTCTTTCCCTTTCCTTTTTTCCTTCCCCTCTCACTTCCCCTTTTATGTCTTCCCTTTCTTCTTCCCCTTCTCTTTTTCTTTCCTCTTCTCTTTCCCCTTCCCTTCTTTTTCTTCTCTCCTCTCCTCTCTCCTCCTTTCCTCTTTCTCTCCTCTCCTCTCCCCTCCTCTCTTCTCCTATCTTACCCCCTCCACCCCTTTAAAAAATCGCCTTTAAGTCATTCTACGGAGAGATTTCAATTTGACACGTAAATTTATGAGTACAATGTGTCTTGATCCATCTCACTTCTTTCACCATTCTTTCTCATCTCTCCTCATTCCACCCATCTCCTCAAGTTATCTGGCTCCATTTTCACATATGTACATTGAATAATATGACTGTGTTCACCCCATTTTTAGTGCTTTTCTTAAAGTTATTGTTAATACTGTCTACTTTTCTCACTTAAAATATTTTTTATCCAAATAAAATATTTCTTTGTAAACCCTATGTTCATATAAATATAAATGTTCTCATCATATATACCTCTTGTAAACATCTCTATCAGTTGTTTAGATGCTTATTTTAATAGAATATTCTGATTCATTCTCTATAAATTTTTTCATCATGTAACAAATTTGGAAATGAAAATTTGTCAATATATAAAGTGTTCTATTTTATGAGCCACCCTTCCCTTTCTCTCTTACTCTGTAGGTTTAAGACAACATTGTAACAGGAATAAAGTCTGCTATAAAATCTGTTATATTGTAGAAACATGGCACATTTCTATGGTGTATTCCAGATGCCTTGCTAGAAATTGTTTCAGAGTTTCATTCTATAAACTATGGATTGTCTGCTCCAGAGGGATTTCTCTACCCATTTTCTGTAAAAAAAAAAATCCCTGTGTGGCTTCACGATGCTGCTGCTCATCCTGCATGCCAGCCCTTCACTCACGTTCTTCTAGAACCCCTTTCATTCTGACATTGTCCAAGGGGTGGTATCTAATTATCTCTATACTTTTATTCCCAAATCTAGCATCCTAGTAACTTTAATATCCCACGAAACACATTCATCTCACTGTTGCTTTGCTTTGTGAGCTTGGGCTTATGCTGTAACTAACAGTGCTCTGTGTGGTAGGAGAGCATTGAAATGGCTGTGGTGAGCAAGGACTTCTCAGTTGGATGGCAAATCCTGGATGCACTGATGTGTCAATTTAAGAAAATGATTGAACACTTTTGAGCTTCACAATGGATGATTGTTTTTATAAGGAATTTGTTATGTGAATAAGTGATATGCTTAGGTGCTTTATCTAAACCCGAACACGTACTATTTATCAAACTCAAGGGAAAGCCAATGTTTGATATTTCTTGGTAATCTTTACATACAGAAACCTAAGATGTGTTTTTGAGTTGACAGGGCAATAAAATATTTGCTAATGGAATGAAAATATACATTTTTGTACCAGCCCTAAATACATATAATCATATTGCCATTTATTTTTAACTGTTTTTTATAATCTAATTTCTCACATACTCAAAACTTTTTTCAGGTCAGCAGACACTAGATCCAGAGAGATGTCTGAATAAATCCTTCAATATCTAGAAAGGCAAGAGGAAGCCTGAGGGGCAGGATGAAGAGAGGAGAGGAAGCTCAGGCCAGGGTAGTCTCCCAGCTGACTGTATTATCTTTAGTCTGACATTGCTCATGACCTTGCAGACAGCTAAAGAGTACAAGTCCCTTGGTTTTCTTTCTATTTATGGAAAAATATGCTGTATCTTAAGGCTCAGGACAGCTAGCATTTTCTTTGTGTACTTTGGTTGGTCCTTCATCCATAGCACTAATTCTAGATACTTGTACTTGACTCATTGGTCACTAGATCTGTTGCTTGTAAATGAAGTAGCACAAAATTTGAGTTTCAGTGGAGTATGATTTCTTCTCATGTTATATGATATTTTCCTATATTAATATTGATAATGGGTGCATTACATTTAAAGAGTTAAGTGTGATACTGCTCATGAATGCAATTTTTTAAAGTATAAAAATTCATAAAATTGGTTATTGCTATTGTTACTAGATATGGCTCCTCACACAGAAATTTACATGTGAGTTTGAAGATATGCAGGTACTCTAAGAGAAATGGACAGTTTAAGTACATTTCAATATATAACCCTCAGTTTTCTGTCCAAATAAGAATTTATGAATACAGAAATTGAGACTAACAGTTCATTGAACAAATTAAAGTACTCAGATTTTATTCTAGGTAATGAAAACATAGATATTTAGTAGTCTCAGAGCATGAAGAGAATGGAGCAGGAATCTGAGAGTTAGGACAGGTAGAAGCTGTGTTGTTCTAACATCAGCAAATTGCGTGTCCCCTGCATGCCTTTCACTTCTTGTTTCCTTGTCAAAGTTGAGGGTTGTGAACTAAGTATGTCTATAACCTTTACTAGACCTAAAACATATGAGACTTCTTATTCTTATGAAAAACATTTTTGCTCATTTAATCTGCATGCATTTCGATAAAAGAGTAAAATAATATGTATGACTGAAGTTTAGGAGTTAGCACCATGGAAGTAATGTTATTCCTCTTTTAATTGGATGTTCTAACAAAACAACAGTAACTTTTGTTGATTGTCTGCTGGCTGTGTGTGTGTGTGTGTGCGTGTGTGTGTGTGTGTGTGTGTGTGTGTATTTACCTTGCAGATTCCTGTATTTAGGGGGAGGAAGTGACATCTAACTTCCTTGCTGTGCCCTATGGTGCAGACAAATAAGGCATTCACTTGTCAGCTGCAGTTTTCTCCCATATAATCAGTCACTGCCTCTTGTCTGGGCTCTGACGTCTCTGCACACACAGTCCAGGGAACTGGGGGATCTGTGATGTGCTGATGCTTCCATTTGACTTCACTCTACTCAGTCAGGACACTGAAGGTGATCCAGAGATAGATCTGGAAACATCTCATTACATGTCATTCATTATACTGCTCACGGAATATTTTAGTCGCAAATCATTTTTTTTTATAATGTCACTCCTTGTTAATTGTTTTGACTAAAGGATTGCTGTTTTTACCTTATATTTACATTATAAATTTGAAGACAATTGATGAATTATTAAAAAATTCAAACCATATTCAGCAACAGCAAATATATTTATTTATGCCTTGCCAACACTGAATAATACTAACAAACTCTGTTATTCCTACAGGTGAAAAAAACAACCCACATGCCTTATTTTAATTGCACTCTCCTCCTAACTAATAAGATTCAGTCATTTTAATATATCAATTGTTTAGTTTTATATATTTATTATTTATTGAATATTGCTTGTTTAAAAATCTTGGCCTATTTTTTTTGGTTGGTTAAAAAATACTCTCTGCTTGTGAATTTAAGTATCTGGGATTATACTAAGTATTGAACATATATCATGGAACAGATCATGAAGAGATGTAATCATGGAGCTTACATTCTAAGGAGAATAAAAAAGAAAGGTATCAGATATTGAGATAAAAGCAAGGAATGTGTTGGGGATTTAGTGGGATGCTAAATTAAGCTAACTGATTAAGAGACTTTTCAAAGCAAGGGAATTATTTGGAGATATGGCTGACAAGAACATCTGGTAAAATCCCATCCTTTTATGTAATGATGGAGACAGCTAATACATGGCTTGAATGAGTTGGGGGTATTCCAGGAAAAGCAATACTGCCAAAGGACCAGAGAAGATGAGAGGGAGGGAAGTGGGAAGAGAGAGAGCTGGAGAAGTTGGAGATCTCAGCTTGTGGTCATCTAGGATGAGGAGTTTCAGTTTTATTCCAAGCATGTTGGGAAGCAGTGGAAGCTTTCTGTAAATGAATAACATAATTCAATTTATAACTATACTCTGGTTTCTGGGTGAATTGTTGCGAATAAGAATGGAAGCAAAGAATCTAAGGTAGTTGCCTAGGAAAGAGCTGAGAGGTGTTGAGGTGGGGTGTGTGTGTGCGTGTGCGTGTGCGTGTGTGTGTGTGTGTGTGTGTGTGTGTGTGATGCTGTCAGTGCTCTGCCTGATTTCCATTCCATCATGGTGCACAACATTTCAGGACTAGGTCTATGCTACCATGTTTGCTAGCACTTTCTTCTGGGACCAGCCTGAAGCTTATATTTGACTGAGACAACTTTCTGGCCTTGCTTTTCCTTCTCATCCTAACCTACTCCTTTTGGTCTTCTTGTTAAATAACTTGAAAAAGAGTCTTTTGTTTTAGACAGCAAGGTCTAATCATGATTTAGTGAATCAGGGGGTTTAAGGAGATAAGAGAGAATGGATTAGGAATATTCTAAAGATAGAGTCTGCAAAAATGGATCTGATATGCAAAAAAACCGGGGACATGGCTGGGGATATAGCCTAGTGGCAAGAGTGCCTGCCTCGGATACACGAGGCCCTAGGTCCGATTCCCCAGCACCACATATACAGAAAACAGCCAGAAGCGGCGCTGTGGCTCAAGTGGCAGTGCGCTAGCCTTGAGCGGGAAGAAGCCAGGGACAGTGCTCAGGCCCTGAGTCCAAGGCCTAGGACTGGCAAAAAAAAAACAACAAAACCAAAAAACCAGGGACATTACATAGTTCTTAAATTTTCTTATTGAGCTACTTGGTCTATAAGGGCATGATTATTAGTAGAAGATATCTGAAAGAAAAATGTCTACAAAAAAGAGAAGAAAGATTATTTTAGGCATCTTAAGCTTCAGATGTCTATAAATGGATATATCAGACAAATGAGTACTGTGTATTTTGCTTCAATGCACCATTTGAATCTTAGTATTGTCTTATTATTATAACTACTTGTAAGTGGTTAGTATTATCCATATCTACTGACTAGAGTGGTTAATAACTCATGAGGAAAACAAGAGAATTTCTATTACATGAAGTGCTTCAAGGAAGAAACAGCATTAAGTATAGCTAAATAGTTGGTAAATAAAGGCAAAGAACCAGTCATATAATATGACAACAGGGCTGTTAGCAGCTTCGACAATGAAAGCTTTTGATGAGAAGATTCTGAGGAAATGGGTGTCCATGTGTCTGAACTCATTAAGATCATTGCACACTCTGGATGTATACAAAAAATTTGCCTCCAACTATATTCAGCTGAAATATTTTTTTTAAATCAGAGAATGAAATATTAAGAAGCAGATTTTCTTTTACTTCAACTGTTATTGCAAGTGTATGAAGAGAGGAAGAGTTAGCGAATCAAATGGTAACTTAAGTGAAGTAATGTGTCCAGGAATTTTGTTTTACATCAACATCCTTAGGAGAGATAGGTTGATTATTCAAGACAGAAAAAGTAATTGCTCTTTGAACAAAATATTTGAATGGATAAAATGTAATGAATCCAATGTTCTGGAACATGGATTAGTTTTATCCTAATCCCTTATAAACTGCAATACAAAAAAAAAATACCAGAGCATACAAGTGTCAATGAAGATAGGTGCATAGGTGTTATAGTGTGTGGCTGGATTTATTTTTGTCTGACTTTTCTTGTCCTGATTAAACCATGAGCTGAGAACCCCAGCAGACAAAGGGTGAGGAAAGAGCCTGTATTAGAGGGAGGGAGAGAGAGAGAGAGAGAGAATACTGATGAAATAATCATGAGATTGATAAGAAAATATATTTACAGCGGTGATGTAGTACTGCTGGATGCCCTTTCACTATGTGTTCTCATGAATTTTAAAGAAAACCAGTCAACACGGAAATGAGTTTATTCTTGGCATGTTTATATGTGCGGTATAAGCGTGGGATAGGATTGGTTGGGTTTAATTAGCAAATGGGTTTTGTCAGGAAGACAGGAGAGACTTCAGGAGTTTGGAAGGGATTGACTATGAAGACAGACTGTGAAGTCAAAACAAGTCAAAACAAGAGGGAAATGAAAGGGAGAATGGAGATTAGGGAGTTAATGGATTTCGTATTTTCATGAAGTTGAGGACATTGTGTTTTAAGATAAAGGGAGTAGAGCTTAGGAACTTAAATGATAAGAGGTAAACAGACTGGAAGATTAAACAGTTCACAATCAGAGCTATTAGAACCATTTGTCCTAAAAGAAATAAAAAATATGACTGTAGACTTAGATAGGTTACAGGAAATAGCAACGGAGCCCGGAGGTTGAGGAATTTTGAGGACAGCACGTTGCATGTTGATATCAAAGTCTCTAAACCTGGAAAGCAGTGGAAATATGGAACTTTTAAGGTGAGGGCCAAAGTCATCAATGAAGAATAGAGATGGAGAAATGGCCAAGTGTGCTATTTATCTCATTGTTCTACGAGTTCTTAGTATTTACAAGTGCGCTTGGTGGTAGGAATGATCTAATGGAGAAGTAAAAGGCCAAGGCCAAGGCTCTCACCGTCGCTTCTCTTCATCCATGCCAGAGGGTTTTGACTACGCCCGGTAGCTCTGTCCCGGGTCTGTTTAGTGTTCCACCTGCTTTGCACGTTCGCTGGCCAGGGAAGCCTCAGGGGCCTTCTATCACCAGAAGCATCTACCCCTTAACCTGCAGCCAGCACGAGCCAGCTGACCTCTCTACCCCAAGATCAGCATGCTTTGTCCCCTGTGGTTAAAATCTGGGACAAACGTGATCACTCATGGCTGTAAAATAGGGCAGGGAGCCTTTGTTTCACAAAACTTGTTCCATGGTCAGTGCCCTGGCCCAGATCACTTCCCTTTACTTCCATGGAGGTTTTTGTGGTCTGGCTACCTCTGGCTAGGCTCTCGCCTCTGATTTTGCTTCAGTCCCCGTGACAGTTACAAACGATGGGGAAGGTCGGGCCCGCGCGCTCTGGTGACCCAGGAGCCCTGGGTGCGGTGGTAAGGACCTCGCCCGTCTCCACGCCCTTCAACCCACGCTGGTTGTTTTCTGTGCAGGGAATTACGGGGAGAGTGGAATGGACGCGTTCAAAGAACTGGCGGCTCAGGAAGGCCTGTGCATAGCCCACTCGGACAAAATCTACAGCAATGCCGGGGAGAAGAGCTTTGACCGCCTCCTGCGCAAGCTCCGCGAGCGGCTGCCCAAGGCCAGAGTGGTGGTGTGCTTCTGCGAGGGCATGACGGTGCGCGGACTGCTGAGCGCCATGCGGCGCCTGGGCGTGGTGGGCGAGTTCTCCCTCATCGGAAGGTGAGCAGCCGGTCTAAGCCAGTCTCTTCCTCCCTCCTTCCTTCCCTCCTTCCCTCCTTCCCTCCTCCTTCCCTCCTTCCGTCCCCCTCCCCCTCTCTCTCTCTCTCTCTCTCTCTCTCTCTCTCTCTCTCTCTCTCTCTCTCTCACACACACACACACACACACACACAGAGACACGTACACATTCCTGTAAGTTACTTTATCCACACCACTCTTCCTGACCCCGGGTAGCTTGAGCTGTGCAGTCACTGGGTTTGGCATCTGTTCTGGATTTCCTTGGAAGGAAGGCTATTGGCATCTTCCTCCTAGAAAGAAAAGAAGCAGAGCAACCCTAAACAAATCAGTGAGGCTAGTCCAGAAGTCCGGAAGTCCTTTGTCAGGCTCTGTCCTGGAGAGTTATTTCTTTGCATGTACACCCCCCTCCGCTCACCTCACGAGTAAATGCTGTGTCTCCATACTTCCCAAGCACGGAAATCTTAGTAGGGGTAGTTTGGGTGTGTGTGTGGGGGGGGGGGGTGGGGTGTATGCTGGAGGGAAGCAGTGGAAATGGAAAATATCCAATACAATTTGAAATTTAGTTTGCCAAATACAAGTGAAGGTAGGTGTGCATGCAAACTTTATTTTTGGTACTGAGCTTTGAACTTGTATTGGCTCCAATATTCTACCACTTTAGCCATACCTCCATCCCTGATCTTTAATTTTAGCTTTGAGCAGTACTGGCATTTGAATTTAGGGCCTTATTCTTACCTAGCATTCTGCTACCTGAGACATTCCACTTGCCTTTTGTTCTATATTTCCTATAGGGTTTTTGTCCTCAGCTGGCCTGGGGCTGGGGCCCTTCGAACCATCCCTCCCACAGGGGACACAGTTTATTGGTTTTGATGAAGTCTCACTTTTGCCAGGGTTGGCCTTGAACCATGATTTTCCCGGATCTTTGCCTACTGAGTCAGGTCTGAGTCATTGCACCTGGCTTTCACTGAACCTCAGACAGTGATAATACAATCTCCATGCACACTTATGAACTGGCTAATCATGGTGTTTTCTGCAGGTGGTTTTTGGAATTGCATCTGGTATATGGTGGGGTCTAAAATCTCTACTCCCTAGATTGTGTTTATTTATGTAGAGATAGATTCTCCATGGCAACGTATTTTTTCTTAGGATTTTTTGCTTACCTGGTATCATGTTTACTTTGCCATATTCTCATGCTGCATAAAGGAACTGAGCATGTTTTCCAAGGAACTCATATCTGATACCCAAGCGAAAACTGTAGCTCCCCTCAGCAACTTCACACTCAGCAACCAGATCTCAGTGCTCCATTTTATCTCCTCCACTGCTGGAATACATCCCTACCATACTCACTAGAGAACTTCTACCACTGACCCTTTCTATTCTGTGCTTATGGTACTGACAACCACAGTGATGAGATTCACCTCACCATTGGGATTACAGAATGAGACACTTGGAAGACTTCTGAGTCAGTAGGAGAAAAATGCAAGCCAACAGAGAAAATAGTTTGATGCTCACCAGGACCAAGGATATGTGGCAGCAAAGGCAAAGGTCAAATTCAAGAAGGATATGGTTGGATTTGGGTAGTATTGGCAAACTGGCACCAGGAGCCATTTTGGCTTCTTCAGTATGATGTGGTTGTTTGAAGCCACTTGAAATGTTCCTAAGAAAGCTGGGCCCTTCAAGAAGGAGTATTTAAAGACAAAATAATATCTGTCTTAAGACTTAAAAGGATATAAGCACGTTGTTGAAGTGTTCTTAATATATGTGCTAGGACAGATGGTGTGCAGATACTCAGTTCTTTGAATTGCCTTTGTAAAATGACTGCTTTTTATAAAAGGATTCTTGTCAAAAAATCTTATGTTTATTATTTTAAAAACAACTAAAATCTATTTTGTCAAATTTATTCTCTTTAATATCCTCAAAGGCTGTATCTACTTTAGTCCTAGGGATCTTGAACAGATGTGGTGCTGAGTTTGGGGGTCTGCAGACTGCCTAATTATAACACATAATCATATAAAATGTTGCAAAGTAATTGGAGTGTAAATTCATCCCATCATCATTATTTAAAAGCTAGGCAAAATGGTAATGGCAGGTTAAGCCTTTCTGATTTTGCCTTACCTGCTGATAGAAGACAAATGAGCTCATATCAGTACTTCAGAATTATTGTATGTGCTTGCTGGAGAAGAGAGCAGTTACATCTTATGTCCTGTTGCTACAATGAGTACTTGAGCTTCCCAAATCACTGCTCCCCACACCAATGACATGAAACCTTTGACACCTTCAAACTAGACTCAGTAAAGAAAAGCATCTGTCTGGCCTCCATTCATTCCATGAGGGTCGATTGAAGTGGTGTTGGCTTTTGCTTCCACATCCTAAGGATGTCTGTTTCTATTATTTCTTTTTTATATTATTATCTTCAATTGCTGTGCAAAGGGATTTTGAATTAGCAAGTCTATCCATGTGTACAATGCACCTTGATTTGTGTCATTCTTTCCATTGTTCTATTCCACATTTATGACATCCCTTCTATCCTCTCATTTCCTACTGCCAGTTCTCGTGTGTACACAGAGCCTTTTGACTGTATGTAGCTGCCATTCCCCTCTCCATTTGTCCACTCTCCTATCCACCCACAGAAGATGTATTTCAGCCTCCTTGTATTTATTCCATAAAACTGCCTGTTAAATTTTCAAAGGGATTACTACATAGAAACCCACCCCTGCTGGAGCCACACTTAGTTTGCTTGTGTGCATAAGCAGGTGGCCTTGTATGTCAATCACACATGTTTTTTTTTTCAAATTTTTATTATCAAACTGATGTACAGAGAGGTTACAGTTTCATACATTAGGCATTGGATACATTTCTTGTACTGTTTGTTACCTTGTCCCTCATACCCCCCTCCCTCCTCCCCCTTTCCCTTTCCCCCCATGAGGTGTTCAGTTCACTTACACCAAACAGTTTTGCAAGTATTGCTTTTGTAGTTGTTTGTCTTTTTTTTACCCTGTGTCTCTCAATTTTGGTATTCCCTTTCAATTTCCTAGTTCTAATACCAGTATACACGGTTTCCAATATACTCAGATAAGATTACAGAGATAGTGTAGGTACAACCACAGGAAGGTGATACAAGAACATCATCAATAATTGAAGCTACAGATACACATGGGATGTTGAAAGTAGTTACAACTGTGATATAACAATCGTTTCCATAACATGGAGTTCATTTCACTTAGCATCATCTTATGTGATCATAAGGGTATAGCTATTGGGCTCTTATGATGCTCTGCTATGACATGCCTAAACCTGTACTAATTATTCCCAATAAGGGAGACCATAGAGTCCATGTTTCTTTGGGTCTGGCTCACTTCACTTAGTATAATTTTTTTCCAAGTCCTTCCATTTCCTTACAAATGGGGCAATGTCATTCTTTCTGATAGAGGCATAAAATTCCATTGTGTATATGTACCACATTTTCCTGATCCATTCGTCTACTGAGGGGCACCTGGGTTGGTTCCAGATTCTCGCTATGACAAATTGTGCTGCAATGAATATTGTTGTGCTGGTGGCATTACTGTGATTTTGTTTGTGGGCTTTTGGATAGATATCCAAAAGTGGGGCTGCTGGGTCATAGGGGAGTTCTATATTTAGCCTTCTGAGGAATCTCCATACTGCTTGCCAGAGTGGCTGAACCAGTTTACATTCCTACCAACAATGAAGTAGGGTTCCCTTTTGGCCACATCCCCTCCAACATTTGTTATTGTTAGTTTTCTTGCTATATGACATTCTTACTGGGGTGAGATGGAATCTCAATGTTGTTTTGATTTGCATTTCTTTTATGGCCAGTGATGTAGAGCACTTTTTCATATGTCTCTTGGCCATTCTCATTTCCTCATCAGAGAAGTCTCTTTGTAAGTCTTTAGCCCACTTGATGAGGGGGCTATTGGTTCTTTGTGGTTTTGTTTTGGAAGAAGGTAATTTTTTTAGTTCTGCATATATTTTAGAGATGAGCCCTTTGTCCGTTGAATGGTCGGTAAAGATCTTCTCCCAGTCTGTGGGCTTTCTGTTTATCTTGCGAGCTATGTCCTTTACCATGCAGAAGCTCTGCAGTTTGATGCAGTCCCATTTGTCCAACCTTTCTTTGATTTGTAGCCTTTCTAGGTCATTGTTAAGGAAGTTCCGTCCTGGGCCAAGGAGCCCAAGTGTTTCTCCTACTCCTTCCTTTAGTGTTTTCAGGGTGTCTGTTTTGATTTCGAGGTCTTTAATCCATTTGGAATTGATTTTGGTGCAGGGTGATATATAAGGATCTAGTTTTAGTTTGTTGCATGTGTTGAGCCAGTTTTGCCAGCACCATTTGTTAAAGAGGCAATCTTTCTTCCAAACTATTGTTTTAACTCCTTTATCAAAGATTAAGTAGGCGTAGTTCTGTGGGTTCATTTCTGGGTCATCAATTCTGTTCCATTGGTCTTCAGGCCTGTTCCGGTGCCAATACCAAGCTGTTTTTATTACTATAGCTTTATAATACAGCTTGAAGTTGGGTATTGTAATTCCTCCAGCACTGTTCTTTCTGCTTAGGATTGTTTTTGCTATTCTAGGTCTTTTATTGCTCCATATGAATTTCTGGATTGCTTCCTCTATTTCATTAAAAAATGGTGTTGGGATATTAATGGGTATTGTATTGAATTTGTAGATAACCTTTGGCAATATTGCCATTTTGATTATATTAATCCTCTCAATCCAGTAGCATGGGAGGTTTTTCCATTTCCTTAGTTCTGACGTAATTTCATTTTTCAAGCTTTTAAAGTTCTCCTCAAAGAGGTCTTTTACTTCTTTGGTTAAGGTTATTCCTAGGTATTTTATGTTTTTGGGGGCTATTGCAAAAGGAGTTGCTTTCCTGATTTCAGCCTCGGTCTTCGGGTCGTTAGCATAGAGAAAGGCCGTTGTCAATCACACGATGTTAAATGTTTCTTTTCTTACAGTTCCTTTTTCTCTAAGCTTCAGATATAAGTACATCAAGGACCCTGCCAGGTACAAAAATCAAGTAGCAACATTACACATACTTGGAATTAGCTTTCCAAGGTGATTCATGCTGTCTCTTTTGTGCCATGAGCTCAATTGTAAACGCAGCTCTGTCAGTCATGCCAGTGGATTTTGGTGGATTTGGTGTCCCATTTCATCAGACATATGCAGAACAGTTAAATTTCTCTTTAAGCTTCCACTTCCATCTCCCAAAATAATGTCATCAAGTCTATCTCCCTTTCCGCCAAAAGTGTATCCACTCCCAAATGATGAACTACTTTGAGGTCATGTGTCATCTGGTTTTCTCTCCTAAGAGCTGGCTGCTGCCAGATTCACAGGAACCTGTGGCATAGGTGGACAGCAGACCTCTTTCATATAGCTGAAAGTCCAAGTGTAGCTTACAAGAGGTATTTCATTAAAAATGAGAAGTTTTTTAAAAATTATTTTTGTGGATATACATTGATAGTATGAGTCCATGAGTATGCCCAGTGTACTTTGAACAAGTGCAACTTCTCTATTATATTTCCCCCTTTGAAAACTGGTGTTTTTTTATTCTTCTTCTGTCTCTCTGTGCACCGGTCATCTATCTATCTATCTATCTATCTATCTATCTATCTATCTATCTATCTATCTATCTATCTATCTACCTACCTATCTATTTATCATCTATCTACATATCTATCAGATTCAATCTTCTTCATTCCTCAGTGCCTTCTCCCCTCTGCCATGATGGTATCTGCCCTCAGCTAATAAGTTCTTGGATTTTTTCATGACTTTCATTTTACGTAATTTTTTTTTTTTTTTTGCCTTTAGAACACCAGGGATATTTTTTGGCACTACCATCAAAGCATACTGAGAGTCTGACAACTTACCACCATTCTACTGCTACTGCCCTGGCTTTCGTGCTTGGCTTGTCACATTTACCACATAATTAACTCTCACTTCTTCTAGCCACCTTCTTTTTAACATGGAGGAAAAATGATCTTTTAAAACTCAAGTCAGATGATGTCACTCTTTAATCTTTATGCTCTATACTTTTGAATGGCTTCCAATTTCTTTCATAATAATGTCCTTACAAAAACCCACATTCGGTCATTAAAACCGAGTTGCTTTAACAGATACACCTAGGCTTAACAATGGAGTATATCCCAGTGAATGTGGGAAATAGCATAAGTCAAAACTCTATTGATTGTACCTAATTGACTGAACATTGTAAGTTAGAGATTGAATGTACTACAGAGTTTTGGTTTTTCATGCTTGATATTATGGCTTCCTGGGACTTGTGTTTGCTGCTACTGCTTGACTTCATGAAAGAACTATTGTAGCAAAAACTATAAGCTTGAGAAAAGACTAAAGTTCTGAATTCGAAGTACAGGTTCTACCAAACATGTCAAATTTTCATTTTATAAAGTCAAAGGAAATCAAAACTCAAGCCATCATAGACTATCCATAATGGTTATTAGGCAATAACAAAGAAAAATAGAATTTTAGAAAAAAATAAATTCTCAGAGAATATGATATATTCTGTATCTAACCAATTTAAGATTATGTAAAACAAAACAAAAAGAAAAAGAAAAAAGCTTAGAATAAAGCCACCAGGCTCACAAGAGAATCAAATTTTAGACCAATTAGTATAGTATTCTCACCAAATAAGTAATCAATCAAATTTATCATCCATAAGAGAGTCATTTCTCTTGGTTCTATGAAATCGACATTTTTTGAGATGCTTCTCAGAATTATGCTCACCATATCTACAATCATAATTTTAATGATGATAGTAATACAATTCCTATGGATATCTTTTTAGGACTTACTTTGTGTTAGACACTATTCTAAGTACATTGGCTATCTTAAGTTACTTAATTATCACAACCAAATTATGAGTCAGGTACAAATACTAATATTTTTACCACATGATGAATGACGAAGTAAAGTAGCTTATCAGTGACACAGAGGGAAAGCTAGGGTTTGAACCTTGAAATGAGACTTCAGAATCTCCCTTATAATTAGCAATTCATACTATAGGTCAAGTTATAATTATTTTATCAAGATATACTTTTTTTGAGGAAATGACTTGAAGTTTCTGTATCACATGGGAAAAAGACCTTGCATTTCTAGCTGTTCTGTATTTCTTTAAATCCTTTTAATTGCTCTTCCCATGTTAAACATTTTACAAGATTATTCCATAAAGGGAACATTTTAGCTTTTTAAAAACTCATGTCTTCACTTGTAAAATAACTTCCTTTTTGCATGCAATCCTTTATATGTGGAACTGCACTTAGGGAAAAGCCAGTTTTGGACAAATGTGTATTATTTCCTTGGAATCCAGTTATAGTTATTGAAATTCTGATAGAGATTAAACATATACTGATTCTACATTTTTAGTTAAAGAAAGTAAAAACATTTATGTGCATGAACATATGATTTGAGGGTTCAGTATGTAGGAATATTTTAATATATCTCTTTTTCTTAACAATGGTCTGAAATGTTAGCTTGACAGGTAGAAAGTTAAACAATAATTACAATTTGCCATATTAATAAAGTGATAGAGATTAGATGAAAACTTAATAGTATATCATACCATCACATATGCACATTAATATTGAAGTGTTGATGTGCATCAGCATGAACCACATTTCATATCATGATGGTCATCCAACTTAAAACTGGTTTGACATAATCTTTCAACGTTACCATGGTGCAAAGTGATATGCAATTAGTGGAAGCCATACTTAGAATTTTGGTGTTTATTTGGGCTAGTAATGTGAAGTCCAATCTTCACACTTAATAGAAAGTGGCAGTAAGCCACAGCTCTGAGTTAACTAAATCATCCTGATGATACACAGTCAGAACAATGCACTGTGATGCTGAAATTTGATGTTCTACTTCTTAATACATAATAGGTGAGTTTTGATCCTGAAACGTCCCCAGAAAGGAATATCCCTCCAAAGTCCCTGTGTTGAAGTCTTGCTTGGTTCTTACGGTAGTATTATTGGGAGATGTTGGGAATTTGGAGGAGGCACTTAGGTCATAGGGGATTGTGGGACTCTGATTCCTTCCCTACCATCTTTTTTCCTTGGCCATGAGGTGAGCATTTTGCTTTACCACAAGTTGGCCCCTCACCATACTGCACTGCCTCAGTATAGGCCCAAAGCAATGGGCCAATGGAGCAGAAGATGGAACATTCAAAATTGTGAATCCAACTCAACCTTTTCCTGCCTAGACATGGTGTTAAGTCCCAACTCTTGGGAGGGAGAGGCAGGTGTGGATCACAGGTTCAAGATGGGTCTGAACTCCATGGGAAGATGCAATCTCAACACACAAAGCAAAATGAAAATTTAAAACCTTACAATAAATTAATAGCCCTTTTCTGGTTGTAAGTTGATTATTTCAGACATTCTATATAGTGACAGAATGCTAACCTGGATTTTTTTTCTTTATTGTCAAAGGAAGTACAGAGGGGTTACAGTTTCATATGTAAGGCAGTGAGTACATTTCTTATTCAATTTGTTACCTCCTCCCTCATTTCGCCCCCCCCCTTTTCCCTCTTTCCCTCTAGCCCATTAGTTGTACAGTTGGTTCACACAAAATAGTTTTGTAAGTATTGATTTCATTTGTCTTTTTATCCTTTGTCTCTCAAATTTGATATTCCCTTTCCCTTCCCTAGTTCTAATACCCGTATAAACTGTATCCAGGGTACTCAGATGAGATACAGTGATAGCGGGGGTACAACCACAAGGAAGGAATGCAAGAGAAACAAAACAAAACAAATCAATCAATCAAACAAACAGGCAGGAACAAAAAACCAAAAGGAACTGTTTCACATGACATGTTGCAAATAATTACAACAGTGATATAACACTTGTTTCCATAACGTGGAGTTCATTTCACTTGGAAATAATCATACTAAGTGAAGCAACTCAGACCCAAAGAAACATAATCCCTATGTTTTTCCTCACAGGAAATAGCTAGTACATGAGTAGGCTGTCATAGCAAAAGATCAAAATAGCCCAATAGCTACACCCATATGGTCACATAAGATGATACTAAGTGTAAATATTGCTTTTGGAATGGTTTGCCTTTTTATCCTTTGTCTCTCCATTTTGGTATTCTCTTTCCCTCCCCTAGTTCTAATACATGTTTATACAGTATCCAGGGTACAGTGATAGTGGGGTAAAACCATGGGAAGGGAATACGAGAGAAAAGAATGGTACAGTTTCCATTAGCATGTTGAAAATAATGCCAGTGATGTACCACTTGTTTCTATAACATGGAGTTCATTTCACTTGGCATCATCTTATGTGTTCATATAGGCATAGCTATTGGGCTATTGTGATCTTCTGCTATGACTAGCCTAAACATGTACAAATTATTCCATATGAGGGAAACTATAGAGTCTATGTTTCTTTGGGTCTGGCTCACTTCACTTAGTATGTTTTTTTCCAAGTCCTTCCATTTCCTTACCAATGAGGCAATGTCTTTCTTTCTGATAGAGGCATAAAATTCCATTGTGTATATGTACCACATTTTCCTGATCGACTAGTCTACTAAGGGGCATCTAGATTGGTTCCATATTTCAGCAATGAAAAACTGTGCTTTGATGAACATAGTTGTGCTGGTGGCTTTAGTGTTGTCTTGCTTGTAATCTTTTCGGTAGATGTCCAAAAGTGAGGGTGCTGGGTCATAGGGGAGCTTTATGTTTAGGCTTTTGAAGAATCTCCATACTACTTTCCAGAATGGTTGAACAAGTTTACATTCCTCCCAACAATGTAGTAGGGTTCCCTTTTGGCCACATCCCATCTAGCATTTGTTACTGTTAGTTTTTCTGACAATGAGCATTCTTACTGGGGTGAGGTGGAATCTCAGTGTTGTTTTGATTTGCATTTCTTTCATGGCCACTGATTTAGAGCACTTCTTCATGTGTCTCTTGGCCATTCTCATTACCTCTTCAGAGAATTCTGTTTTTATGTCTTTAGCCCATTTATTGAGGGGGCCATTGGTTCTTTGAGGATTTGTTTTGGAAAGATTTAATTTTTTGAGTTCTGTGTATATTGTAGATAGGCCTTTGTCCATTATATGGCTGGTAAAGATCTTCTACCAGTCTGTGGGCTTTCTGTGTATCTTGCAAACTATGTCCTTTGCCACGCAGAAGCTCTACAGTTTGATGCAATCCTATTTGTCCAACCTTTCTTTGATTTGTTGCATTTCTGGGCCTTTATTAAGGAAGTTTTGTCCCGTGCCAAGGAGCCCAAGTGTTTGTTCTATTCCTTCTTGTAGTGTTTTCAGGGTAGCTGATTTTACTTTGAGGTCTTTGATCCATTTGGAATTCATTCTGGTGCAGGGTGATATATAAGGATCTAGGTTTAGTTTGTTATGGGTGTTGAACCAGTTTTACCAGCACCATTTGTTAGAGAGGCTGTCTTTCTTCTATCCTATTTTTTAGCTCCTTATCAAAGATTATGTACCCATAGTTCTGCGGGTTTATTTCTGGGTCTTCAGTTCTGTGCCATTGGTCCTCAGGCCTGTTCTTGTGCCAATACCAAGCTGTTTTTATTACTATAGTTTTGTAATACAGCTTGAAGTTTGGTATTGTAATTCCTCCAGCACTGTTCTTTCTACTTAGGATTGTTTTTGCTATTCAACGGTCTTTTATTGTTCCATACAAATTTTTGGATTGATTCCTCTATTTCATTAAAGAATGGTGTTAGGATATTGGTTGGTATTGCATTGAATTTGTAGACAGCTTTTGGCAATATTGCCATTTTCATAATGTTAAGCCTCCCAATCCATAACCTGGATGTTTTCAAGACATTTATGATGAAGTTTCCACTTACAATCATTTATTGGGACAACTCAAGCATATGCCAAAGAACATCACCATTTATTTCTCTATTATGCTAGCATGTTGCTTTGGCACGGTAACTCGCCAGTAATTGTGAGAAAGCTTGGCAAGGAGCACAGAGAGTAGTAGGTAGCCTCACTGTATGACCCTTAATTTCTCTTTTTCCTTCTTACTTATTCATGAAAATTGTCTTTAAGCAGTTATACAAAGGAGGTACCATGGAACAAAGATGAATACAATAAATACAATGCATTTTCATCAGGTCACCTTTTTCCCCTTAACCTTCATGGCTCAGCAAATTTTACCTGGCTTTGTAATGTTGATGCACTTCAGTGAGCTTTACCTCTAGAATTTGCAAAATCATCACAACATTTATAGACTTCTCAGATTATATTTGTTAAATCACAACATTTGTGCTCGCTTGGGCAATTGTAGATGTAATTAGGGTGAGTGAGAAGCTCCTGACTTTAGTATGCCTAGTATAGTCATAGAGGGTCATGGACCTTCTCTACCTGGTCTTCCTGCAAATCTACATTTTTCCTTCTTCAGGGCTTATGATTAGACATAATGTACAACTGGTATAATCAGTTGTAGGTGTGACAATCCCCTTTATTGGACTCTACATCTAATATCTTCCTTTTCCAAAATGAATATTGTATAAATATATGTATCTTTTGTTTTATCCTTTCTCATCTACTATATCCTGGCCAATCACTTTAGAAATATATGCTCCTTAAATTTAAATTGCCGTTTCATAGTATATTTTATTTCATCTACTCTTTCTCACCAATTTCCCCATCTCCTGTCACCACAGAGAAACACCACTTCAGGCCCTTTATTTAAAACCCAAATAACAAAAACCCACATTTTTTGAGTTTTAATCACATTAAGCACACATTCAAAAATCAGTTAGAACTGAGCCATTGCTTTATCTGGAAAGAATTATCTAGTACTACCTTTCCACTATGTAAGTTTTCCCACTACTTCTCCAAGAATCTAAATACAGAACTCTATATTCTAATATAACATAAGTTTATGCTTCCATGCACTTTTAAAATAAAAAAGGAGTTATTTTTGTTTTGATTTTTCCCCTTATGGAAAAGATGGGGAAGAAATCTGAAGTTGTCAGCCTTCGGGCAAAAATTTTCAGAAGGTAAATGTTTTAAAGTAAACGTGACCTTTCCATGAAGTTGGACATCCCCCAAACAGATTGTACTGAGGAGAATGGCCAATCTGATGAGTATGTTTTTCACTGTGTAATGGTTATCACTTATGGATACACAGTCTGGGCTTCACTCTGCTGCCTTGGGCAGACAACGACCCCAAATCTGCAGAAACTACCCTTTCCTGAAACACTTCTGTCTGAAAGACATATTAGTAGCAGCTTTGTGCAAGATTGCTCTACTAGAAAAAGACTGAAAAATGTATGCTAGAGTTAGAGAAGAGATTTACTTCCAAGTACTCAGGAGAATCAAAAGTTATTTTGAGCATAGATCTCAGACACAGAACTACTTGTTTTCTTCAACTGGAGCATGTACTATGCACTGCAATTGGTAAATATTAACCCTTCCTTTATACTAGCACCTTATGTTATGCTTCAGATAAAGGACAGGCAAAATAGAAAGATTATATTTTCAGCCTTTACTTCTCTTCAGGGCCTTAGACATCCTTTAAAAAAAAGCTTTAGGAACCTTCTGTATCTGTAAGACTTGAGCCAGTGGACCCACCTCAGTGGATTTAGAAGGAAGTCATAGGATTCAGTTCATTTTGTCATTAAAACTGATCAGAGGGCTGGGAATATGGTCTACTGGCAAGAGTGCTTGCCTCATATACATGAAGCCCTGGGTTTGTTTCCCCAGCACCACATATATAGAGAAAATGGCCAGAAGTGGCGCTGTGGTTCAAGTGGCAGAGTGCTTAGCCTTGAGCAAAAAGAAGCCAGGGACAGTGCTCAAGCCCTGAGTCCAAGGCCCAGGACTGGCAAAAAAAAAAAAAAAAAGACTGATCAGAAACTGTAGTAGATGTATCTTAATACCTTGGGACCTCCTGTGGCAGTTTCTTCTCTAACAAGCTATACAGCATACATATTTTAGACCTCACTCCAAGCCCTCAGTAGCTTTTATTGGTGGTAACTATGTAATTGTCTTATTTTTCAAGCCTCAGATGAATTATTTTGAGAATCATTATCTTATGATGCTCAGATAAGTGCTTCATATATAAGTGGATTTCACGATGAATGACCTGCTCCTGGGTTGACGGAAAGGGAAGACAAAAATGAAAGTTGAGCTGCACTAATGCTTGGCATTCCTCCATTTTTGTTCTTTTTGATTCCTTGACATCTACTTAGTGATTAGATACAAAATTTAGATGAGTTACTATTAATGATAGTCTAGGAACGTCCATAATACACATTATTTTCAGCAATGTTTATTACCTATCAGTCATCTTCAGACCTCACTAGTGGCCCACTGTGAACAGATCACTGTATTCCAGTTTTCAGACTAATAAAGAGTAGAAAGCATGTAAACACACAGCCCCTGATATCTTTGGGCATGGGGTTCTCAGGGTTCACTGATAAAGAGATAATTTATCCTAATTACAAACATTGGTATCTGATGACCAAGTGGCTCCTAAAGTTGATTTCTGTCCATAGCAGCTTGCCTGTAAATGTTATAAACCTGGAGAAATTTTGTTATTTCTATTTTTATTTTTGTGTCCTACTCTTGGGGCTTGAACTCATTTCTACCATTTGGGCCACATCTCTAGCCTGCCACTTTGTTGGTTAATTGGAATTGAGTCTCTCAGCTTTTTTCTGCCCAAGCTAACTTTGAACCATGATCCTTAGATCTCAGTTCCCCTGAGTAGCTACAAGTATAGGAATGAGCCACTGGTGCATGGCTGTGGGGGAGAGAGAGAGAGACAGAGAGAGAGAGAGAGAGACAGAGAGACAGAGAGAGAGAGTGTTAATTTGTATTTTTATTGTCAAGGTGATGTACAGATGGGTTACAGTTACATATGTAAGGTAGTGAGTACATTTCTTGTCAAACTTGTTACCTCTTCCCTCATTTTTCTGTCATCTACCCTCCATCGCTGGCAGAAAAGTCCATGAGACTCCTATCTCTAATTAACCACCAAAAAGCTAGAAGTGGAGCTGTGGCTCAAATGGTAGAGCACTGACCTCAGTGTACAAGTTGTACAGTTGGTTTATAGTATATTGTCTTGTAAGTATTGCTGTTGAATTGGTTTGCCCTTTATCCTTTGTCTCACCATTTTGATGTTCCCCTTCCCTGATTCAGACAAATATATATACAATACCCAGTGGCTCCTTGGATTTAATCTCCTTCAGATGCTATTTCAATATCCCTGGAGAAGGACTGAAGAATTTGTGTGCACTGTCTAAATTTGCCTTATTGAAATTTTCCACTTTTATCTATATAATTTGTTGAATCATGTCAACTCTGTATAGTGATATAAAGTCTCTGACAGTCTCAATACAGGACATTTTCTTCATAGCAAAATGTTTCCCACTGCGTCTGCAGTATTTTCACCCAACTCCTGGAAAGAGGTGCCATTGAGTCTGTCAATAACACTTTTAACTGTTTTAGAATTTCACATAGAGGAAATCATGGTTGATGTCTTTCAATTAGTAAAAGGTTTTGGAGACTCATCTATGCTGTTTTAGGTACTGATGGTTTCCTTTTTATTGCTGAGTAGTATTCCAATGGCATGACAGTGACCAACTTACTTTTCCATTTTACCCACTGATGGACATATAGATGACATCTAGCCTGTGACTATTTATAAATAATGATATTTGAACAACCTACAGGTCTTATATGGACTTGTAACCTCCCCCCTTTATTTTAAAACATATCTATAAGGGAGATTATGTATGATAAATGTTTTTTTTTGTGCTGGTCCTGGGCTTGAACTCAAGGCTGGGCACAGTCTCTGAACTTTTTGCCTGAGGCCAGTACTCTACCATTTGAACCATAGCTCCACTTCCAGCTTTTTGGTGGTTAATTGGAGATAGGAGTCTCATGGACTTTTCTGCCAGTGATGGCTTTAAACTGTAATATTCACATCTCAGCCTTTTGATTAGCAAGGATTAGACATGAGCCACTGGTGCCTGGTGTGTGATAATTTTTAACCTTATAAATTGTTTTGTGACAAACTGCCTATTTTCCAAAGTTGGCTGCACAATTTTGCAGTTCTACCAAGAAGTGTATGAGAGTTCTAAATCCTCCAGATCGGCACCAAAATAGTAATGTCAGTCTTTTCACTTTTAGCTGTTCCAGTGGGTGTATAGTGGCATTTCTTTGTAGTTTTCATTTGCATTTTCCTAATGACTAATAATGTTGAGCACTTTTATGTACTTATTTGCCATTTTAATACCTATTTTTTGATGAAATATTTTGTTACATATATCTATGTCCATTTTTTCATCCAGTTGTCTTTTTGTTATGTGGTTGTAAGAGTTCTTCAAATTTTCTGAACAGAAGTCATTAATCATATATACATATATATATGTATGGCAAATATTTTCTCTCTAGATGTGTCTGAAATTTACATTTTGTTAATAGTATCTTTGGAAGACGTAACCTAATTTTGACAATGCATAACTATATAATTCTTTTATAACAACGTGTAACCAACAAATTCTTCTTCTATGGTGTTTACTCTTTTTTTTTTTTTTTTTGGCCAGTCCTGGGCCTTGAACTCAAGGCCTGAGCACTGTCCCTGGCTTCTTTTTTGCTCAAGGCTAGCACTCTGCCATTTGAGCCACAGCGCCACTTCTGGCCGTTTTCTGTATATGTGGTGCTGGGGAATCGAACCCAGGGCCTCATGTATACAAGGCAAGCACTCTTGCCACTAGGCCATATCCCCAGCCCGGTGTTTACTCTCTTTAAGACAGATGAAATTCCAGGCTGTTCTCAAACTCACCATCTTCTGGCTCTGCTTCTGAGAGGTGTGTGCCACTAGGTCTGACCATTTTTTTGTATGTGTATCCAATTGTGGAACATTAGCTTGGAAAGACAATTATTTTTCCTCATTGAAATAACTTGCCATTTCAACCAAAGCATTATGTATTGTATGACATAGCATAGATATACTTATAGATTGTATATGTAGTATATTAACTACACAGACATATAAAAATGTATGCTTTATATACTGCATAATATGTAGTATAAACATATTTGCCTCGCCCATTATATAGTCTAGAACCTACCATTAGGTGGTCACATGGACACTTTGGCTCAAGTTTTGGCTTTGTTTTCTCAATATACATATAACCTCAATTAATATTTATTTATATGTGTTTTATAGATATAATCTAGAATTTTTTAATGACTTAAGGCAAAAAATTAAAATTGTGATGTCTGGAAATAAGTCTCACTGTTAAAATACAGGTATTGAGAGGCCTTTCTATGCTTCTAGATTCTCCCCAAAGTCTTGGCTCATTGCTTTCTGAATCCATGTTGTCAAAGCCAATGCCATTGTACAGAGTCTCATATGGTCATCTTTCCAGTGCTCTCCTGATTCTATCACTGTTAATAACCCTGTGTTCCTATTGGGCCTACCTGGGTAATCTGGAATTATCTGTTAGTTAAAGATAGTTGGTTAGGACCAACATGAGTTGGTTAGGCAGATTGCATCTGCCATCTTTGTTTTCCTTTGCCATGCAATATAGTGTGTTCACTGGTCCCACGGACTGGGGCATGGCATCATAGTTTGGACGCTGTCCCATGGAGAAGACAAAACTGAGGCAGGCAAGTTACTGCTTGTGAGAGAAGCTCTCTCTATATGGAGGGCTGAGAACAACTAGGGAGGTTGGCAGGCTGAGGACAGACTAATCTTACCTTAAAGAGTAAGAAGTCTGACATTGTATTTGGTAAGTAAGAGCTAATTGTGCAAGGTCTTGGCATAGTGATATTGGATCCGGAGTGGGAGTATGGCTGCTTTATTTCACAAGAACATGCTAGTCTTAGAAGATAGGTTAGTAGTTTGTAACTTAAAAAGGCTTGCCTTTCTCTGAGAATTTGCTTGTGTCATTATATTTACTTTAGTGCTACTTGAACTTAAACTTTTCATAGTATGATATAAAATAGATTTTGGAAGGATGGAGAATGACTTCCGATAAATCAGTTGGGAGACTAGATGGTAAGTGCACACGAGAGGCCTCGGTTTTGAAACAGGAAACATTGCTTTTTCTGACCTAGAAGAATGCCCACATTTCAGGGTAAGAGAATCCATGGACTTTTGATGCTGAATGAAAAAGGGATGTTCCAGCATGAAAATCTTTTCTCCTAGACAGCCCTTTATCCTTGGCATGCCTAACCATAGCCTATGTGTCTTTGAGCATTGACTAATTTTCATGAGTTAAAGGTAAGAATTATTGCTTTAACTCTTTTAGAGGGAACACATGAGCAGCCTGCCATTGTTGGTTCATTTTCCCCCTTAAGAGCCTAACCTAGAGTTCTCCTTTGAAGTCACATACCTTCACATATGTGGAAGAACTTGGAGCCTTTCTTGTAAATCTTTGTGGATAAGCTGAGTTTCCACCCATTTTTTAAAACGCCATTGAACACGAAAGAAAGAGAAGTGCTGTGAGGATTGAGTTTTAGTAATTGTTATATTGTTTCCCTTGTAGTAATATTCCATTTGCACAGGTACATTCCTTGAGAAGTGTCATAGGAAATGCTGTTTCCTGCCTTGCAATGGAGACACAACCTCAGGGATTTGTGGGCCTCCAGCACAATAACTAGGGGTATGAGGTATGATCTAATGGGATTCTGGCATTGGAAGTTTTTTTTTTTTTTTTTTTTTTCTAGAAAGAAACTAATCTATTGTTGGAATTGGAACGATTGTCTTAGGTACAGAAGAGAAGCTTGCTTGCATATTTTGCTAAAGAAGAATCTTGACCATTATTAAGTCAAGGTGCAGATTTGGGTGACTCCCCCCTGTTGGAAACATTTACATTGACTGTTATAGAGTCATTTAATGAAGCTTATAACCTCCAAAGGATAGCAAAGAGTTCAGTAGCCAGGTTCCACGTTATTAAATTAGGCTTGTTTACACTTGGATCCCCAAGGCTTTCTGCAAAGGGAGGAAGGTGTTTTCTGAGCCTGACTTTCTTGCTGAGAAGAACTTGTGAATTGCAAATAAATCTCATCTATCCCAGATCCTGTCATGTCACACTTGGCCCAGAGGGAGCCCACTTCCAGATTCACTCACATTGCATGCCCTTTGCTTTTGCTGCAGGGTGGATTCTTATTCACTGTTTGTGGGAGCAGTCACTTTCTTGCCAGGAGGGTGCCTTGAAGAGGCAGCTCATAGGAAACTGGCTGCGCTAGAGGAGTGGGGTGTGAGCAAGTCATAATCTTTTATAAGTTCACTCTGTGGGAGGCACCCTGTTACTTTTCCTTCATTCTGTACATCAGAGTGTGTCACAGGGTCTAGCAGCTCAGTGAAGACAAGATTGCACAGGGGAATACTGCCCTATAGAATGGCTGACATGATTATGGCTTATTAAAGTAGTGTAAACAGAACTGCAAGTACTTGCAAGTGTAATTCACATTTTTCTGGGTAAATGAAATTTGGCTTATATTCATTTTGTGGTTCTTTTTAATGGTACCATGCTAATGAGGATAAGAATAACAATGAAATGTTTACAAGGACACCATGAAGGATATCACTGCTCTCTGCCTGCGCTTTCACTTGAATCTGCTGAGATTTGTAACGGATGCTTATCATAGCCTCTACTCCCCTAAAAACATCTATCACTTTTACCTATCACCAGGACTTTATCACACGGTGTCTGGGCTTATCTATATATATGGATTTATTGTGTTATCTGTAAGACCTTGAGCAGTAGTACATTAAAACAAGAACATTTTACTTTGGTTTGACTTACTGAATTTTCCTCCAAAATGGTAATTAGTAATAAATAAGAGAATATAATATACATAAATACAGATGCAGAACCCAGTTCCTAAATTTAAAATATCTCTATTGATTCATTGGGAAAAAAGTACTAGTTTAAAAAAAAACCTCACAAACTTGAATTTTCAAATTTTTGTGCATAATGACTATGGTAAAGAAAACAAGATCGAAATGGTCTCTAGTGGGAAAAGAAAAGCCTATTATTTGGTATTGGACACATTAGCGTTTTTTAATATATTGGTCCTCAGATAATATTGAACACTTGATTTACCTAAACTTCTACATTGTAGTAGCATTGTGGTTTTGGGAAAACTTCTATCCTTACTTGTAAAAGAAGGTAAAAGAGGTACTATTAATTTTTTTAATTTAAAAAATATATTATCTATCTAATGACTTTTTCAGTTTTCTTTTCTTTTTTCTTAGGTTAAGAATTTTATATATATATATATATTTTTTTTCCATCTTTTCCCTTTATTGTCAAAGTGAAGTACAGGGAGTTACAGATTCATATGTAAGGCAATGAGCATATTTCTTGTTCAACTTGTTACCTCCTCCCTCATTTTTTCCTCGTCTCCCCCCTCCCTATTTCCCTCTCCCCCCATGAGTTGTACAGTTGGTTTACACCAAATGATTTTGCAAGTATTGCTTTTGGAATGGTTTGTCTTTTTATCCGTTGTCTCTCTATTTGGTATTTCCTTTCCCTTCCCTAGTTTTAATACTAGTATATACAGTATCCAGGGAATTCAGATCAGAGACAGTGTGAGTGCGGGTACAACCACAGGAAGGGAATATGAGAGGAAAAAAAGAGAACAAAAGTGTACAGTTTTACATGCTGAACAAAATTACAACAATGATACAACACTTGTTTCCATAACACCTGTCCATTTGCTTCCCAATAAGTTAAATATCATAATTCTTCAGATTTTCTAAACAAGTAAGTTGTATTTATTATATGCCCAAATATTAGTTGATCCAAAAAATTCTTTGACGAATTGATTAAATTTATAACTAAGTTACTTTTCTAAGTTGCTAACAAATAATATCAAATAATTGTTCTAGTAGGACATTTTTGACTCACAGTCCAAATAGTTAGAAATAGTCGGATTTCAGTATCAGCTTCCCCATCCATTGCTTGACCCTGTAACTAAATTACCTTTAGATGAGGCAGTATCTGTTTACCACTAACGTCTATCATGTTAGGGATCCTGAACCTTAGTGAATATGATAAAATTTAAGTGGGCAACATCTCAGACCTTTACATAAAAATAAGTGTTATATGTAAGGTATAGTCTTCTCTTAGTGCATGCTTCATCTGCATGTTTTGGTTTGTTTTCTTTAAGTGTTCAGCATTTGTCTTTAAATATGAATGCTGCTTTCCTAATGGAGCATGAGCAAAGTAAATGAAAGTAAGGAAAGTAAAGTAAGAAAGCAGTAAGTAAGTTCTCTATGTTTGACCTCTAGACATTGTTCTGATCTGTGATTTTCTAATCTCAGCCCAGTGGAGTAATGAGAGCTGACATCTATTCTCAGAGTGACTTTTTCTTGACAACTCATAGCAGACTAGAACACAAGAGTAGGGGCTAAATCCTTTTTTTTTTTTTAAAGACTAAAACATTTAGATTCCCTTTATCCTCTTTCCACTTGATATGTTCTGAAAATTATTTGCACAGGTTAAAATTTCATCTTTTTTTCTCTAGTATACTGTAGGGTGAATACTTAAATTTTTTGGTTTCTCTTCCAACTTTTTATGTAGCTCAATGTGTATATTTCCTCATATACTGAATGTTCCTACATTTCTAGCATTCAGTATCACTGTTTTTATGTCACATTGAAACATATTAATATAATTGCTGACTAGGTTAAGCTGGACATCTTACATTTAAAAATATATCCAAACTTTCTTGCAGCTTCATTCCATATATTTATATGTTAGCACTGCTGAAGTAAAGTTGGGCAAGAGGTAATGCAGTGATCAAAGCCATCAGTCTACACAAAGAAGACTTCTAATATGAGCTGGTAGAGTAGGAATGGAAGTAGAAGTAGAACTTAGTATCATGGAAGAGAGTCCTGTGAGAAACAGTGTTTGGAACCCAGACATGTAGACTCTTCACCCTGGAGGTAATCTCTTTTCTGATATAAAATAGACTACCACACTATAAACTATGGGGTAATCTCAAAGACCAACACTGAGGTAAAAGAGCGTCATGGAAGAACATGAAATCAATTCTCATGTGCACATGTGTCTCATGGCTGAAAGTTGGATGGAAATAAGACTAACTTTAGCTCCTTTGCATGTCGTGCATTGGGTGCCCTGAAGAGGGCAAAGTTTGCCTTGAGAAGTGGCCTTGAACCTCAAATAAAATTCTAGGAAAAGAATGGACTGGTGTAAGTCTAGTATCGATAGATTAAATGCCATGCCTATTTATTTGCGTAATGATAACTGAAGAGTGGCCATTCAGTAAATGTTCAACCAGAAGTATGCCCAGAGTTAAAACTCAGAACCCATGCATTTTCTGGGATTTTTATTCTTTTATTTTCAATTTATTTCTACAAGTAGGCAAGAGAGAAAACCAGCCCTCATTAATTCTTACACCAAGAGGTTATACTTAGGGAATGATGTATCTCTTTTAACAGTAAAAGATCCTACATATGTATAATGGTAAATTCGTTCTCAGAGGGGCATAGTGTGAAATTATATATATATATGCACTTAAATATAAATATATAAACATAAATATGTAGTATAAATATTTATGATATATACAAATACATATTATATATTAAGCATAATAGTTGATAGAATTTCTGCCCATTCTATTTAATGAAGAATTAATCTCTTCCTCTGTTAGCATCTTAAGTTTACCTTTAATCATTTTCATTCTTTGAAATCTTTTAAGCAAAATGAACTGCAGCATGCAAATATCACAAACCTAAACTTTACTAAAATTAATTTTCTCCATTAGATTTTTATTAGTTTCTCATGGTTTTCTCCTTCCTTCCCACAGACTAATTGTTTGTCAAACACACTGTACTTTAGTTTTAAAATGGTCTTAAATAACATACTTCTGTAGTATATGACCTGAAACAAAATTGAGTCTTAAATAAGAACTCATTTTCCATGATTTAGAAAAATCAAACCATTTTTCTTTGGATGTAGGTATAATAACATAAATTACAATCTGGCTTAACTAGAAATAAATTTATCTTAGTTCCTGTTCAGGTGTTATTAAAAAAATAGCGAAGATGGAGTAATTTATAAGGAAAAGAAGTTTATTTTAGCCATTGTTCTAGTCCAGTGCATAGCAGTAGTATATCTGCTTAGCTTCTGCTGAGAACCCCAGGCTGCTTTTTTATCTCAGTGGAGAAGGGGAATGGACATGTGAACATGCGCAGACAGAGAGCATATGTAAGAGATACCAAAGCAGAATGTCAGGTGAATTGTTCTAACAGCCTGGCCCACATTAACTAATCTAGACTCAAGAATATTTATGAACTCAAGCTGGGAGCTGGAGGTTCGTGCCTGTAAGTCTAGTTACTCAGGAGGCTGACATCTGAGCATCGTGGTTCAAAGCCAACTCAGGAAGGAAAATCTGTGAGGCTCTTAATCTCCAAATTAACTGCCAGAAAACCGGAAGTCCAGCTGTGGTTTCACTTGAGCAGATACAGTTCAGAAACAGCGCCCAGGCCCCAAGTTCAAGCCCCATGACTGACCAAGAAAACAAAAAGTATTAACTCATTCTTGAGAAAGATATGAATCCATCAACGAAGGCAGATACCATGATACTGACTATTAAAGGCCTCGCCTCCTCTGGGTATTGTTATGTATACTAGAGACCAAGCCTCAACATAAGTTTTGATAATGACAAACTGTAATAGAATTGTAGCATTACACTCTGAGTCCCTAAAACTTATGTCCTTGCTATGCACAAAATACAAACATTCTCCCCCGCCCCAAAGTCTTGTTTCAACATCACCTTCGAAGTCCAAATTCTGAAGCCTCATTATAGACTCATGGCAAAGTCTTTCTAGCTGTAAGCCTATAAAATTAAAAAAGAAATCCAACTCATCAACTTCCAATGTGCAACGATTGGAGAGGAATAAGTTATACTTTTTTGTTTTTCAAGGCTTAGGAAAAAGAAAAGAAACAACCATCACAGAGCAAGTCCAAAAACCTAGCAAGGCTGACATTGAATCCTGACGTTGAATGGTTATCTTTCTCTCTATGCATGGCTTCCTGTACACACTGGGGGGAGAGGGCTGCGTCCCTTAGTTCGCAGACAGCCCTGTCCCCCGTGGCTTTTCTGGACTGGCCTCCCACGTGGCTGCTCTTTTGGTTTGTAGTGGCAGGCTGCCACCTTTGGCTTTTCCGGAGTCACATTTCACAGTACCACTGGGGCTACTGATCCCAGCAATGGTGGTTCCCACTTTCTGCTTCTTTAAGTATTCGTTGCCATTACCTTAGTGGACTCTCTGGGGGCAATTATACCCTTGTGGAAGAGCTCTGCTTCAGCCCTAGGGATTTTTTTCAACACCCTTTGAAAGCTAGGTAGGGGATTGCCATACTGTCTGTCTCCCAATCATTGCTTTCCTCTCCTAATATCAGTGGTTCAAAGCAATCATGCACCAGCCAGATCTTGAAATTTCTTCTGCCAGAAATCCAAATTCACCATTCTTAAATTCCACCTTCTATTATGCCCTGGGTGCTAAGTGCAATACACCCACCCTCTGGCAAGGACAGTCACTGTTCTAGTTCCCAATATTTTCCTCATTTTCACCTGAGATTTCTTAAGAATGGCCTTTACTGCCCATTATTCTATCAGCATTGAACATTAACTTAACCAAGGCCTGTCTCTGACTTCTTAGTCCTTTACACAGTCCCCTGAGAGGCTTCATCTATAGCGTTTTAGACTTACATCCTGTTTCTTCTTAGATTTTCAACGTTTTCCATTTCCAGTTCCAAAACAACATCATATTTTCTTGTATCACTGTAGTAATATTTTCAATATATTCTGTGCCAATTTTCTCAGTGCCAGTTTCCTGTATTAATCTGGTTTGGGTTGTAATACAAAATACTGGTGGATAGGTAATTTATAAAGATAAGGAACTTATTTAGCTCACAGCTGGAAGTCGCAGAGCACTGTGTTAGCATCTGCTTAGCTTCTGGTGAGGATGGCATCCTGGATCAGGTGAGGGAGGAGGGGAGGCAGAAATGAGCTGAAAGCCCACATGAGCAAGGGAGACCAAGGGGAGATTGCCGGCTCATTTCATAAGAGCCTGCAATGAGAACTCAGACACTCCCATGCAATCTCATCTAGTCCTGACAGAAGCAACCCAGTCTCCAGTGAAAAACCCTCATTCACTCATGAAGATAGATATTTGCAGGACTCTAAATGCATCTTAAAGTTTTCACCAATTCTCAGTGTGGTTTATGGTGAGGACCAAGCTTCCATATGAGTTTTGGTGAGAAACAAACTATAGTCAAATGATGGCAAATCTTAAGGAGATAACACACGTACAACTCATAGCAGGAGGAAATGAATAATGCTAAGGAGGAGTTAAGTCAAGAAAGGGATGGCACTCTTTCCACTATCCACCAGGCAAACAAAGACCATTTGCAATTACACACCTCAGGTACGCAAATAGATGTGCAAGGCACATGGATAACAAATGCATTTCAGCAAAAGATGGCAGTGAATACAGAATGAGCTCAGAAGAGGGTTAAGGATACTTGAAATGTTCACACATAATTTGCCACCTCTTAAAAGAAAAAAAAACCCAAACAAAACAGAAATCTATGAATTCTCCAAAGAGTAATGGTGTGAAATGAAGTATTTGAGTCACTGCATAATGAAGTTTTGGGGATAATTTCAGCTCACTAAACAAAATATGTATTATGTCATCACTGTAACATATCCCAGATTAAGAAGAAAAGCTAAAATAACTTGCAGTTTGAAAGTGAGGAAAGAAAATTTAAAAGGGGGTATATTTTCTTAACTCATCACCATGTTGAATATATAAGTTCACAATATGGGTACAGTTTTAATCTGGGTACATACCTATAGCACTTGGTTTATAGTTGCCACTCAATATAGTCTTGAATGGTCTTTTTAGAAGGGAAATTTTTCAGGAAACAACTCTCAGGTTGACTCCAAATATCCCAATTGTTTCAGATATAGTAGGATTTTTTTTTTTTACCTTCTCCTTTATCAAGTGGGCTCAGGATTCATTCTAGACCTAGTACCAGATGAGAAGACTCCATGAATAAATTTTGTGTCCAGATAATTTATAATGAAAATTAACATGTAGTCATTTTTATTATGTGTTATTAATTAGACAGGAAAAGAAGATTCTAGGTAAAATGTATAAAAGAGTGTTCGTGACATACACATGATTTGAAAGAAGCAAAGACATCATCAGTAAAATGGAAGTCATTTGATGGGTATCTCTTTAGTCACAGAAAATATGAAATGTTTTTAGGCCTTCCAACAATTTGCTGAGGAATCTCTCATTTTATTGAAAATAAAGCAAACTGATTTATACAACTTGAAAATTATTATTCCATTTTGTTACACTAATCATTCACTCAATTCTCATTTTCATAAAATGTGCCTTAAAAATTCTTTACTGAAAATATTGTTAGGGGTGATGTTGATCATGATATATTCGTAAACTGCTTTGTTAAATGGAAACTTCTGTGTACTACTTGGAGATAATTAATAACTAATACACTTTTTGTGAAACTATAGTTTTGTAACATAAGATTTTCAAGGTGGGAGCCAGTGGCTCCCACCTGTAATCCTTGCTACTCAGGAGGTTGAGATCTGAGGATCACCGTTTGAAGCCAGCCAGGGCAGGAAAGTCTATAAAACTCTTATCTGCAATTAATCACAGAAAAAAACTGGAAGTGGCACTGTGGCTCAAGTGTTAGAGTGCTAGCCTTGAGCAAAAGGAGCTCAAGGACATCATCCAGGCTCTGAGTTCAGGCCCCAGGACTGGCAAAGTAAAATAATAAGATTTTCAAACTTGTTTCATTAATAAGCAGAAAAGATAAGAAGCTTGATTAGTATAATGCCTTTTCCTCTACCAGATTGTTCCTTCCTGAAAAAAAAAATAGTTTCTAGAGTTCTCTTCCAAGTGACAGGTGGATGAAACTTTTTCTCTTTTGAATTTGTCTTGATTGCAAGAAATTAGCTAATTTCATCCCTCAATTCTCCCAAGTCTGTTACAGCTGTACATGAAACATTATCTGAATTCAAAATATACTTCAAAAATCTTTCATTTGCATGTCAAATTAGAAGAACAGATAAACTCTGGTGATAAAAGTTACTTCCTCTTTCCTGATGCTCTTCACATAAAATACTTAGTAAACCCTACATAAATATGCCTTGAACTTTTCGATTTTCTAGGTAAAATCTATTCCTAGGAAAAAAAAGTCTTCTTATATTACCCAAATCAAGTAGTGTTGCTAACATTGCATATATTCATGATCAATTTTTACTGTTTTTAATAGAGTAGAGTAACACTTGTTAGTTTGGACTATTAAACAAGACATACATGCTGGAGATTGAGTCAGTGATTCCCTACTCTCTTTTTCTTTCTTAAGGGAGGCACGAACCAATGACCCAGTGTCCTAGATGATGTGGATATTGATATTTTCGTAGTCCAAGTATCTGTTTTGCTATATAATTGGGTGTATGAGTTTGGTTACTAAGATAGAACTGAAATAAACATGGAGCAACCCAGATACATGAGACATGGATGTTCTACAAATGCAACATTTCTCACATACTATGACTCATTTAGCTTAATGAAAGATTGAGACGTTTACCTTTTCTTCTGGGTCCACAAATCTAAGCATAAACTCTTAATGTGTGTGAGAGGAGAGCAGATTTTGTAGACAACTACCTTTTTTGCTCTTCTTACTAGCTCTTAGGGCTGTTCTGAGGGTCAAGCAAAATGGGAAGTAGATAATCTAGCACAGTAAAAATAGTAGTGGCTGTTTTGGGAATTAACTGCTAGGGCCTTGGTAGAACATAGTTTCTTAGTGAAAGCTTTATATAATAGTCATTATCTACTGAAATGAGGCCCCAAATTAGATAATAAAACACTGTGTTCCTTTTCTATGCCTGTGTTGTCATCTTAAAATTGTTCTTTTTGAGACTGGGCACCAGTGGCTCATGCCTGTAATCCTAGCTACTCAGGAGAATTCTAAGGATTACAGTTTGAAGCCAAGCCCCAGAAGGAAAGTTCATGAGACTCTTATCTCCAAACCACCAAAAAGCCAGAAGTGGAGCTGTGGCTCACGGGGTAGAGTGTTAGTCTTGAAAACACAAAGCTCAAGAACAGCTTCCCAGCCCTGGCACATACACACAAATTTGCCTTTCTAAAGAAGTTTGTGCTCCTCACCTACAAACTTTGTGCCTTGGCTGATTGCTTGGAGTTGCTTTATCTAATCCATTTAAATTATATTTTTATTACCTTTAAGTAGTTGTACCAAGGAATTAATATCCAACAAATCTGTTTTCAAGTACAGTGCATCTTGGTTGATGTTATCTCTTTTATTCTCCCCATTCCTCCAACCCATCTCCTCCCCTCAATTGTATTAATTTTCTATAATATGCACTGAACATTATGATTGCATTCGCCCCTCCTCTTCTTTTTATTAACCCCCCTTCCCAACACCATTCATTTTATTGGGCTGTGAGTTAGTTTTCCTAAAGAATTGTACCATTTGAATTCAGCCTTGGAAACATCACACTTTGGCTAACACATTTGCATATACTTGTATAACTCACATGTGTTTATTTTACTTTGGTAATATTTTTCTCTCCTTAATCTGATCCTTGAAAGGAGTGGCTCCATTTTTGCTCTATCATCTGTCATTTTCCTATTATCTAAATACTCACATTTTGATGAGATGTTTGGGAGTTTCTGTGAGCATAGGAAATGAGAAGCTGTAGCTCAGGAAGTATACAATAATCAGGCCACTTTGGTTGCAAATCATAGCTGGAGCTGGTAATGAAATAGGTCTCCTCCCCACTGAGAACCTTGAAGCAATGTAAATGTAGGACCTGGAACAGAGCTGGATTTAGCCAGGAATTCAATATTAAAATGGGTCACCTGGGTCATATGAGAGCATTTGACAGATAATATTTTTTTAAAGCATCCACGGGATTATTATAAATCTTGAGTAGGGTCTGGGTCCTTATCTCCTGCCTATCTTGTTTTAAATTAGTTTAGAAGAGGCAGAAGGAGAGATAATTATTATCACAAACCCTTTGAAGAAAGCATAAAGGTCATTTTATTCAACTTTACTTCCAGAACAATTCTCTCCAATTTTCTCGAGGTGTTTATCTGCTTTTTTTTTTCCTTGATGGGAAAATTCACTACTTTCTCAGGTAGTCTCTTCTTTTTAGTGTTCACAGTACCCAGAAATCTTCCAATACTGATATATCTTCTGTTTTTCAATTACCTGTGTGTGGATATCTGAATTGGGACTCACTGAATACTGTGAGAATCTACTAAATTGTGTTACTTGGCACTAAAAATATCTGTGTGAATTCAGTTATGTTAACCAACTGTGTGTGTGTGTGTGTGTGTGTGTGTGTGTGTGTGTGTGCGCGCATGCACGTGCTGGTACCAGGGCTTTAGCTCAGGGCCAGGGCACTTTCCCTTATATTTTTCACTCAAGGATGGGACTCTGCCACTTGAGCTGCAGCTCCACTTCTGGCTTTTTGCTACTTGGGATCCTCAGATCTCAGCCTAAGTAGCTTGTATTTCAGGCATGAGCCATTGGCACTCTGCTGTCTTAGCTAACTCTTTATTGAGTCCTTCAGTAAGTTAAACACTGATTTCCTATACCTATACATCCTTCATTGTCAGATAGGCTTTGTTATGCTGCAATAACAATGAACCCTAACACTTTAATAGCTAAAAAATATTTATTTCTTATGTTATATTTCACCTCATGGGTACTTTGGGGTTTCTGTTGACTTTATGCAGAGGTATATTCTGATGGAGCCATTGTGATATGTAATATCTGATGAAGATGGAAGCAGAAAATAAAATGCATCAGTTATAATGCTACTCTTGAGAATGCACACCCTGTAAAAACCACATAGCTTGTGTCTGCTTTCCTTTTTGCTGTTTTTTTTTTTAAATTTTATTGTCTTTAAGTAGTTGTACAAAGGAGTTTCATTTTAGGAAAGCAGTTTATGAATGTATTGCATCTTGATCAGTGTCATGCCTTTCAACATTCTCATCCATCATGCCCCTACCCAATCCTTCCCTCATTCTTATTAATTTTGTAGGATATACATTAAATTCTTTTTTTTTTTTTTTTTTTTTTTTTTGGCCAGTCCTGGGCCTTGGACTCAGGGCCTGAGCACTGTCCCTGGCTTCTTCCCGCTCAAGGCTAGCACTCTGCCACTTGAGCCACAGCGCCGCTTCTGGCCGTTTTCTGTATATGTGGTGCTGGGGAATCGAACCTAGGGCCTCGTGTATCCGAGGCAGGCACTCTTGCCACTAGGCTATATCCCCAGCCCCTTAAATTCTTGATGGCATTCTTCCCCCCTTCTCCTCCTCATTCATCTACCTTGCATCCACTTTTTCCCAGGGTAAAATTCCTTTTATAAAAGGGAACTGTAATATTACCATGCAGATGAAAAGAAGGGGAAGAATGCAAAGAAGTTCAGTCTCTAAATTACATTAATGATAGACATGTAATGCTTGGTACAAAGGTCCAATTTACTTTTCTTACATGTGTACAATATAGTCACCTGATACCAAAGGAAAAAACCCGAAGTTAACAACATACATTCCACAGATGATGGACAGAAGCCTCTATTAGGTCTGAATGTATTCCTTTTGCTCAGGAAATATGAATTAAACATATATGCTATGTTATTCTCATGGTCCAATATACTCTTGTCAAAATAGAATAGGACAATCTGAGTAAATATCTCAAGTTGGAACAGAATAGTGAAAGACATTGCAGATACTAGTCTGGCTTAGAGTAATGCTGTTATTTTGTAGAGCTCAGATTACAAAAGCTACCTCCCTTGAGACCAAGAACATTTCTCAGACAGAGCCTATTCTTCTACCTGAGACTGGTGCCTACATCCACTGTGCTTGAAGATCTCCTAGAAGATTCTTTTTCTCCATTCTTTGTGAAAAATAGATGTTGGATAATCCGACTTTTCTCAGGTTTGATTCACTTTCTAAATCCATTTTCTCCTTAGAGGGAGTTGGCAGCTGAAGGATTGATTTAAGCCTGGTGCAATGGCATCCCTTTTGATCCACACTGTTGATTTATAATGGTAATAAAACATTAATGAACACTCTATAGTTATCTTATCTCTTTAGCTGTAATCACTTTGTATTTCCAATCCTCCTTACCATTCTTTTTTGTATGAAATGGGTCTTAAGACCAACATATTCTTTAACTTTCTTGTCTTTATATTCCTAAATCTCATCTCTTTGTAGATGCTTTAATCCAACTGGGCTGGGAGAGCAATATCATTAAATTCATTTTCTGAATGTCTGGCCCTAATGAGTTCTGACTTCTGAATCCCTTAATCCTTTCAAATGTCTTTGCCTTGATCTGTATCTGTGCAACTGAGTTATACTTAGCTTTCTCTGCTTAGATCCTACAAATTTTATCCTTTGCTGCTTGAGTTGGGAAGCAGCTGCCTCTACTCTGCATTCCTGAATTCTGGGACTTCTGAATTCTTTTCCATTTTGATCACAAGAAAGTGATTTTTTTTTTGTTCCTCCTGTAAATCAAGTCGTTCTGTAATCACTTTCCTGAGAGTGTAGAGTTCACTAAGAATATGACTTTCCTACCAGGCTGTGACAGGTGACAATTTTACCATATGTGTGCCCATTGCTTAAGTGATGACCATTGTTTCTGTACTTATTAACTGCTAAGACAAAACCACAGTGTAACTTTTATGTTATTATAGCTGACTTTTTTCTGGTATAAAAGGGCTATATATGTCTTTAAAGTTCTAGATTATTCTCTGGTAATAAGCCTTCACAAAATTATAGTAATTGTTTAAACTCATGAATCATGGTTCCCACAGCTTATGGCTTATATGAGTTATATCATACCATTCTCACTCAAGAGTACCAATGATAGAGACTTGTATTGATATTAGGCAGATAGAGGAACATTTGGGAGGATGTGGCCCACAAATAACTAATGTCACTTGTATTCACATCTCATTGGCCCAAGGAAGGCATGTGGTTACCTGAAGCTTAAAGTAGAGAAGATATGCAATATTATTGTATCCTGAGAATAACCAAAATTATTGACCATTAGCATTAATCATAATCTTACTCCTTTTTGTTTTTCTAAAAGAGTGACTGGTTCTGTTTGAAGTGTAGAAAGCTTGATTATTTGATTGTGTGGTCTTTCTAACAGGTAACCTATAACTGTGATTAAATGGTTCAAATATTTATAAAGCTAGAGTATATGAATCAACTAACTATAATAAAATACTTATATTTACTGCATTTCAGAATAAAGAAAAAATTAATAAATTGTAAAATAAACAAGACTGCCTCAAGCATATTTATTTTCTATTAGAATAGAAGGCATTTTATTTTCCAAATGAGGACATTTTTAACTCCTATCACACCATGAAACCTTTGGTCAATTAGAATGTGCTTCTAATTTTGTTACTTGTTATTTATGTGTGAAGCATGTATTTGTAAACATACCACTTAAGTACCTTAGGATTTTATTAATCTGTCTATTGCAAAAGACTATATTCTTTTTAAAAGAACCCTGATACCTAATAATGCACCAGATATTAGGGAGGCAGAGACATATTTCCTGGACAATATTTTATTTTATTATGAAGTGTAACTTCACCAAAGTGTGATTTACATTCATGAAGAATCAAGAAGAAAAATACCTGTAAAAACTAGACAGAAAAGGTCTATGTGATTATTTATTTTTTAATATAAAACAAAATATGCAAAAGTCAAAATGAAAGAATTTTTGAAAATTATTTTATAAAATCAAGGTGGTGATGTGTGGTATCCACTAGAATGCTTTATTTCCTAGTTATGTAGGTTTTAATTTTCCTGTGAGTGATGGTAATAATAATAATAAAACCCAGCTCTTGGAACAGAATAATAGGTTAGTAAAATAGCAAGCTTTCTATCTTATGCAGACTGTTCTCCCTTTGTAAAACTCAAGCTGGCCAAGTTTGTCTCTGCACATCATTATCATTGCCACTTGAAGTGTTTCCAGAAAGGCTAAGATTTTCTTTCTGTGAACTCAGGTCACAGGATCCTCAGGCATCTCAAAATCCCTGTAGTCATGATACCACTGTGATGGGTATGAAACCGCCTCCCCTCTGGTTTTCTTTCTTCCATACGCGTCTTTCAAACACATCCTGAACTGCATGGTTGCACTGATCTTTCTTAAAACCTATTTTGTCCATATCAATACAAGGCATCCATGGCTTTGATGCCTTATAGTGTATAGGATAAAGTCCAGATTTCTTGTTCCAGCATTCCAGACTCATCATGGTCTTTAGAATAATTTACTTCATAATCATTTGTTTATTTTCTTTGTCTTTGCATGCATTTAACACTATTCATTTACTTTATTGTTATTGTAGAGGTAATGATGTACAGAAGGGATTAGTTATATAATTCAGTTAATGAGTACATTTCTTTTTGAACAATGCCACCCATTCCCTTGTTCTCTTCTAGTTTTTCCCTCCCATCCCTATCCACAAGTTGTACAGTTCATTTTCAACATAATGTCGAGTGAGTACCACTGCTGCGTTCATCCGCCCTTTGTCCCACCATTTCTGTTTTTCTTGTAAGAGCCTTTCACTGTCTCAGTGAGCCATAGACATTCCCCACGCTTAAATACTCTCTCTGCAGAATCCCGGTGACTCTCCATTTATAATAATCGATTCATCAAATTTAAAGCCACCCCCTCCCTCCCCACAATGCATACATGTATGCATTCTATTTGTACAAAAAATGCACTTATCAAGTAATAAGATGATTTCATGAGCCAGAAATTATACCTCTAAAATTCCACAAAAGCACAAGCTTATAGATTAAATATGTGAGTTTTTGATGAATTTTCAGTAGCATGCATTTGTTGTACAGGGTGGCATTTCATTGTGATTTCTATACAAGATACCACATGTTCTCTTCAAACTCGTCACCTTGAATACATGTTGTTAGTTTATTAATCTGGATTTGTTGACATGGTCTTTGTCTCCAGGAAAATCTGTAAATTACATGTATAATTTAACATCCACTTCAACTTTTAATTCTCCAATGCCAGAAACTCCTTTTAATGCTGCTACATAAGAACAATAAAAAAATTAAAAAAAACTTCAACTAACTGTACAACTCGAGGGGGGGTTGGGGAGGGGGAAGGTGGGAGAAAATTGAGGATCAAGGCAACAAGTTTGACAAGAAATATACTCACTAGCTTACGTATATAGCTGTAACCCTTCTGTATATCACCGTGACAATAAAATCTAAAAAAAAAAATTTTAAAAGCACTTCAAAATTTCTCCAGAAATTATATTTCTTAACTGGATAATGCCAAGCTTGGTATTTATCTAAGTTAGCTGTTTTTTTTTAATAAAAAAAATAAAACAAAAGGGCTGGGAATGTGTCTTAGCAGTAGAGTGCTTGCCTAGCATGCATGAAGCCCAATTCCTCAGCACCATATAATCAGAAAAAGGCAGAAATGGCACTGTGGCTCAAGAGGCAGAGTGCTAGCCTTGAGCAAAAAGAAGCCAGAAACAGTGCTCAGGCCCTGAGTCCAAGCTCCAGGACTGGCAAAAAATAAAAAATTAAAAAAAATAAAACAAAAAACTAGACTATCTCCAAATACACTAAGTTTAACAGATCAGAGTCAGGATTCATGTCTGTACTTTAAAGCCTTCTCCAGTCTTTCTGGTGGGAATTCTTAGAGATCTCAAATATGTTTTTCTTTTTCCTTTTATTTTTGGTGGTACTGGGAGTTGCCCTGGCGCTTGCTGGTCAGGTACTTTACCTACCACGTAAGCCATGTCCCCATGTTTAGGATTAGATCCCACATGTATGCACAGGCAAGCTTGGACTATGATCTTCCTATTTAATTATGCTTCCTATTTAATTATATAATCATACTTCCTATTTAATTACACATAAACCGGAGGTCAGAGATGTGTGTCACCACGCTCAGCTCTTAGTTGAAATGGGATCTGATTAAAATTTGTGCCAGCTGGCCCTGGGTCACAATCCTCTTGAACTCTGCCTCCCAAACAGCTGGGATTATAGATGTGAGCCAACATGCCCATCCTACAAACTATGTTTTTCTTAATATGAAGGAAGGAACAACTTTTTATCATTTAGATGAGAAGTTCTCCCCGTCCTTACCAAATCCAACGTTCGTCAGTGGAGAATGGAGCTAGACCATTATGAATGCTGAGGTTAAAATGGAAACAAGCATAATGGAAGTCACTGGAGGTCAGTAAACTGTCTCTCCTCAACACCTGTTTCTTAACTTTTGATACATTCCTCCCTGAGCATCACCATGTCATTGCTTTTCTTGCTTCATTTAATTGAAGAAACTTTTCCATTAACTTTTTTTTTATGTCTCTTAAACCTTATGGCCCCCTATCTGGTTCTTGTGCAAACGGACTATTTTTCTGTGTTCCTCAGTGACCTGTCCTGCTTTCTACTCTTTCTGGGATTCCCACTAGCCTTTTGAGCCTCTCTCAGCTCTGTGTTGAGCTCCTGTGATATCCCACTGTCTCTTCCATCTGCCCACATTCCTGTAGAAAGCCTTCCAGTTTCCATCTAAACCTGAGAGGAGTGCAGTACACAAGCTGATTTTTGAAAACTCGCTTCCCTCCAACTGCTCTTCAGTTTGAACATCCTCATCTGTCCTCATAGAAGACTGTCTCTTCCATATTGGCTCAGGCTCCCAAGTAAAATAAAACATGTTTTCCTATCATTATTATGAAAGTTCACATGTCGGAGCTCCTTCATGTCACCAGAGATAATCCTGTCTACAATGAGGCATGGTGTTTGATCACAGTTGTACTGTTTGTTTTCCAGGTAAGATTTAAACCTGATTGTTCTTTGGGACTTAATGAGGATTATGTTCCCTGCTCCGCAGAAGCCTGTTTGCACTAAAGTTGTATTTGATGTGTAAAAAACTTCTTCATTTCCTTTTCCTCTAAAGTAATGTGAGTTTTAATTCCACAATACATAGTAATTGAGTTCCATTTCAAAAAATATGAATTCTGACTATACAGTGTGTGTGTGTCTGGGGTGAATCCTAGACATTTAGAATGGAAAGAAAATCTAAGTCTATAATGGGAAGTATTTTACTTTGACAGTATTTTACTTTGACAAGGCAAGGTTGACAGGGTAATTCTGGGTAGATAGTCTTGGCATTCATGGCAGGAGTTGTGTTTTCTTTTGGGAGATAGGATCTGTGACTCCTGTATTCAACTAGAAGAATGGGAATTAATAGCTATGCTAAAGCTAGATCTCCATAAAGAATGGAGAGAAAGGGGCTGCTTCATTGGCCAAGGGAGCCACAAAGGTAGGGACCCATAGGAAAGTAGCCACAAACTAAAATATATAAACTGCTTAACTAGTAAATTATATAGCTGAGAGGTTTACAGTGAGATGGTCCCATATAAATAAGTTGGGGAATAATGCCTAAGTTAAAATGTGGGCTAGAATGAAAATGTGATGATCAATATGAAGAGAAAGTTAAAGTTAACACTCCAATGCGTGCAATGACACCTCCATCTCACATTGCAAGGCCATGATGGGATCTTTGTCTTAATCAGTATTTATGAATGGATACGTATTTGGAATGAGAGTTCTAGGGCACCCAACTTTCTCAGAAGGGATGTAGATGGAAAGATTGGAGAGAAGGTCCTAGAAGGAATTTATTTTACCTCATTTTTGCAAACCAAAGCAGCTCTAATATTATTTTTTATCTTTCATCTAATTATAAATGTTACATAGTCAACACACATACACAGATTTGACCTTCTGTATCTGTGGATTTCCCATCTACTGATTCAATCAAATAAGGATCAAGACAGTATTTTTTTTTCCAGAGCTTATGACCATATTCAGGGCCTTGCTTAAATCCCCAATCCCTCGAATTAGTTTTAAAAACAATTGTTTATGTACTGAACATGAACTGACATTTTCTTGTCATTAGTCTCTAGGTGATGCAGAATAACAATCCTTTACATAGAATTAACATTGTATTTGAAATTATAGATAGGATAATATAGTAATCAGCTTTCTGATGCTTTCACAAAATGTCTGAGAAAAGCAATTTCAAGGAGGAAATGTTTATTTTAGTTTCAAAATTTTCAGCTCATGGGTGATTGGCTCCATTGCTAGAGGCCTCTGGTAGGAGTGTATGACCGGGAGGAAAGGGAGAAAGAAGGGGGGGTAGGGAGTGGGAGAAAATGAGAGGGAGAAAAAGAAGGAAAGAGAGGGAGAGGGAGAAGGAGAAAGAGGAAGGTAGAGGAAGAAAAGGAGAGAGAGGGAGAGGGAGAAAAGAAAAGATAGAGGGAAAGGAGGGAAAAAGGGAGAGGCCAAAAACAAAAATATACCCTTGGGATATACTTTCTCCAATGAGACCTAGCTACTAATAGCCACTCAACTATGAAATCATCAGTGGGTTAATCAGTTAGTGAGGTTAGTGCCTTGATGATCTAATCTCTCAAAAGTACCACTAGATAGGGATCAAGTTTAACACACGAGTCATTGGTGCTATAATATTTGGTGATCGAAAATCACCAATGTACAAATATTGCACTATTTTACATAAAGAAATTGAATACCTGTGGAGTTTGGTCTTATACTGGCATTCTAGAACCAATTCTTCACAGACACTGAAGAACCAGTCTTTGTGTACCTATATGAACGTGTTTGTATATATGTATATGCAAGTTTTGTGGATAGGTATGTGTATTTCTTTTTATTTTTGTAACTATTTGCCTTGCTATTCCTTTCATTTTTGGATGTGATATTTGAAGTGTAGTGTTTTATGGATCTGATCGTCTGTCACTCTTAGATAGTCTCTTCTTCCTGATTCTGTTCTATCCTCTTGCTATTCCCTCTATTTGACTCCTTCTTGTTGGAATAGTTTCTTTCCAGTCCTTTTGGTCATTCCCTTTCCTTGAATTTACTTAAACACTGGTATGTGACAGATTCCATCCTTGCTGGGCTGATCTCTGACTCCATGCCTTCTCCCTAGGCATCTGTTTCAGTGCTAATGCCTCACCCATGCTCCTGTCTCTCATGAACTCTGTGTCCACACTCCCGTAGCATCCACAGTTGGAAATCCCATAAGCAGCAACACAGTTTTCACTTTGGAGGCTGAACTTGTCATCTTTTTGTCTTGCCCTGTGTGCTCTTCCTTCTGTTCACTCTTAGGAAGTGGCATTGAAACTTCTATCCACCCAGGCATCCTAGCTTCATACATGGAAGCTGCATAACTAGTCAGATCTGTCTACATTTGCTCACTGTGGCCTACTATTCAAGCATTTGCTGCTTTGTTCTCTTCTCCACTCCCCTGGCGGCTACCCTTGTTCAAGCCTTCATCACATCTTCTTCAAATAATTACCTCAATGTTCCATCTGCCTTGAGACTTCAGTATTGCCATTTTATCTCATTCAATCTTGTTTCTATTCTCACTGTTCTTCCCCATTTCCACGATTTAAGTATTTCAGTTTACTCTTGAGACTTTGGAATGGAGTTCAAGCTCCTTCACGTACTATTTGTGGTTCTTTAAGATGTGACTCCCCAAGTTAACCCCAAGTTGACTCTATTACACAACTGACTTATCCCTATGCACCCGATTTATCGTTTTTATTCTAGATCCGTTTGTTTTCCACTTTTATTGGTTAGAAAGGGTCCTATCTCTCATCTCTAAGAAGCATCATTGATTCATCCCCTCCCTAATTGGAGTTAGGTTTCCTAGCATCCTGTCCCTGCTCTTTGCTATCTCCTTCCATGACTTTCTCTGTGTTTTCTGTCCTGGTATTACTTCTGTTTGTTATGGAGGTCTGTGTATTCATGTAGTCCTAATAGAAGCTGGGGTTAGCCTTATTTGGATTTATTTTTATGTACTTAGCATAATGCTTGCCATCAGGAAGTGAATCTGTGCCATTACTCAATGAGGTCACTTATCGAATGATTTTCTTCATCATGACTCCTGTACAGTCAACCTCACCACTGCTATAATTTCCAACTTCTGCCAGACCCTTCATCAGCTGCCTTTGTTCAGTCACTTCAAGTGGATTTGGTCTAACAGTTCCTAATTTCAGGATCACATTTCTGCCCCAAGGCCCCTCAGCATGGGCGCCAACTTTGATGATTATTACCTAATCATTGATTTCTCTTTTTATTTACAAGCTTTATTTTAAACTTACATTTGGGGTCAACATTGTCTTTCTTGCTTTTTCTCCATTCCCCTTAGTTTTCATGCCTCTTAGTTGGGCTCATTTTCTCTTTCCTTTTTCTCATGCTGAAATGAAAAACAACTTGTTCCCCCTTGTTCTTTCCCATCAGTCAGTTGCTGGCCCAAGCACAGATGAATGTTGAGAAGCTTTTGTATTGAATGAAAAATTGTTTCTTTCTGTGCCGAAAGAAAGTATAAACAATGCACAAATTAGTGAAAGGATTATTTGTAACAGAAGAATTGGGAAAAACTAGAATCAATGTACAATTAATTGTGTGTTCGTGTATGTGTTTGTATATGTGTGTTTCAGTACCAAGGATCAAAGGTCTGGGCTTATGGATGCAAGTACTCTACCATTAAGCTATTGTATTCTTTTATTTGTGTTAAAAACAGACTCTGTAAACAACTAGGATACTTCCTAGCCTCTTTACATTTAAGATTATTGAATCTCCCAAATCAACAACAAGTCTTCTTTTCTCTACACATTACATTGTTGAAAGTGGAAAATCTGACACATCATAGTGGTTCAAGCATCATGTAACCCTAGTTACTCAGGAGAGGATTGCATTTTGAGGCCAATTTAGAAAAGATTAAGAAGACCCTCATCTCAACAAGTATGCTGGGAGTGGTGGAAGATACCTGTAACTTCAGCTACACAGGAGTCATATGTAGGAGGATTTCTTTCTGAAATAAAAGTGTGTGATTTTATCTGAAAAATAACTAAAGAAGCTAGGCATTTGTGGCTCATGCCTGTAATCCCAGCTACTTGGGAGGCTGAGATCTGAAGATCATGGTTTGAAGCCATCAAGGTAATCACAGCCATCACAGCCATCACAGGTAAGTCTGTGAGTCTCTTACTATCAATAACCACCCCCCATAAACGCCCCAAGTGGAGCTGTGGCTCAAGTGGTAGAGCACAAGCCTTGAAAAAACAAATCTCAGTATAGTGACAGGCCCTGTGTTCAAGCTGTAGGACTGATGCACAAAGGATAAAGGGTGAACCAATGCAACAGTCATATTTTTACAAGACAATATGTTGGAAATTATCTGTACAACTCAGAGGGGAATGGCTGGGGGGAGGGAAGGTGGGAGAAAAGTAAGGGAGGGTGTAACAAACATAGCTAGGAATGTACTCACTACCTTATGTATGTAACTGTAACCCCTCTGTACATCACCTTGACAATAAAACTAAACTTTTAAAAAACCCAAAAGAAGGTTAGAGTTAAGAAATATATTTGGAGTCAGCTTATATTAACATAGCACGTGCTCACTGTACAAGCAATCAGAAATCCACTTTTTTGTTTACAAATTGTGCAAAGTTACAAATTTGATTCCATGCAACAAAATTTTCACTCCACATTTTCACTCCACATCTGACCAAATCTTTCTTAAAGCTATCAACCAATCGAAGACTTATATTCTCTCCTTTACAGGTTTTAGCTGTGTGTTGTGATCTGAATGCTCTCTGTGCCTTGTCTTGATTCCTTCCATGACTCCTCCAGCCTTTCACCGTCCCCTCAAGTCTTCCTCAGCTTTGAGTGGCTGGGATAGAAATCCCTGATGTAAACAACTCAAGGGAAAGAAGGAAAGATTTACTTAGGTCATGATTTCAGGTCACATGATCATCTGTGTACATGTATAATATCTGCAGCTAGTTTATAATTGTTTTCTCAGAAGAGACTCCAATGACTTTTTTCTTTCTTTTTTTTTTTTTTTTTTTAAATAAACTTCATAAAGGATAAAGCACTCAGCACAACAGATCCCCAACAAATTGTTCCTGGGTTGGTAGACACATTATAACTCAATAACATTCCTACCTTCGCTCTCAGTACCTATAAACTACTCTACTGGCTCTTAAATAATATGTGCCAGTGTCATCTTGTTAGAACTTGTTAAAATATCAAGAGTTCAAACCTTCAAACGATTCTGATTCAGTGGTTCTGGATAGGTCTTGAGAATTTTTATTTCTTAAGAATTCCCTGTGGACATTGATACTACTGTTTAAGGAATCATATTTTGAGGAAAATGGAACTAGATCAAGAAAAGCAGTAGCATTGGTTATCCTTGTGTTTGTGAACATATTTCCCCTACAAAGACTTTTGATATATGACTCTGAGGTCATATTTAATACAAATAATTACCTATCACTTAAAAATCACATCCGCTATCATGCACCAAAAATAGCTTTCATTTTTCCATGCATCTATGTGACTACATGATTAACTATCCAAGCCAAGATGACCTGGTCTGGGGAAATGCTAAACTGGACAAAATTCTAGGACTACAAGATTGTCCCAAAGAAAACTAGACATGATCCCTAATGATAGTTTTTCCTCTAAGTGCCTCCTGCCTTTGAATCTACTTCTTTCTCCATTGGAAACCAGGGCTGCCACTCCAATGGTTTTCTTTCTTTCTTTCTTTCTTTCTTTCTTTCTTTCTTTCTTTCTTTCTTTCTTTCTTTCTTTCTTTCTTTCTTTCTTTCTTTCTTTAAGGTTCCCACTGGTTTTCTGATGCTAAGAAAAAACCAAATGAGCCTTCATTCTTGTTTATCAGCCAACTATATTTATTCCTCTTCTCTTGGTCTCTCAACTCTCTCTCTCTCTCTCTCTCTCTCTCTCTCTCTCTCTCTCTCTTCTCTCTCTCTCTCTCTCCCAAGTGTGCACGCATGTGCGCATACTCACTATATATCTTCCCTTTGATCAGGATGGTTGTGAAAACTTATGTGATAAAAATGACAACCAGATAAGAACCAGAATTTCAGCTTTATGTCTAGATGAATCTATGTCACCAAATTTAGTTGGCTCAGGTTAGTTTCAGGCTAAAATGCAGTTTGAAAAGTGCTGGTTTCAGAAGAAGTACAAAGGATGAGCACTTGGAGACTAGGAAGAAAAGTTATTAATTTTAATAATTTACCAAAGAACACTGGATATTTTGTATAGCAGAAACTATATTATATACTTTAATGTATTACCCTTTGTCAAATTTAGACAAATTGACATAGGAGGAGTCTTTGTTTTTGTCTAAGGTTATGAGTCTAGTAAGCTGCAGAGAAAGCATTGTTGATTTTAATGTCCTTCCTCTGCAATCAAGATGGCATGTTCCTATGTAAGTTATTTATGCTAATATAAAAGACAGATACCGGCCCATTTTTCCTATTTCAATTTACTGTCATGTAATTCTTGTGACTTGTATTTGTTCCAAAATGTTATTATAGTCACATTTAAAAGATTGTAACAAAACATGATTACACAGATTTTCTCTTTTACTTGGTACTGAGGTTTGAACTCAGAATCTCCCACTTACAAGGTTAGATAAACACTTAACTACTTTTCTTTAGGAGGTGTGTGATGTTCCCCTTCCTTTCCTTAATTCCGAAGAAACCAAAATCAAATGCAGTATCAACAGAGGATAAACCATAGGAAAGAAAAAAATCACGTAGTACATTAAAAATAATAACAATAAAAAACTTATTTTTTCCAAATCTTGGAGTTCATTTTGCTTAGCATCTCATATGATCATATATATGTACATAGCTATTGAGGTATTGTGATCCTCTGCTAGGACCATCCTTGACATTTACTAATTATTACTAACCAGGGAAACCATGGAGTCTATGTTTCTTTGAGTATGGCTTGCTGCACTTAATATGATTTTTTCCAAGTCTTTCCATTTCCTTATGAATGGGCAATGTCATTCGTTCTGATGGAAGAGTAGAATTCCATTGTGTGTACGTACCACATTTTCTCGATCCATTTATCTATTTTAGGTATCATAAATGATTCTGCAGTGAACATGGTTGTGCTGATAGCTTTAGTTTGGTCTTTTCTGTGATCCTTTGGGTATTATTAATAGGTCAGTTGTTTGAGGATTTGCTTTGGGGGGACTTAATTTTTTGAGTTTTAAGTGTATTTTAGATATGAGGCCCTTCTCTGTTGTCTGGCTAGTGAAGATCTTCTCCAGTCTGTGAGCTTTCTATTTATCTCGCAAGCTATCTCCTTTGCCATGTAGAAGCTCTACAGTTAAATGCAATCCCATTTTTCCAACCTTTCTTTGATTTGTTGCATTTCTTGGCCTTTATTAAAAAAGTTTTAAACTGCACCAAGGAGTCCTAGTCTTTGTTCTATTGCTTCCTGAAATGTTTTTAGGGTACCTGCTTTTACTTTGAGGCTTGATGCATTTGGAATTGACTCTGGTGCAGGGTGATATATAAGGATCTAACTGGTTTTCTACAGCTGTTTAACCAGTTCTACCAGCACCATTTGTTGAAGAGGCTGTCTTTCTTTCATCCAAAAATATCCCATGCTCCTGGATTAGGAAGATTAACATTGTGAAAATGGCAGTACTACCCAAAGGCTGTCTACAGAATTCAATGTAACACCCCTCAACATCCCAACATCATTCTTTAATGAAATAGATGAAGCAATCCAAAAATTCATATGGAACAATAAAAGACTTGGAATAGCAAAAACAATCATTAGCAAGAAGAATAGTGCTGGAGGAATATCAATACCAAAATTTAAACTCTATTACAATTACAAAGCTGTAATAATAAGAACAGCTTGGTACTAGCACAAGAACAGGCCTGAGGACCAATGGAATAAAACTGATGACCCAGAAATGAACCTGCAGACCTAGTGCCATCTAATCTTTGATAAGGTAGCCTTCATTTTCTTTAGGTTCAAGAATCAAGAGATGTCAATGATCTTTCTAACTCCCCCACTGCTTATTGTGTGATTCTTGTCACTCCCTACCCTACCCCATCCCCAGCCCCATGAGTCACCAAATTCCTCTTGTTCTCAGGTTTATTCCAAACATCAAGAGACCTTTTCCTTTTAAGTTATAGTTAAAGGTTTGACCACCCTGATGTTATTTGACAACATTTACTTACTAGAAGAACATTAGCTGGTATAAAAACAAATCCCTGAATTTTGGGGGGGTTATTAGAGACATGTTTACTTCCGGATGCTGAGCTTCCTGTATTCCTGCAGTGATCTCTTCTATGGGGATGCCTCTTTCTTTTGCTCTGTTATTCACCAGGATATAGGCTTCTTCTGTATGTAGAAGTTCAGGCAGAGTAGTGCTCGCCTCTTAGATGACACTAACTAAGGATTTAGTCAGTAGGGTCATGAGAAATGTGGTCTGATAGTCATATAGTCATGTCCTACAGTTTCTAATGGATTTGGGAGTCATCATTTCTTCATAGACAGCCAGCTGTCTCCCACCATAGCCAGGCACATGGATCAGTGGACTTGATGACACTAAACTTCCTTCTAAATATGATCATCTGATCTTATGACTACATCAGAGTATTTTTTTAAATTCAAACTTAGCCTTTATTTAGCAAGGTCCTTATTACTTTCTGAAACTCTGAAACTTGAGGTCTGTCCTTAATTTAAATCCCACAAGAAAGATAACAAATATAGAAGGGATTGTTAAAGAATATCTTGTAATGGTTTCCAATTTTCTAACTTTAAGAATATTAATTACCAGCACCATTGGTTTTCCTATCCTTTGAGTGTGTGGACAGTAAATATCTCTTTCAAACCAAAAGGAAGTATTATTTTTTTCTCAGCCACGACTTGCACCAAACTTTTAATCAGAATGATTTCCCTTGTTCTTCAACACATGTAGATTTTGTGTTATTTTTGAATGTAATGTTCTTATTGAGTGTTAATTGCATGCACCTACAACTTTCAAAGAAGTGTTAACTAGATACTGTCAAGCAGATAGTCTCCTCTTTAGTGTTAATTTATAAGGTGGATTTGCAAGCACTTCACAAGCTCCTTATTTTGGAGTTGCTTGATGATGTGAGTGAGGAAAGGAAAATGAGATATACTGTCTCTGCCTAAAATTCTGTAATGAAGCAATGGGAGGCAGAGCTCTGGAAGAGAAGCTTTAATAGATAAAAGCATTTATCAGTTTATCATTTCCTGAGCTCTCAACAATAGTAAAAAAAAATAGTGTACAGGTAACCCGATGAAAAAATCTACATTTAGTTCCCTTTAATTTTCTTAATGTACTCATTCTCATTTGGAAAAATAACCCATGTGATTGTGTTTACTATAATTTATGAAGTCTTTTGGTGTACTGTCTACTGTCTACATTTTTGTGTAACTACATGTTTGTGAAATCAGTGTGGGTGGCACAGCCCAGGTCACTGTGGTGTAGGTTATGAGTAGGGCTGGTCCTAGAGGGTCCCTGCTGAGCGTGTCACCTTTATTAGAAATTCCATTACTCTTATGATAGTTAGGCAATAATTCACATTTGGTTGCAGTATTTCTTGTAAGGACTTGTAAAGTAGCTAGTCCAAAATGTTTATGAGAGATATCCTATTGAACAAATCAAACTGTGAAGACATTTAGAAGCCTTAGTTATGTATTCTTTGGGAATGCTCATTGTAAGAAACAGCTAGGCCACCCAGATTCTTTTTTTTTTCTCAAATTTTTATTATCAAACTGATGTACAGAGAGGTTACAGTTTCATACGTTAGGCATTGGATACATTTCTTGTACTGTTTGTTACCTTGTCCCTCATACCCCCCTCCCTCATCCCCCTTTCCCTTCCCCCCCCCAGGTGTTCAGTTCACTTACACCAAACAGTTTTGCAAGTATTGCTTTTGTAGTTGTTTGTCTTTTTTTACCCTGTGTCTCTCAATTTTGGTATTCCCTTTCAATTTCCTACTTCCAATACCAGTATACACGGTTTCCAATATACTCAGATAAGATTACAGAGATAGTGTAGGTACAACCACAGGAAGGTGATACAAGAACATCATCAATAATAGAAGCTACAGATACACATAGGACATTGAAAATAGTTACAACTGTGATATAACAATTGTTTCCATAACATGGAGTTCATTTCACTTAGCCTCATCTTATGTGTTCATAAGGGTATAGCTATTGTAGGCCACCCAGATTCTTATATGCAGATGTCTGGATCAGGTCTAGGAAAACAGAGCCAAAATATAACCTAGAAGAAACTGACATGCATGGGGTGCCTAAAGATGTATACTTCTGTCTGTGCAGCCTAGCCCATAGTACAGAAGTGGATTTCACGGTGTTATGTCATAATTTAGTAATGAGTAAGCATATGAAAAATGTATGAATTAAAATATCCAGTCTTTCCATTTTGAACATTTAAACAACTTCCAATAAAGTTTTTTTTTTTTTTTTTTTTTTTTTTTGGCCAGTCCTGGGCCTTGGACTCAGGGCCTGAGCACTGTCCCTGGCTTCTTCCCGCTCAAGGCTAGCACTCTGCCACTTGAGCCACAGCGCCGCTTCTGGCCGTTTTCTGTATATGTGGTGCTGGGGAATCGAACCTAGGGCCTCGTGTATCCGAGGCAGGCACTCTTGCCACTAGGCTATATCCCCAGCCCCCCAATAAAGTTTTAAGCAATTCAAAAAATACCGTTAGGATGCTCCTGGGTCCAATTCAGGATATGATATAAAGTACAAAATGTAATCATTAAACATTCTGGTTGGAAGCTTGGTGTGGTGGTTCATTCCTGTAATTCCAACACTTTAGAAGCTGAGACAGAAGGGTCATGGGTTGGAGGAGATCTAGACCATATATAATGAGATCAAGTCTAGCCCAGGATAATCTAGTGAAACTCTGTCCTCTCTCCCCCAAAGAAGGCAAAGATCATTAAGTGATAGTTTCTTTTTTCTACAAAGCCAATTTGCTTTTTTATCCCTCTTTGTAGACCCCTGTTTTAAATTCTTTCCCAGCCTAACACATTTATTTTTTAAAAGACTTCTCATTTTATGAGAAACTATGGTGCTATGACTTTCACAGCATTCCCAAAGCATGCATAACCAAGGTTTCTGTGATTTTCAGGTGTGTGACTCGTTAAGAAACGAGCAAGGTCATGCCATCGGAAATAGAGGTCTCTAGCATCCAGGAGGGAGAGGTCAAAGGCAGGAGGAGATTACTGTCAGCTGCAGCTAAAGATGAAATGAAGCATCTGTAAAGTTGAGCCAATTTTGTTCTATATTTTAAGAAGAAAAAAAAATCAACCCAGGCTGAATATGGTGGCTCAGGTCTGTAATCTCATCTACTTAGAGAGTAGAGATAGGAAGATCATGATCCAAGGCCACCCTTGACAGAAGGCTGAGATGGTATCTGCATAAAGGGTATGGCTGAGGGGGTGGGTCAACTGGTAGCTTTCATCCCAAGTACACATGAAGGCTTGAGTTCAAACTTTAGTACTGAGAGCAAGGAGGAGAGGGAGAAGAGAAAGAGAGAGAGGGAGAGAGAGAGAGAGGAGGAGGAGATAGAGACACACACAGAGAAAGGTTTATTGTTCAAAGGATGCTTATTGTTGGAGCCCTTTTATGCTATTGAGTGGATATGGTTGAAGGCTGAAGGTTGAAGAATGTGGCTGGAGAAACAGGCTGGGAATTAGGGGGTAGCACAAGGTAGACCTATGATGTAGACATAATAAGGAAGGGCAGCCTTACTCTGCTCTTCCCAAACCAGACTGACTTTTGGTCTCTAGCTTGGCTTGTAGACATTCCCATAGCTATCTTAGTCCAGCAGTGGATGGATATAAAGTTATGCCTGTTTATGGTCCTTTTCCTGGTTGTGGGTAAATGGTCTTACAGACTCTTGGAGTTATTTTAGTAATCATTCTCACACTTTCTCTCTGTCTCTCTCACCATATCTGGCCAAGGCCACTGCATGCACCTCTGAAACTTTACCTATTCAAAATAGAGGGGCATATACCCTTATTTGGATAGAGATAAAAAGGCATCTGATGGAAAACAGATACACAGGAATCTGAACACAAACTCTTAGGGACCATGTGGCCATGTCAAAGTAATTGTTATCTATTATTTGTCAGAGACTACTTCATCTATGAAATGAAGTTTATACTATTTTATCTAAAAAGTTGTTACAAGAGTCATAGCTAGCACATAGACATATAATAGACATTAGTATAGAGTCACTTTTATTCCAATCACCTTCTGATAGTTTTTCCCCTCCTACTTCCTCTTTCTTTTGTACACCTCAGTTTGCCTACCATCCTTTGTCACTTCTATGTTTTCTTAAATGGTGGTCTGGTTCACTGTCAGGAACTTTTCCTGCAGACCATGAGGCAGCTGTAAACTGAGGACAGTAGAAGGATTTAATTCCTGGGGGACCTGGGTGATTTAGATGACACAAGTATATTAATAGGCAACCTACTCATCAAGCGACTTCATCAGCAACGCTCCTTATAACCCAAGAAGGTTAACAGCAGGAACGGCCTTAAATATTTCTTAAATATTTTAAACTTTTATTTTGAGTGAAAAAGTAGTCTCTATTGGAAAAAAGTCATGTCAGTGTGTTGTTAAGTAAATAAAAACTAAATTTTATTGACAAGGTGATGTACAGAAAGGGTACAGTTACATAATAAGGTAGTGAGTAAATTTATTGTCTTATTTGTTACACCCTCCCTTATAAGTAAAAGATTTCATTTATTTATTTATTCATTCATTCATTTATTTATTTATTTGTTTGTTTGTTTGTTTGTTTATTTATTGCCAATCCTGGGGATTGAACTCAGGGCCTGAGCACTGTCCCTGGCTTCTTTTTGCTCAAGGCTAGCACTCTACCACTTGAACCTCAGCGCCACTTCTGGCCATTTTCTATATGTGGGGTGCTGAGGAATTGAACCCAGTGCTTCATGTATATGAGGCAAGCACGTTTGCCACTAGGCCATATTCCCAGCCCCGCATGAGTAAAATATTTTTATATGCAATAAAATAAGCATAAAATGCCAGTTTTTTTATTTTTGTAATTTTAGAGCCGGGTGCTGGTGGCTCATGTGTAATCCTAGCTATTCAGGAGGCTGAGCTCTGAGGATTACAGTTTGAAGCCAGCCCGGGCAGGAAAGTCGATGAAACATGTATCTCCAATAACTACTTGGAAAAATCCACAAGTGGTGTTGTGACTCAAATGGTAGAGCACTAGCTTCGAGCACAAACATGCTCAGGGTCAGTGCCCAGGACCTGAGGTCAAGCCCCAAGACTGGCATAATAAGATGCCAGCTTTTGAGAACTAATTCATGATTTTAAGCCATTCATAAGCAGACAACATTGATTTGTCACCTTAAAAGTAGCATTCATATAGCCAATGTCTCCTAAATATTTTCCTATTTCTTTCAGCTGGCTAATAAATAGCTCATGTGAGTAAATATTAACATTATTCCTGTATCCTGCCAATCTTTCTCCTCTCGCTCTGATAATCTTATAACAAATGACTGCAACAAATGACTGTCATTTTACTGTTGTTGTTGTATACTTTGAAGTTATAATAGTATATTTATCTTCTTATTTTACACACACACGTACATTTTTCTCTAGAATTACTGACAGTGTTTATCAATCATATTTGTTCAATTTTGAATGGCCTCTAGCTCTTAGTCTAAATAATTTTTCCTCTTAAATCACAAGTGCTGCTGATAATGAATAACATAGTTTACTGTTTAAAGACAGAAATTTATAGTTTATAATCGACTGAAAGATTAAATTACATATATACACACATTTGCACTTATGGACAAAAATCTTTTATGTTTACTGGTATTAGAACTAGGAAACTGAAAGGGAATACCAAAATCGAGAGACACAGGGTAAAAAGACAAACGACTACAAAAGCAATACTTGCAAAACTGTTTGGTGTAAATCAACTGACCAACTCATGGGGGGAGAGGGGAGGGAGAGGGGGAGGGGGGAGTGAGGGAGGAGGTAACAAACAGTACAAGAAATGTATCTAATGCCTAACGTATGAAACTGTAACCTCTCTGTACATCAGTTTGACAATAAAAATTTTTAAAAAACTTTTCTGTTACTTTATACTTATTCACAGTTTTATATTACTTTTAATATTACTTTATAATTATTTACAGTTTGCAAAAAATATGCGTATTATTTTAATGCAGTCTGAAGGAACACCATCAACTAGTTACTTTTGATATTTTACATGAGAAAAGCAGACCCAAATCATTTTATTTGTGCAAGAGAATGAAACCGAGTTGATATAATCAGAACACAATCCTGCATCCTTTAGATCCAAATCCTATGAACTTTCTTATGACCATGTTGCGATGAACAGATATTTTTATTTTTAGAAAATTGAGCAAATGTTCCAAATCTTAGGTTAAGAGTCAGAGAGGCAAGAATAGAAAATCAACCACCTGGGATCATTTGTCCTAGAGAGTGCAATTAATGTGGCCCCAAAGTGCTTTGAAGATCTGGGACATGTGTTATTAAGTAGGTAAAGGTGGGTAACAATTTGCCAACTGCTTTTTTTTTTTCTATTCTGACTTCATTCCTTTAAAAAAAAAATGTGGCTTTTGGGGCCATGAAGAAGTGGAACATCCATAAAGGGCTGACAGCCTGTGGGTCCAGGCAGACATGTGAGCTACCTCTGATTCTACTATGTAGGGTTTCAAATGATAGGTTAAAAGATTCATGAAAAAAAAATGGAGCTAAGTGACAGGAGGTAGAGTGATGGTTGGAATGGAAAGGTATATTACATTTCCTGAAAGAGAACGTTAAAAATTGGCATGTGCGTTTCATTGCAATAGGATTTTGCTCATTTACATTACAATTCCAGTAGACAGTATACCTTGGATTTAACGTAACCTTGGTGTTCTGAGGAGTAGCAGATACTTTGCTCAAACATGCTTTTGAGAATGTTAGCATGGAATGGGCAATGGTGGAGGGGGGGGTGGTCTAGGATGAAATACATATTCTTGCTGTTGGGTTCTTGCAACTATAATATCACTTTTTCTATAAGACATAACAGTTGTATTTTAAGTAGAAAATAGCATTAAGGATTGAACTACTGTCATTTTCATAATGCAATTATGAAAAAAAAACATTACACTTTCTGGAGGCTCTGTTACCTTAAGGGCAAGGATTTTGTAATATATAAACTATTCCAATTGCAGTTGCAAAATTATGACTTCTTTTGGCTCTTAAGCTTTAAGAATTAGTGAGTCAGGAAAGATTGAGCTTGGAATTTGGGGGAAAGGGGCAAAATCAAAAGGAAATAAGGACAAAGGGAAGGAGCAAGTGAGAAACTTGTCCCAAAGTTCTCTACTTGTAAATCTGTGCTTTTTAATTTCATATCCACAGAGTCCTATGAAACAGGGATAATAACTCTAATCCATAAAGTTCCTATACTATTAAACTGGAAACTAGATGTTAAGTGCTTGCCACAGTATGAAGCAGACACACAGAAAGATGCTATAAAATTATAATAAAAAAGAATTCTACATTTGACTTATTTTTTTTTTCTTTTTACCACACTCTACTCTAGTAACCCAGGATAATTCCACAGTAAGATCAGAGTTGGCAGGAAAACTCTAGTTCCTTTGTTCCTATAGCACTAGGAAGTGGCTGGATTATGGGTAGGTGTGGCAGGAACCAGGAGGGGAGTTAATGGTGGGTGGGAGAGGGAGGAAATAGCAAAACACCCAGGAGCCTGTCAATGGCACTGTTGTGGAAGTTAACTTCCTTTTACCAAACATCTTGAACCTACCCCCTACCCCAATGCTAAGAAAAATATTCAGTGAAAGTGCTGATTTGCTTACCAATTCTGTTTCCCCCCCCAAAAAAAAAACAGTTCTGCAAAATAAAGGGGAGCAATTTCACAGCAGTTTCCCAAATGGCAAGAGTTCTCTGGTGTGGCATTTAGTACCATGTGTGCGACTCCTGGGGCAGGCCTGTGCTGAAGAATGGAGGTTTGTAATGTGCAAAGGAAGAAACCCCTTTAACCTCACAGTAAGCTGGGCATATGGAGTGAAATGGAATGCCTGTCCCCCTACACACACCACATTCCTGATGTGACGCTTTCAGAAGAAAGCTTCTCCCTATGAAATAATTACAGCCTCCTCTAAACAATCATCCCCTCATTTTTGACTCCATCAACACATCACATTTCAATCAGTGTTATTTTCTATTTGAGTCATGTAGGGGAGTGGGGGGAAACACAGCGTTTGACTGGTACGATATTTTTCAAAATTCAAGTGTGGAGTTTCTGGAAAATAATGAATATTGAGTTTGTCTCTGACCCAGAGAGTTCTTAGCCATTCCTCTGGCAAAACGTAATAGATCTGACATTTGGTCATTCGTATTTGATAACCTGTGTGTCTCCGATAAGACTTGAAGGGACACCATTTCTGATGATAGAAAGAAACCAAAGGAAATGTGTTTTCCAAGGCCACCTACAGAAGCAGATGAATAATTAGTATTTGAAAATATTTTAATATATAGTTTTTCTTTTGTCTCGTAGATTGGAATAGTTGGATTATCACATTGAAATATGTTGAAGTAATATCAGTTTGGTTATGTTGAAGTAATATCAGTTTGGTTATCATTTTTTAGGTGTTCAGTTTAATTGCTGAGTAGTGTTTCAAGTGGCTCATACAAAATCTTTGCAGATTTTATCTTTATAAATATACCAGTAAAATCACCAGTAATATTGCAAGTTATATCTCCCAAATATCCATGGTCATAAGTAATTTTCTATGAGCTGATAGCTCATACAGCAAACAACAATGAACTAATGAAAAGATTCATTTGTTTTTAATTTTTTCTCAAATATTTATCATGTAGTTATTTTTACCAATTTGATTTCCATATCCCACTGACCAGTCTAGTCCCAAGGAATTCCTCCAGTAACCTAGGTGGCATGTTCCACATATGTGTGTGTATAGACACACATATGCATATACACAGTATATACATATATATGTACACACACATATATATGTAATATACACACATAATTTTAAGGAAGGCATTGTAAAGAATTGGCTTACAAAGCTGTAGGGACTGGCTATGCTTCCAGAATCCATAGGTCAGGCTATCAAGAATGCTCCACTAGAAATCTTGGGAAGGAGCTAAAGCTTCCATCCTCAGGCAAAATTTCACCTTTATCAGGGATGAGTTTTTGCCTTAAAAAATGTCAACTATGAAATCAGGTCTACACAATGATCTAGGGCAATCTTCTTATGTGAAGCCAATTGATCATGGACTTCAAAAGCATCAACAAAGTACCTTCATGACATCAAGGAATTGGAGGTGGCAAATTTGAGATACAGATTGAAAAGTTTTTTTTAAAAAACTTTAACAAGGTATTGCAAAGAAATAGGAACTATATGAGTAGCATCTAAACTATGTCATGGAAATGATTATGGAGAGACGTAATGAAGTTGAGAATGGTAATGATTCTCTAGGACTGGGGCCTTAAATGGATGTAATACAAGAGTGTGTATAATGTATACAACTAGTACACAGTGTTGTTTCTTAAGGAATGGATGCCAGGAGCAGAAAGAAGTAGGTGCATCTTTGTGATGAGTGATGGATGATATATTCAGTTTTAGACACAGATTTGAAGTGATTTTGAGATATCCTAGTAGATACAGTGAAATGGCCTTGGGGTTGACAGCATCCAACTTTGCCAAAAAATCAAATAAGATAAAGATAGTGCTACATTTAGTGGATGTGGGTTTTAAGACAGTGGCTAGTGGTAGACTTCTAGATTTGGAGATTGGTACGCGGTGCTTCAGGAAGAGGTGGAGCATGAGAGAGTTGTTGACTCTAACTTAGATAAGGAAAGAAGTGCAGAAATGGATTGAAAGTAAATTTGGGAACAGAGGAGTGAGTCATTTCAGTGAAATGGAGGAACTAACATTCTGGAAGTGATTGAGAAGGAGAGGGCAAAGGCCAGGTCCTGGTTGTAAGGCAGGAAGCCTAAATGTGTGTCTGCAGTGGTGAAATGACTAAGTGCCCTGACAAAGCCCAGAGCTTAATACAGGACATCTTCAAGATGGGAGCAAGCAGGCTTGCCCAAATATGGCTGTTGTGATGGGCTGTGTCACAGAGATGTCCTAGAGTTTATAAGAAATCATCCTCAGTCTGTCTTGATTGTAAAGGCTCCAGGAAGAAATTCAGGAGTAACCCTGTACTTACTTGGGGACAGGTGCACCTAGGTAAACAGGGCACATCAGGTACACTGTGGGTCACATCTCTGTAAGCAGGTGCACAGTCAGTGCTAGTTTTAGGAATTCCAGTCTTTTTTTTTTTCTTTCCCCTGCACAATGGCAATCATGATGTGGTCTTTGACCTAGAGAACTTACTGTTAGAAATGAAGATGGGGACAGGCCAGAGAAAAATAATTATGATACAGTGTAGTAAGCTATTTATGTAATGCAAGAATAAATGATATCTACTTCTTTTGGGTCTATGTGGAGTAAATATTCACAGAGAAGAAATGAGAAAATGGGTGGACATAATCATGGACTGACAGGAAGTAGAGTTCAAGAAGGAATGGCCACTCTGCAGGGAAAACAAAGGTTCAGAGAAACAACAAAGAACATAGAATCCATGGGAAATCATGAGAGGACCACATGGACTTTAGCACAAAGCTTAGGGAAAGAGAAACCGAGGCTAGGAACATGCTAGCGTATGATTTCCCTCCCTCTGAAGAGATATGCTGACTCTGATAACTAAGAAATCCACCCATCACATATCAGGCCTGGAATAGACCCAGAATATGAGAAACCCTACTTGACTTTTCCATCATCTGACCAGCTCTGTTCAAAGTTGTTTATTCCACAATTGCTATTATTTGCTGTAGCTTTCACCCCAATCATCAATTTCTGTAGTTGTCTGTTTTTGTAGAAGGTGCACACAAGCCATCCTTAAACATGAATGCTAAGAATTTTAATATAATTTCAAGAGGATCAAGGAATTGCAGTCTTCTAATTTGCTTGATTTTTATGATGCAACTCGTCCTAGAACAAGCAAGGCTGTACTTATTTCTTTTCATCTATGTTAGTACTACTTACTTTATATCTTCTCTATATGTCTGTTATTTTTTTTTGTAAATTCTTTTCTCTGTTATACTTTATAAGATGTAAATGACTAATTGGGCCCAAAGGTTGCCCTTCAAAATAAGCAACAAAGATGTATAAATGATGTAGAATAATCCTAATTTTGTATCCTTACTGTATACAGTAAGTAGGTTGTTCTTATGAATAGCTATGATCTTATTTTAAATCAGGACTGCTTATTCTTATGGGTATTTTTTTTTTTTTTTGGCCAGTCCTGGGGACTGGACTCAGGGCCTGAGCACTGTCCCTGGCTACTTCTTGCTCAAGGCTAGCACTCTGCCACTTGAGCCACAGCGCCCCTTCTGGCCATTTTCTGTATATGTGGTGCTGGGGAATCGAACCCAGGGCCTCATGTATATGAGGCAGGCACTCTTGCCACTAGGCCATATCCCCAGCCCCTCTTATGGATATTCTTAAAACACATGACATCTAATTTAAAAATTCACAACAAAAGCCAAAAAAAATGCCCAAAAGGTTATTTTAATATTGTTCTATAAATCTGACACTATTGTGCACTACATTTATATATGCATATATTTACTATACATACATATACACATGAAATATATACTAATTGCACTGAGCCTTAATTATTTTCTCTTGACTTACGCCATTATTACCACTGTAGAGCATGAAAATAATCATGTCCATCAACAATAAGAATTTTAATGGTTTTGGCTTTCCTTTTACATTTGGTTTTCAATAAGCACATCTCCCCAGTAAAATATATGGAGTGGATCATTTAGTGACAATTAAACATTACAGGCTGATGCATTGCAACAGTTATCTCCAAAATACCACTTAACCTGACATGGCTTGCTGTTGTCATCTTCTTGGAAGATGAATGCTCTTGTTGCCATGTCAACAGCTTGATCAAGTTCAGTGTTAGATGGCCTCTAGTGAAAAGATATTCTTTACCTCGCTAGTTCTCTGAGACAAGTTTATTAAAGCTAATAGAATAACTTAACACTTTAACAGAAACCAGGGCTAGAGGAAAGTATGGCTCAAAGGTAAATCATTTAACATGAAAATCATATCTTTCCCTATACTGGAAAACACTGGAAGAAGAAACACTGGGTACTGCCATGAGCTGCTTCACATGCTTAAGTCAAGCTAGCACTCAATAGGTTGTTGAGAACATTTCACTAGCAGTGGAATCTCGTAAGGAACCTTTCCAACTGAGTACCACCTGCTGGAGACCACCTGATTTCTGAGCAACTGGCTGCCCAGACAAGTGGTCAATTTCGGCTGACTTTCTAAGGCATCTTTGGATATTTTATAGAATTGCGAAGCTAGAAACAATTTGTTTTCACAATGACTAAATACTCTGAATAGTAATCATTTGCTGAGGCTCTATTAATATATTATCATAAACCAACTGCCAGGCTAGGCACTGGTTAAAAACGTGACTAAGCTTTAGAAGTCTTATAGAGGGCTCTACTTCAGCTGACAAGACAATCATTTGCAATTACCTTGTGACACTCTCATATTTAAAGAGTGCAGGAAGCCACACACCAGAGAGTAAGAGAGGACAAAGTATTTTGGTAGACATGCCTGCAATGTATTTTGGAACCTTTGGAAGTAGAAGAATATTTGAAATGTAAAGCCTTTCTTCCCAGGGAAGGTAACGTGAAAGTTCAATTTTGAGGGAAGAATTGATTTTGGAAGGCAGAAAGACTATTTAATAATAGTTGCACATTTTTTTATCCTATATTTTTTCTAAGATTTTTGTTGTTGTATGTATCTTATTTCTTTGCAGTACATCTTATTTGTCTTTGTAATCACCCTGTGAGTCAGGCAACGTAGACATCTTCATTTTCAAGATAGAATAAATACCAGGCACAGAGAGGTTACTGTGCAATGGTGTGAGGAGAAAACAATTCACAACCTCATCTCTTACTCAGCAAAACAAAGCCAATTGCTTCTCATTATGAATGTGATAAATGGACTCAAGGACCTTAGAAAATTTAACATTATTTTCTGACTCTAGTGATTGTAATTTAGTGTTGGAGAGATTTTCAAGTTTTGAGAATTTTTACATTTCTTTCATCTATCTATCTATCTATGAGTATTCAAATCTTTTGACCTATATCTATTTCTATTTCTATATCTCTATATCTATCTGTATCTCTATCATCTAGCTGTCTGTCTCTCTCCCTTGTAATGTTCAGAATGGATTTCTTAGATTATAAAAAGAGCTCTTTAAATATCTGTTATTAAAAAATACAGTATACTACCTTTGAAATATTGGTAATCAAGAGCAAGTACCATGCTTCTGAATCAAAAGAACTGAGTCTTTGTTTACTAAGGCAACTTTGTGAAATCATAAATCATGCATATATCAGCAAGGGGCCTGCAAGAGTCTGACAAAGTCAGTTAGTATCAAAAGAACAGATATAAATAACTCAGTTCCTAGGTGAATAAAACATACAAATAAATCAGAAGAATGGACTTGGAAGGATACAGATCCTGCTTCAATTTCATTAGTACTTTAATTTCCCTGCCACAAAGTATCCACAGGCCCCAAAGCACTCACAGTTACTGATGTGATATCCTTCCTTTTGCAGTCATAGCATATATTGGAATTTAAATACTTAAATACAAGTGAGACTGAGCAAAAGAGACATGCTTCCTAACACTAATGTGGCTTGTAATGGATCGTTTTAGAAGTAATATTGTGAAGACCAAATCGTGATAGTCTCACAGTTAAATTCACTTTCTCATTTCTTTAGTGAGAAGATTTGGAGTCATCTACCCACAAGTTTGCTTGATTTCATGCCATCTTTAAAGAAGGAAATTATGTTATATCTTAGACATATTTGTTTGACTTTGCTTTTTCCTAAATTTCTTGAATGCTCAAGTTCTGGTTATTTTTAAAAGCTTTAGATTTTCATTGCAGTTGTGTCTCAGAGTTTGAAATGATATGATCGAATACATCTAGCTTAAGAAATAGAGCATTTTAATCAAGATCTGGGTGGATGGATCTGAGGTAGTTTTTGTTTTTTTTCATGTAGGTGTTTCTGCCCATAAGAATACTTTAGATATGTGAGGATAAAGAGAATGTGTTATCTTTTTAGCTGGTGTGAGAAAACCTTTGTAAGCCTATTGGTAAGAGACTTTGACAAAGCCATCAAGGGATGGGATGAAAACTTTGGAGTCACAGGTAGGCTCTTGTGGCTATACTTCATGTCAAGGAAAGGTGGAGAATGAGTGAAATGGGAGTTGCAATGATTGGCCTGAGGGACAGCCTGGAACAGTAGTTTTCAAACTGTAGGATATAACCTATTAGTGGGTCATGAAATCAATGAATGCTTGGTGATCTATGGCTTTAAAAATGGAAAGAATAGCATAGGAAATATGAACATCTAACCCATTGTGAAAATTAAATACTGCTTTTAGGAGATATTAGCCTATTCATGTAGCAAAGATTTGGTATTGCAGTTCATATGTTTTCCACTGAGTCTGTTCATAGTGGGGGAATATATTTCATATGAATTCTGGTAAACCAGATTATGAAAAATGCTCCAATATAAGGAAAATTCTAATGATAGAGTAGGATTTTCCTTGGGGAAAAAAATAAAAGGAACGCTTACCAATCCTCTATGCTCTCATGCTAAGGCTTTAGTAGGTTCTATTTTGTTGGCAAATATTTTGATGAAAATGAAGTTCATTGCTATAGTTATTGTGTGTGTGAGCATGCATGCATGAGTTCAGGAGTGTGGAAGTGGAATACTATAAACAGTTGTTTCTAGAATGTAGAAAGAACCAGTGACCAGGGGCATGTAGAACGACATAGCCTGTATGTCTGTAGTATATATCTATATTTCAATGTGCTTAACGTATCCACATACAGTGGATATTTCATTCAAAATCTTTAATATATTTATTTATTTTCCAGTGATCAATGTTCGTCAAGTATTCTACCCTTGAGCTATATCCTCAGCACATTGAATACATTTAAACAATACCACTTGTAGGTGAGGAACTAGTAAAATTCAAGTAGCTACATTATAAATCTAATAATGATAGTTAACTCATTAAATTATTCAATTTGATTTTGAATTACCTCACCTGAAATAAGCTGCATGATTAACTGAATGTGCAATGTCATGTCCAATGTTAATATTCTTTTAATGATTTTTTTTCATATTGGTGACTTTTAATGTGCTACCAGAAAGAATGTCAAAGAATGTTATTATTTTGATTTTTTTTCCTGAAAACATTAGTCTGAATTTGGGATTATAATGATCTTTGTGCATATGTCCCAGTGTCTTAGTATTGAAGTTTAATATTACAGTTTACGCTGATTGCTTTAGTTTACAACCTATAAATTAAGTCATAGACAAATATAAAAATTAACAAAAATTCCCTTTGGTATCTTCATTAGATCATATATTATCTTCATTAGATCATATATTTTCTACTTACCTTCTCAATACCATTGTTCCTTTTTTATTCTCTTTAGATTCCTCATATACACACAATAGATAAATGATAGACAAATGATAGATATACAGTCACCACAAGGCCAGTAAGCTAGGCAAATGGAGTAGTTAGAGGCATTTAGCACAGTTAAAAATGAGCCTATTTTAGATTGGGGGTGGGTAGACTTATTGGACTCTGGAAAAACTGAGAACATTGGAAAGACCAGGAATTAAGACTATTTTCTATAAAGCAATGTGGAGACTCCAGGATCCCCTAGTATCTCTTTACCATTTGGCCAGAGCAGAGCCAGTTTCAGGAATCTGCAGATCAATTCTCCAAGCAGCTGCACTGTCCTTAAACCCTGACTCTCTATACCTTTGCACATGCCCCTACCTTGTATCATCTAACCTCTACAAAAGAAGACAGTGATTGATAAAAGGCTTTCATCTTTAGAACAAAGCCATCTTTTATCTTCTGCATTTTGTCCTTGGACCTCAGAAAGCCCTTTATCCTGAGGAAGAAAGAGGTCTTCGAGCAAGAAGCCAGGGTATTTCCTGTGCATCAGGATGGCAATAGACGTGGGTAAGATAGACCCAAAATCAGCCACAGATCAGTGGTTTGCATTTTTCATCTGCAAGCTCTAACTTGGCTTGTAAGCCTCAGGCCATGTGATTAGTAAACCACAAACATGTCAATAAGAGGAAACTAGAACTTTTACATCATAGAACTTTTCTCAACATCACTGAGAAAAACCTGTAAATCTGGCCCAGGATATCATATGTATGTGTATATATAATTATAGAATATACGTTATATACATAAAATATACCTTATATATTAAGGAATATTCATTAGATATACATAAAATTATACTTACAGCAGAAAAACAAATTAATCTTATTGTCTTGATACCCCCTCCTTGCCTTTATTTAAACCATTTCTTTGTGACACCGTCCATGAACTATATTAGCAAAGATCATAATGCAATCGTGTTTCCAGGCTTACATTCATAATCTTTGTATACAGCATGCATGTTCTGATTCTTCATATGTACTCTTACCATTAAAATTCATACCTAACCTCAAGAAAAGAAAGGTTTTGGGGTTGGTTTTTTTTGCATTTTACATAAGATGAACATCATAATGTACCATTCTGATTTAGTTTTAGCACTTTTTCTCAGGGTCCAGGCATAAAGTGTAGATTCCTAACACCCAGTTTTAAGGGTGACAGGAAAAGTGTCTTCATTGCTTATGAATAGTTTGGCCTGCCAAAAATCCAGCTGTGTTGCCATAGAAACCTCATTGCCCTAGATGTGATGTCATCACCCAACAAAAGCTAAAATTCAACCACTCTATTATTATAACTTGTTAATATAAGTAAATATTGAGTCACCAAATTGCTGGTTACAGATACCACTTTCCCAAATGCTTTACTATGAAGAGTTTTAGAAAGTTCATTAAATATGATTGGCCCATAATGAAATACCAGAATGGGGGTGAGGGAACTGACTGAAATGATAAAACTGACCGTTTTTTAAATGCAGCAACTTCTGAAAATAAGCATCAGTGAAAACTTACCTTAATGATGCTTTTAAAAGCCAAGCACAATGCTTGCTAAATAAGTCCCACGTTCCCTTCTTAGTGAGAGAAGGAGCTCATAGCCTCTACATTTCAAGATAAGAACTCAGATGGTGCATCATAGCACAGGTTTAGTTTTCTTCTCAACTCTAAAGGGTACACTGAAAAACAGCATTCATTTTCTTCTACCCTGTCTTTCAGGGTTGGTTTTATAACTTGAATAATAAAACTTGGTACATTCGGTTTCCATTATACAAGTTTCTGTTTGGTAATGAATACATGCAATCTAGAATAGTAAATAGCTCTGAGCTTTGATTTCACTTGTAGCCTTTGCCTTCTCTTCAAGAGAGCTTAGTAGAGGTAGGAGTCTGAAATCTGATGGGAGGAGGGCTTGGACAGGTTTCCCTTGGTCAGTAGTATCTCCTCAACTGGAAATTACTGCTTGGGATGGTAAGAAATGGGGAGAAAAATCTGGAGGATAAGAAGCAGAGGTCTTGGTAGTCCTGGGGAGTTAGTGCCGGTCTTCTGATAGCTCCAGAAGGCAGTACCATGCTCCTTTAGTGCATTTGCAGACAGCCCCTTCCTCCTGGTCTGCTTTCAGAGATGCACCACTAACAATGGTTTCTCATTTTCTGCATTACCCCCAGGCATCGGTTATACTTCCACACTTTGAATTTCTTTCTGCTGAAGTCTTCTCAGCCCTTTAGGATGCTCTTTAGGGAAGACTTAGAATTCCCGCCTTGTTTCCTCTTAGTTCAGTACCATAACTTAGTTCAGGCCCATGTAACTCCTGGTGTCTGATTCATGGAGAAGGGGAGTGCTACCCCCTTGTCCTTTATAACATGCAGCTGCAGCCTTTGACATGTCTCAGACATGGCGTCTGAGAAAATTCATGCATATGTATTGAACTCTCCCTTAGTTTCTTCAAAGGCCTCTCACTAGCCTAGGAGAGAGAAAACCTGGAAGACAGAGGAGGTTACCACAGTGTAGTAATGGCTAGGGAAATCTTCCCTCTGGTGATCAGCCCTCTTCAGACAATTCCACTTCATGTACACCCAACTTCAGATGTGGGGATGTGAGGATAATTGAGCAAGTAACTTTTACACTGAAATCCTACATAGGGCATACCTTTCTTGAATATCTTGCTGTTATCTTGGAACTTTTTGCTCGTTATACACCAGCAATCCCAGAACTCAGGCATGTAAAACAGAGGGTTCAAGACCAGCCCGAAGCTAAACCTTACTAGTACTCTACTCCTATACCTTAGAAGAATAATTTACGTAGGGATGATTTCTTTCTGAGTTTCCAAGGCAAGATTACTGACTCACTTAACACATTTAGTAAAGGCAAAACTTAGTATGTGGTTGGCTTAAGGATAGAAAGAAGTAAATCTGGAGAGAGAGAGAGAGAAAGAGGGGGGAGGGAGGGAGGGAGGGATGGAGGGAAGGAGGGGAGGGGAGGGGAGGAGAGGGGAGGGGAGGAGGAGAAAGTCTTCTCCAATTAAACATAAGCAAGAAGACGCAGCCTGGGAAGCTTTTGGCAGGCAGAGTGAAATTGTACTAGAAACCAGCAAAAATTATAATGATACTACATGAAACAGAAAAGAGATAAAAAGAAATAAGGATTTTCATAGTGTCTTTGATTTGCGATCATAAAACTAGCACCAACTCTGCCCTTCCGTTGGACCCTTCAGTTATCTGAGTGACAGATCTCTTTTTTTTTTTCCTGTAGGAAATTCTAGAGGATTCTGTTGTTGCCTTGCAGTGAAAACATCCAGAATAATGCAATGCCTGATTAGAGTGTCATGTCTATGTCACTGGCAATCTAGCTGCTGGGACTGAAACTGCGTGTTGATTATTGTCACCAAGGGACTCTAGGCTGTCTTAATTAAAGTGGCTACTAAATTTATATGCTGATCATTTATTTGTTCTATGGTTGATATTCAGGCAGTTGGTTTGGCTGATGACTGTGCATGCTGTCTCCTCTTCTATAGCCATGGTTTAAAAAGCTCTAATGGGCAGATGTGCTAAATGGTCACCTCTGTGATTTAGTGCTACCCTTTCTGTTCATCTCTGGATTCAGGTCCTGGCTAGATCTCTTCACTCCTAGGCTCTTCCACAGCATTAATGATTATATTCATTCTTCTCCCAAAGACTGCATCATCAAGACATGAAGGAAACTTGCCCATCTAAAAAATTATATCTTGAAGTCATATACAAAGAATCCCCTGAGAACTTTTAAGAGGAAGAGATTTACTTTCATGTTAGTAGTGCATTGGTATGATTCTTACATTAGTAATGTAATGAGAAACCTCACGAGAACAGTAGTTGACATAAAATCCCTCTTAGTAGCTTCCTCCCCTCTATAAATATATAGAAAACTGAATAATGAAAAATGATTTTAGAAAGCTCTGTGTTAATGCTCTTCCTTTTCTCTTAGGGAGATGCTTTCATATGGATTATAAAAAATATAGTCTGAAACAAGTATTTGGTTATTGATAGCTTCTGTGGATGTTGATTTCAAGGCAGGAGTGAGGGCTCGAGGAGAATGAAACAGAGGAAGTCAATAAAAGGCAAATAAGGCAAATGATTGTGCCAAATATATTACCAACCTACATTGCTCCGTTTGGGCCCATTTCAATAATAAAAGGCATCACAGAGGCAGAGATGAAAAGTGAGCTAATTGAAAGCATGGCAGGTGATGGGTGTCTAACAATCACAGGCAGCTCCCTTGCATTGAACCCAAGGAACCCTTGCGTTGAAGCATCTTACACAGAAGGCAATACATTAGAAGACCTGTCATAGCCAAACTGAAACCATTGTGTCAGCAAGTTGCACACTCTTGGGTATTTTGAAGGTATTGTATATTTATGACCATTTCTTCAAGTGAAACAATTTATTCAGTGTTATAGGGCATTCTTGTAGGCCCAGCAGGCTGCAGTTAGCTCTACTTCTTAATTAGATGTTTTACTCTCTTGCTGTTGTCATTTGAGACCAAGAATTGAAACACTTCTCCTAAAAATGTTCGGTGGCATTTATTGTTTCTAATGATAAGTTATACAAAAACTTAAGGTTCCCTGTACAACTGCAAAGGAATTATTTTTGTTGTTATTGGGACTAATTGGGACTAAAATCCAGGTTGGACATTTGGTAAGATTTTTCACTCATGACTGTTGTTCTGCCACTTAAGCTACACATCCACTCTTGGCTTTTTGGCAGTTGATTGGAGATAAGAGTCTCTTGTACTTTCATACCTGACGGGCTTCAAATTGAGATCCTTAGAACTTAGTCTCTTGAGTAATTAGGATTATAAGCCTGGGCCGCTGGAGACTGGGGCCAATTCTTAATGGAAACCTAAAGACCAGGTTTGAATCTTCTTCATTTTTACAATCTCTACTTTTGCTGACATAGACTGTTATTTGGTTAGAGTCCTATGCTTGATTCTTATGTTAGTTTATTATTCCTTTTGAAATTAAGTAGTTGTGCAAATAGTTTCAATTCCACGTGTCAGTTTATGAGTAAAAAACATCTTTATCAATGTCACCCCTTTCATCATTCTCCCTGCTCTATCAAGCACTTCCATCCCCTCCATTTTTCCAGTTCCAGGTTCACATGTATGCATTGAATGGTATGGCTGTATTCTCCAAACCTTATTCTCTCCATTGGTTTATACTCCTCTTGGTGATATCACTCTTCATTGACACTTCAAGTTCCAGCTCCCTGGTAGTTGTTCAAAGGAATTTCACCACTGTAATTCTCTGCACATATACTGTATTTTAGTTAGTACTTTTGTAATATATATATAGTAATATATATATATATGACCTTGAATCTGTTTGCATACATATTTATAAATTCAATTTATCTTCCACACATGAGAGAAAACATATGTTCCTTTTCATTCAGGGCTTGTCTTATTTCACTTAATGTATTTTTTTCTGGATCCATCCATTTCTCTTCCAATAACATAGTATCATTCTTCCTGATGGATAAGTAAAATTGCATCGTGTGTATGTGTGTGGAGGGGTGTGTGTTTAGATATAGTACATTGTCTTTGTTCATTTGTCCACTGAAGGGCATTCATAAGCTTGAATACTGACTGCACTATTGTAACTCAGAAGTAGTTACAACTCTGACATTGTAACTCTGAAGTGGACAGCTGTCCTTCACCTGTAAATACTGGTAAACTGTATTATAAAATATAAAGAACTTAATCATAAGTTTATTGCCAAGGGTTCTCTTGAGATATCTGATATTTGACAATATACCAGGCATAACAACTATTTGTGTAGATTCTTCAAGTTATCTCTTTATTCAATTGCCATCTACAAATGCAGCATCTAAACATTACTGTCTTTGTTCTGATCCCATGAAATCTATCCTTTACTGTGACCTATTTGCTCCCTCTTCAACTTTATCTGCCATTCTCGAAAACTTGCTTAAAGAATATTTAATACTCATAAAATATATCATGCTAAGTTTTACAGATTAAATACTTTAATAATAAATTCTGTAGCCCATCTAGTAGACATTTTAATATAATGGTTGAATTTAGTGTAAGTTTTTATGGGCATGTAATAGACATTTTGTATTCGTATGGCTTTTGTGGGGAAATAGGACTCTATTTTCCATTATAAGAGCCCTTGAGAGTCAGGCATTCTTATTCTCTGACCCTAATAATTTGGTGTAGGCACAAGACCAAATGTTAGTTTGATGCCTCTAAGACTTAAGAGCTGTGAAGCTGTGAAGGAAGTGGGTAGTGATAAACTATGATGACAACAGAGTCTAAAACAGATTGTTCTGGTGAATGACAGCTTTCTCCCTTTCCCTGACTCCAACCCATTTCTTGAACTTGTTTTAAAGCCTTTTATTAATTTCAGAGCCACAAAAATAACATTCAACAAAATGTTTTCCTGGTGAATTCATTAGATCAGATTTTATTGTTTGCCACCAAAACCTTTGACAAATTAATATTTGACCATTCTATATGAACTTATAAAAAGTTAAAGCTGCATATTGAAGAAGAATGAAATATATGTTCCAGATCACATAAAAAGATTTCTGGAGAAAAACTTCTATTCCTGAGAGATTTAATAGTAACACACAGGTTAACTTTTCTGGGCAGAAGTGTCTTTTGTCTACCAACTTGGAACCGTAACTAGTAGTGATTTTTATATGAGATCAGTAATTCCTTTGGCTAGGCCTTCAAAGAAGTCCTCTGTTGACTAAGAATGACCAACAGAGGAGAGGACCTGAGTAGGAACTCCTGCTGAGTTGAATTTCCTCCTTACTTTTTAGCAAAGAATAGTCAGAGCCCTGTTCAGTTTTCCTACTTAAGTTTCCGCAAGGTAATTTATAAACAATCCTGTTGTTTCACACTACGAATCTCTTTAGTTTACCCCCTAAATAGTATTAGAAAACAAAACATTGTGTAGCTATGATCTATGCAAAGTAGCACTCATTTTAAATAAAATGACTATGATTTATTATTTGTCGTATATCATATAGATATTTAATGAATAAACTCATTTAATATGCACAACTATCCTAAGAGTTCTATACTTTCCCCAAGATTGTACAAATGTAGGAGGTAGGATTTGAACACAGGCTGACTTGCTTTTAACTTTTTTGTCTAATGTTAACTTTATTTATTTATTTTTGCCAGTCCTGGGCCTTGAACTCAGGGCCTGAGCACTGTCCCTGGCTTCCTTTTGCTCAAGGCTAGCACTCTGCCACTTGAGCCACAGCGCCACTTCTGGCCGTTTTCTATATATGTGGTGCTGGGGAATCGAACCCAGGGCTTCATGTATACGAGGCAAGCTCTCTACCACTAGACCATATTCTCAGCCTCTTGTCTAATGTTAAGACATTAAAAACCCAAGCAAATATATCAGTGCATGCAGGAATAAATAAACTTGATTCACTTATATTATAACAATTATAACAATGCTTAAAATTATGCCCTATGATATGTTTCTATCAAATCTACAGTGCTTGAGATGAAAAGACTGACAAATGGTTGATATACATGACTTGTAGTTGTTTGCATACATTTTTTTCTTGCTAACCTATTGATGAACAAAAACAAAATAATGTAAAATGAAATAAAGAGAGGGGCAAGAAAAGTCAGAGTCTGGAAGAAAGTATTAAAAAAAACACCACGTGTGATAAAGAAAAGCCATATAGAAAGAACTCTCGATATTTAACAATTACATAAAAACAGCTTGATTAAAATATGGGCCCAAAGCCTTGACAGACAATTCAGTGGAGGTTACATACAGATGGCAAACAAACACATGGAAAGTTGCTCTGCTGCATGTGTCTTCCAGAAAATGTAAATCAATGCAAAATGGAGATCCCATTATACATCTATTCAAGTGGAGAGACACAGGAAACTCCTCCAGCAAATGCTCTAAGGGGATGTGAGGAGCAACAGGAGTTCCCATTTGTTCATGGTGGAAATGCAACTTTGAAAAACAGTTGTGAACAAAACTAAACATATTCTTGACTAATCACTAGTTGTTAGGCTAATAAGAACTCCTTGGTATGATGCTTAAATGATGGATGTGTACCATTATGTATTTACCTGGAGCCCCTAGAATGTGCCACACTTGAGGTAATCGCGATGTGTCATGGTAAGCTAATCAGTTATAACAATTTTACCAGTCATGTGCAGGCTGTTGATACTGGGGTAGACAATGTATGTGTGGGAACAGGGTGTAGGGGATATATCTTTATTTTCCATTCAATTTCATGGGACTTAAAATTGCTCTGATAATTTTTTTAAGTTGATTGAAGAGCATACTTATAATGGTGCTGTAGCAATGCCAAGTCAAGTTTCTCAGTCAACAGTTTTCAATACTGCCAGGAAGCAGAGAATGAATCCCCTCACTTCCTATTCTGAAGATACATGGAGAAGCTTTCAACAAGCAATGGACACTATAAGTAAACATAGAAATGAAAGGGCTAGAAATAACAACAAAAGACGACAGCAATTTAGTTTTCAATTGGTATTATTCTTGTCAGGGAATTTTTGTTTTGTATTTTTTTTTTTACAGCTGTGACAAAAGACCTAAGGAGAAAGTTATATTTTGGGTCATAATTTCAGAGATTTCAGTCCACAATTACTTTGCTCTGTTAATTTTGATCCAAGGTAAAGTAGAATACGATGGTACAGAGCAGGAGGTAGAGCAAAGCTTCTTCTCATGGCAACCAGGAATCAGAAAGAGAAACTCTAAAGGGGAGTGACAGATAATCCTTCCAAGGGCATCATATCCTTGGTGACCCAGTTCTTCCAGCTAGCTCCTACCTTTGAAAGTTTCTACCATCTACAAACAATGCCTATCACCTTAAATTTTTTTCTCACATTCCCATTTTATATTGTCTTATAGTTTCACTTTCAATGAACTTTTCTGATCGATTGGGTTTATTTGTGCTATTTTCCACTGGAGTGCTTTAATCATAGTTGTATTCATTATTTTGGTTTCATAATTTCAATATTGGGCCCATATCTGGGACCAGGCTCTTGTGATTATTCTCTCTTGCTTTTTCTTGTGAGTTTTCACATTTCTTTTGTTCAATGCTGGATAATCTTGGGCATACAGTAGGCACTAAAATAAATAGAGTTTTTGCATGGAAATCAGCAGGCCTTGTCTTTGTGAAGCTTTTATTATGGGTTTTGTCATTCTAGTTGGGAGTTGAACAGGGTATTTAGGCTTCCAATTCTTGTATGCAGTTTTTTTTTCTGATAGAAATATAATACATAGATATACATAATTTTTATATTTTTAGTTGCCTTACTTTCAAAAGTAAAATAAAAGGGAATTCAATTTTAGTACATATTTAATTTAAGGTATTTTTAAAAGGTCATTATTTAAATAAGTAGGTCTGACTACATTTCTAGTGCTTCATGGTCGCATGTCATTTATGACTACAATGTTGGACAACAATGGCTTGAGTATTATTTGTGTTTAAAGTGGAGATTGACTTTCACTTTACATTCCATCTTTCCCTTAATCTTTATGCCATATGGAGCAACTTTATGCCTCAATGTTTTCTTCCTATGCATTTGACCTCCTTCTAGAAATGCTCAGTAATTACCTGCTAAGTGTCACCAGCTACAGGCACTGAGGAACACTCCTGGTTATTCTAGAGTGAACCTCATTCTTCTGCAGGCATTCTGTACCTTTACCCCAGGCCTGGGGCCTACTCAATGATACCTCTCAATGGCCCACTACATCTTTCTCTCTCCTGAAGTTAGAGATTTTATTATTGTATTTCTTTCCTCTGACTACATTGAGTTACTACCTGTATCTTAAGAGTGATGTTTTTTCAATTCCCCCAGAGACTGAGAATTTTATCCATCTCAAAAAAAGGGAAAACCAACCCAGGGAAGGCTGGGAAGAATTTGAAGTTGTGAGATTCTCCCTTCATGTTTTTGTTTCTCAAGAGTTATATGCTATTACCTAAACTCACACTCTACCATCAACAAGTTATTAGGTTGTGGTAGGGTTACTCACATTGACTTAAATGCCATTGGATCAAGGAGAAACAGCCATTAGCCTCTGCCTTGAATGCTCAAAGGCTAATGGCTGTTTCTCCTTGATACTTGGTTTTTCTTTAGATTTCACAGTACTTTGGTATCAGCTATTTATGGAAACATTGTGATTTTGCAGGCTTTCTCCTTTGTGTTTGCTTTGTGTAAGAATTTAAATTTAAGTGATGCTTTTCTCATCTTTTTTCCTTCATCCCCAAAGGAAATTGAAGTTCATAATGCTTACTTTTGATAAGTATAACTCTGAACTGGTAGAATTATCCAGTGCACCTTGGTGAAAGTCAGTCTAGGAAAATAAGGCCCATCAGGGCATTGGTGGCTCACACATGTCATCCTAGGTACTCAGGAGGCTGAGATCTGAGAATCATGGTTCAAAGCCAGCCAGGGCAGGAAAGTCTGTGAAACTCCTATCTCCAGTTAACCACCAGAAAGCTAGAAGTGCTGCTGTGGCACTTAGACAGTTCCCATGCCCAGAGTTCAAGCCCCACAACTGACCAAAAAATAAAATAAAATAAAAATAAGAATAGAAAAGAAAAAGGGAAAAATAAAAGAAAAAGAAGGCTCAACTCTCTAAAAAAAAATCCTTGATTTATTTTATTTTGGTTTGCAGTGAGAAACAGTGTGTTTCACTATGGAACCAGATATGATTTAGAGTTCATTGTTAAATATCCTTTTTCCCCCTACCATCCTATCCCTCCAAAGAAACTGAACTCCAGATAAAGGAAGGTCTGGCATCCTCCCAGACAAGTATTTGTGACCTAGAGTCATGGAGGTTTGATCATTGACATTAATGAATAAGCAAAGTAATATTGGGCAGTGGCAATTCTTGCACCTCTGACATGGAAAGCCATCCTACCCAATAGAGGCCTTTGCTGGTTTGATGCAGTTCTGTTGTTTTATAAACTCTTGAGCCGAGGCCATGTACTAAAGATTTATTCAGCCAACTATGTGGGACACTGAATATTTATGCTCAGAAACATTTGGAAAAAGAAATGTGACACTTTCCACCTCCAGGTATGGATTCTTGCCATGATCCCTGGTGACAAATCACTAATCCTAACCAGTGGGCACTACAAAATCACTTGGCTTTGTTGATATTGTTATTTTGTGCTTGTGTTTTACGTTGTTTCTCTTGAGCTTGCTGAAGCAAGTCAGATCCCATCTGTCTACTCAGCAATGAGCAAAATGAGAAACATAACATCCAAGATTGTTTACTGCCTTTTAGTTTTACTAATATGTTAATATTTAGAGCACATAAACAAGTGAAGGATGGGCTAGGACCCTGAAATCAAGATGATCTTGGTGAGAACTGGAAGATGAGAGCAATATTTTTAAGTGTACGTTTGTTTTCACTTGTATTTATTAGGCATTAAAAAAAACTTTAATTTACTTACCACTCCCCAAGAGGCTCCAGTGCTGTGGAACAAATTAGCTGTCATAATTTATACCAGTAGGGAATAAAGGATCCTCCTCCCTTTTCAGAGCTGAGTTTTACAGGAACATTGTAGACATGTGGTAAGCCTTGCATTTTGCTTCCAGGTCTAAAAGGTTGTTGTTTTATGAATAAAGGAAAGAGGTCCTCACTCTTGACCTGATATTTTATCTACTTATAGTTACTAAGATATAGTGATGTAAATTATCTATTTGTTAGAAGTAGATTTGTATGAGTTCTACGTTCTTTAGTGCTCCTAGTAAAAAGAATATTTTATTTCCTTTGATTACCTCTTGCTCTTTCTATGTTTAGAAAGGGGAGGGGATCTGTGATTCTTCTTTTAGTTGAAACCAAGTGAACAGATTTAGGATTTATGTAAATTATCTAAAGCATGGAGTATACATTAAACACATTCTATGTTTCTTCTCTATCAAATACTCATTTCTCTGCAGTTTACACAAAAATCCCTTGTAAGTAACAGGTTGGACATAAAAATAGTCTTAAAAAGTTCACATAATTTAATAAAACTAGGTCAGCTGACTGTTCAATTTACTACTAATGATGGTATTTGAAAGAATCTCTCTCTCAATCTTCTTACTGCCACAATTTCTTCCTAATATTAACTCCAAAGTAGACATGAAGAAAAACATTATCAGACTTATAAATATCGACCCTTATTGTTATTAATATTTTTAAAGAGAAAAATACCAGCTCCTCTTATTTCAGAGCAAATAATACAACTGTAAAAAGCTGTTGCCAAGCAACCTGGATTCACAGCTCAGATGGGCTGAATTGTTTATATTCATATGTGGATAAAATTGACCCATTCCTCTGAAAAAAATGTGTGTATGAAGTCTTTGAGATATTGCTACTAAGATTAGGGGTGTAGGTCATGGCATTAATATTGTATAGAAGGGTTTTCAGGATGTACCCAAGTATTGTGTGTACCTCTGTCACTGAACTTATCATGTTATATTATGAATGTCTGGTTCAAAGTCTGTTTCTTATTAGATGGCAGGTTTCTGGATGGCTAATAACATACTATACAGTAGAAAATGATACTGTGTCCTGATCCTATTCACTGCCAGCTCTCCACAAGTGCTGAATGAATGCAGGAGGAGATGATATTATGATAAGGTTGTGCCATATGTTCTCTATGAAAGTAATATCTTACTGAAATTTGGAAGAAAAAAATCCCTGCTACAAAAAAAAAAGACTAGCAATGTTATATTACAGTAAGTTCCAAAGGAAGTATTCCATTAAATGAAAATGGTAGCATTTAGGATTTGTAGAAACTTTATAGGGTCTTTAGTTCAGAGGTTCTCCATCCTAGTTGACATTTCAATCACGCAGTACATTTCCGCTGGTCGAGAGTGAAGCTTTGAAGTATCTTCTTTTTAAGTTCCCTAATTTATTCAGCTGGGGAGCCATAATATTACTGAAAAGGGCCAGTAGTCACACTTTGTGATATAGAAAACAGCCGCAGAGGAGTGAGAACTCCGAGATCATGGGAAAGAGACCAGCTTCTAGTCCCCTGGTAGCCATTTGATGTGTGGCTGAAGTGTTCAGCTCCCTGTTTTCTGTGTGGTGGAGAGGATAGCATTTACTTGCCGCACTGATGTGGGGGTTGAGTGGAATGATATATGGTGTGCTGTGCTTGGTTGGGCCTCTGACAATGACCCCTCCCACCCTGAACAGATTTCTCTTCATTAAAGCACGTTTGAAAATGCAATGTTGATCCAATTGAAGTCCCAACTTCTTGGCCTGTGAAAAATAACCTGGAATATTTCTAGCTCTGGTGTTTTTAGAAGAAGAGAGAAAACATGAATGTATGTGTCAGAATCCCTGCAGAAAACCCATGAGGCCCTCAAAAGGGTCAGTGAAGACAACGGAACAAAATGACTTCTTTCAAACCAGGAATGGTTCTGCAAGTCATTCAGACCTGCCCGGTCAGGGTCACTGTGATCACCGGAATCTGTGCCCTCTGTGGCTGCTAGGAACAAGTTTACTCATTAGGAGAGATGTCCAAATTAAAGGATCAGGAAATTAGCCTAGAAGGAAGAAAGCTGGTATGGGAATCTCATCTCCCAATATGATTTTCTACTATTGATCCCACTGAGTGAGGCAGGGTAAGAAACTTCTGTGGGAGCATTTCCAAAGGTCATTCTACTGGGACAGAGAGCAGGAAAACATATCCCTACCCTTCCATTTCTTAATTTTATGGTATATATGATGTATTCTTGACTGCATTCTCCTCCCCCCACTCTGTTGTCTACCCTTTCCACCTGGCCCCCTTGCAAGTACCAATTTCTTCGTGCTTATTTTGTTTGGTTTTGACTTGGTCTTCCTAAAGAATTGTACTATTTAATCTCTCCTTAGCATTGATTATAATTTATTCTAGGTAGTCACTGGGTTTCTACTTTATGCTGGATACTTTTGGTTTGTGAGGTCTTTAAAGCTTAAAGCTTATACTCCTTTGAGACAAATACAAGTGAATACAAATTTCCCTAGGATGACTGATGATCTTTGTGGTATGGTTTTCCCTTTCCAGTAATTTATGAGGATATAAACACACACACACACACACACACACACACACACACACACACACAGTGTATGTTTATATATTTTTATATAAATGTATTAGTTAACTCTTCCTTATACTTGACTACCAAATATGGGTCCAGAAGAAGACATCCAGCCTCCCGACAGTACATGTCTTCTTTGTTGTTGATTCAGGAAGGGAAATCAGCCTGTGACATCTTCTAGCCAGGCACACAGAAGAGCCCAAATCCTCCCCCTTCAACCCATTCTTCCCTCAGCAGCTGTCTGAGCCGTATGTTCACCTCTTGGTCTTTTTTAAAATTTACCCATCTAAGAAACGAGAGCAACACCTGCTTCTCATTACGAGATTGAGATGTTTTCAGGGTAAAATATGCTATTTACTCAAATACAAAGGGAAACTTTCACTGGCACTCATTTCATGTAAATTTTGAATTCAATATATTCCTTTCAGCTCATACCTGACAATGGAGATATTGCCTTCAGTAATTTTATAAAATGCTTATTGAGTACCTACAGCCAACCAATGCCACGGTACCCAGTGTTGAAGGATTTGTGTGGTTCAATGACTTCAGTGCTAAAATTTATCACCAAGCAAATGTGAAGCTGCAAATCTTCACATATAGCACACTTCATGGCAATAAGGGAACAGGACCTTACTCTGATTGGGTTGTGAGCTGGATGAGACAAAGCAAGTGCATTCGAAGGAGCCTCTCCTGCAGTATCTCTGAGTCAGAAATGGACATCAAGTGTGCAGGTGCACCTCTGTGTATCACTTATGTATGACTATTGTATATCTGGAATTTTACCAGATCACTTACAATCTGAGCTCTAATCCTAACAACACAGAGATTCAGGTTTCCTAGTCGGCTGCTAGCTGTTAAATGCTGAGCTCTTTCCTGCATGTTGCCTTGTTTTTTGTATTGTCTTGTTTTGCCAGCCCTAAGGCTTGAACTCAGGGCCTGAGCACTGTCCCTGAGCTTCTTTTTTCTCAAGGCTAGCACTCTGCCACTTTAATCACAGCACCCACTTCTGGCTTTTTCTGTGTATGTGGTGCTAAGGAATCGAACCCAGGGTTTCATGCATGCTAGTCGCGCACTCTACCACTAGGCCACATTCCCAGCCTCCCTGCCTTGTTTTTTTTTTTTTTTTAAAGTAATATAAGATTGATGAAAGAGCACTGCTTTCAGGGATTTTGGAGAAGAAATGAGGAATATAAGATCATAGATAGCAATCTTCATGTGCATAATTTATGAGAGAAATGTTTCTGAAATTATATCACTACATTCCTAGTTCTTTCTCAACCAGTTAAGCATAATTCATTAAAATATCTTTAAGTAGTTGTACAAAGGTGATGTGATTTAACAAAGCAATATATGAATACAATGCCTTTTGATCTTTATCACCGCTTCAACAATCTCCTCCTCCTTCAACCCATCCCTACCCTTCCATTTCTTAATTTTATGGTATATATGATGTATTCTTGACTGCATTCTCCCCCTTCCCCCACTCTTTTGTCTACCCGTTTCCCCGCCCCCCCCCCACCCCGGCCCCCTTGCAAGTACCCATTTCTTCATGCTTATTTTGTTTGGTTTTGACTTGGTCTTCCTAAAGAATTGTACTATTTAAACTTTCCTTAGCATTGATTATAATTTATTCAATTCATTTGAAACTGCTTGCATACAAACCAGCATGTTTACATATAGATTATAGGCACATTCTAGCTACTGCTAATGAGAGAAACCATGTAACTGTTGTTTCTCTGAGTTCTGGCTTGCTTCACTTAATATAAGTCTTTCCAGGTCTTTCCATTTTCTTGCAAATGGTACAGTGTTCTTTGTGATGAATGAATGAGTAACATTTCATTCTGTGTATATACCCACTGTGGGCTGATGCAGTCAGGGGCCTCACCAGATGCCGAGTACCTCTTAGATTGCCCAGCTTCCAGAATCATGTGGCAAAGAATTTCTGTTCTTTATATGATACCCAACTCAGGTACCCTATGACAGCACAGATAGAATAAAACAGTGTATAATAGAGGGACAGAATAATGGCTAGCCTCTACTGTAGCTTACCCTCAAGCTCCTCAGCCCCTTGAGGGATAAAGAGCGTAAGAGTTCTTAGATCAACTAGCCACAGTTAACTTTCTTCTTATTTAAGTTAGTTTATCGGATATAGATGGCCTTTTCTGTAGCTTGGCATCACACTAATATCAATAACTTGCTACAGACATTTATTCTAACTTTCATTTTGGTGATACTCAAATTTGAACTCAAGACCCTGGTCTTGTTCTGCTGATACTCTCCTACTTGAGCCATGCTTTTTCTCTGGATATTTTAAAGATGGAGACTGGTGAAAGTTTCCATCAAGGCTTTGAGCTGTGACTCTCTAGATCACAGTGTACTAAGTAGGATTACAGGCATGAGTCACAGATGCCTGGCTCTTAAATTCTAATTCATCAGTGTAGGAATAGGACTTTGGAACAACTTTCTTATGATGTCTGAGCAAACCACACTAGTGAATTTTTATTTCCCAGCAATCCTTCGTTGTCCCAGAGTGAGTTCCCATTTATTAATGTAGTTTGGGAATTGGACCAGAACCAGAAATGTAGCTATTAATTCACTGCTCATTTTCCTCTGCAGAGCCACCAGTACACTTTTGCTTAAATCAGCTACTGCTAATAATTTAGACCAGAGCAATTAGCTGCAACAAATTTGATGACAATGCTTGTTTTGCCTTTTCTATCCTCAACCTGATTTATTTCCCTAATTGATAGCTACTGCCTATATTATCCACTATTAACAACATGAGGGGATTTTGGTGTTTGGTAAAGTGATAAATTACTCTTTTGTTATTAAGGTTAATTGTAGTCCCTTATGCTCAGTTCATGCTTCAGCATTTCCTAATGTGTACAAACTACTCATGCAAACTACTGAAAATACAATTTTAATTATGTAGGAAGGCAGTGAAAATAAGGATCATCAATTTGTTTGTGTCTAAGGCCAAGAATTACAATATAAATGTGCAAGTGATAGGTATAAAACAAAAGGGAGAAGTTGGAATTGTGGCACCAAAAAAACCACCCTAATAATATTTGAACTTTTATTTTCCAAGTTGTTCAAATAAACTGATCTCTGCAACTGGGGTCTATTGGCTTATCTGTGATCCTCATTACTCAGAAGACAGCTCTGAGAATCATGGTTCAAAGCTGTCTGGTTCAAAGTCAGCGAGACTATGATTTCCAAATGACCAGTGGAAAGCCAGAAGCAGAGGTGTTGCTCAAGTGATAGAGCACTGAGAAAAATTAATCAAAAGAGAGTGTAAGGCCCTATGGTATAAGCCTCAGTACTGGTACACACACACACACACACACACACACACACACACACACACATCTGATCTCTGGGCACAGTAGTTCAAGTCAAGGGAAACATTAAATAAAAAAAAGTGATGCTTTCTAAAATCCTATGTCTTTAGAAATAAACATCATAAAGAGCATAAAGAGATTGATATTCTAGATGCTTAAAAAGTATTTATCGTACTTACTTTTCATTTATACCATCATCAAAAAATTATACAAGGATTGAAGTATTTGATTTTTTACATCAAAGCATCAGTGCTGATTTTATTCAGGTAGAGGTAATTATAACAAGATTACAGTGTGCTTAGATATTCCAAGCCTCTGTTTTGCTGTCACAAACATATAGTTGCTATGCTCATTTTCCCAGAGTGCCTACATTTAAGATTAATACACATATGACAATTATTTATCGTAGTTAAAGTCAAAAATACATTTGAGAAAGTGCTAAGGGATAAAATGCTTCTCTCTAATCCTTCCAAACCAAATTCATAAATCTTATAAGACTGAACTTCTATCTGTAACTATCAAGTATTTATGACCTTGGAGTCTTCAGAGGATATTTATCTGATATTTATCTTAAAAGATACAGGGCTAGATAATCAAATTGTACTTTGAAAGCTACCTATAACTACTGATACTCCTGTTTCAATATCCCAAGGCTTCTTGTATGAAACAATAGGTAGTTTTTCATGCGCAGTTTTAATTCTAAACACAGCTAAATCAAATGCAATGCCACTCCTGGGCACCTATCCACCAGAATTTAAGTCTGCATCAATAGAGATAACCCTTGTTTATGAAAACACTGTTCATGGCCAAATTAGGGGATCAATCTTAAAACCCATCAACTGATGAATGTCTAAGGAATATGTGGTATATATTCACAATGGAATATTACTTTGGCATAAAGAAAAATGAAATCATGTCATTTGAGGGAAAAAATATGACTGGAAATCATCATGTTAATGGACAAAAACAGACTGAGAAAGACAAATATCGTCTGCTCTTGCTGACAAATGAGAGCTAGATCTAAAAAAAATTAAAAGGAGGACAGTGTAAAATCAGAGGACTGCTGTTTGAGAATGGGAACCAGAGGCAGGGGAGAGGGTACAGCAGGGTTTCTGAGGTGGTGGTACCTCACAGGTATGTATGGAAATAGGATAAAGAAGTCAGTTAACATAGTTTAAAGCAGGAGAGAAATAAGAAAGGGGCAATAAGATCAAAGTATATTGGTTACATGAATGCATGGAAATACAGCAATGAAATCCTTTTTGTACAATTAATATATAGGCTTATAAAAAGAAAATATTAGAAAGGTAATTCTAGAAATAAAAATTTAAAAAAATTCTGCAGCAAATGGACACATGACACTTCAGAGTTTTCAAATGTACAATTATCAATGCCCACAACAAGTGAACAGGACAGTCTCTTTGCATGTGGAGTCTGGAATTCAGTCATTAATTTCTTCTTTGCCTTCACTGGCTTAGCAGTGTGGGGTTTGTACCTGCAGCTCCGTGAGACTGCCAGGGATGAATGGATGAAGTTTGCTCAGCATTCAGCAAGAGCTTTGGTGACAGATCTTTGGGTTAGCAAGGTGGTAGGAGACTTTCATTAGGATGGCAAAGATGAGGGGGCTCAAGGGGAACTGGCTAGCCAGAGAGAGAGGTGTCTTCCTGTAATCGATGAAGGTACAGCTAATGGTCTGGGGTGGGTGGGTGCGTAGTGTGAATGGACAGGAGGCAAAGGGGGATTTATGGTGAGGTACTAAGGGTGAGACATTGTTTATTGATGGCAACCCTGAGAACAGACCCATTAGCAAGAGTTGGCTGTTTACCTGTTTCACATCTGCTATTCCTGAGGCAACCTGTTACCCAATAATACAAGATGTTTCATGGTGCGTACCTAATGCAGAAATATATATCTTAATAACAATGGGTGCGTTTGGTTTAGTGGTGATCAGAGGTGTAAACTCAGGGCCTTGTGTTTACTCAACTTGCTTGTTTGACTTATGCTTCACCAACTTGTGCCAGGCCACTCTCTAACCCTGCTTCTTGCTGGTAATTTTGGAGATGGAGTCTTAAGGACTTTTCTGCACCCCTCCCCCCGCCAGTAAACCTCAAACTGGAATCCTCTAGATCTCAGTTTGCTGAGTAGCTAGAATTTCAAATGTGAGCCACCAATGACTAATTGAATTTTCAGTTTTAATACTAAATTCTCTGAGAAAGGAGGGCCGTTTGTTACATTTAGGATGAATGTCTACCTGCAGGTCCAGTTATCTGATAGGATTATTGATTTCCCTGGCTGTGACAAGCCACACTGATACAGTTAGAAAGGAAGTGTTTCCAGAAAGGGCCAATGAAACAAATCTAAAAATTAGTAGCCTGTTATTTTAGAGGAATCAGTGTTAACACTAATTTCTGTGTATAGCCATATATCCTTTCTCTCTCTCTGTCTGTCTATATATATATAGGATACAAAATAAATGTATTGCATATTGTTTATGATATATTATGAATTCATTTAATGTAGAATTATATGCTTACATATGATAAAATGTACCTATTTTAGGGGTCATCCTGGTCTTGATAAAGTTGGTTCAAGAGGGAAAGAAGCTATATTGGATGTTTCCCATGAAGTTGTGTTGGCTGCTGAGTCTTTAGAGCCGAGAGGGAAGCAGAGAGTGTACTGTGGTAGAGCAATAAGTCTTGAGCCAAAGCTTTCCACTGAATTAAGATTCTTTCCTTTGTTTCCTTCATTTCTTCATCTCTCCCTTCATTTTCTTCTTTCCTTCCTCTGGGAGTTATTCATATCAGAGTAGTTGCTCAATTCTCAAAAGTATTGTGGACCATAACCTCACAGACATCCCAAATGACATGAGCTGGGAAGATTAAGAAATGCGGCATCAATTGCTTCCAGGATTGGTGAACTGGATCAATGATGAAGATGAGAAAGACGCAGAAGTCTATTATGTGTTGTTTAGAATCTTGAACAATGGTGAACTTGAGCATGTTGATATTCATTATTTGCACAGATATTCTAGTTTCACTCAGAAACTACGAATAGTGTGGTTAGGCTCTTATGCTGTTCTGGTCATTGTTCTAAGCTTTATTTTACTATTTAACCGATCTAATAATGGAGGAGCTTTTTAGTTACCTTACTATTTAATTGATATAATAATGTAGGGGGTAGTCTATTTTTATCTTTTTCGTAGAGGAGAAAACTGAGTCACAGAAATTAAATCACTTCAACAGCACAGAGTGTGTGGAACAGCAAGGCCTAGCGCTTGTCAGCTTGGTTTCAGAGTCCCTACTCCGATGCAACTCCAACCCCGCCCCCCCCCCCCCCCCGCCCTCCTCCCAGCAAATCCATGTCAGTGCCAGGATATTTATGCCGCCAATAGATTTATGGAATATATCACTAGAAATGTTTAAGTCAATGTGAGGCTAAGAATGCGTGTGTGAGGAAAAGCACATCCCTTCCCATCATCCCCTGTGCTTTTTGCAGTTCTCCGGTGACAGATGGGACTATTTCAGGAAGATGAATGTCTTCAAGAACTTTAGGTTTCTGAAATTTTATTTTTCAGTCCAGACACAATCATTTGATTAGTGAAGTACTGGATTGTCTCTAATTTTTATACCTTACTTTTGCGAGAGAATGAACAGTATATCTAAGTGGTAATTTTAGTGCTTATCTCTTTCCAAATAGGAGCACATAAGTGATTTCAGACACAGCGCTGCCCACCTGAAAACCGTAAAACAATACATGGTGCCGCTTCATTTGGTAGCCACCCCACAACAAAGGATCCCATATACCAAATGCACACCCACTACCCTGCCTGTCTTCCACAGGAATTTTTATTGATATATATCCCTAAAGTTCTCCCAGTATAATAACTTCTAAATTCACTTTCCAGAACTCTTTTCATAGAGCATTTTTATCCCTAGGATTTTTTTGTGTTTGGCCTGGCACTAAATCAACTTTCCAAGATTAATGTCATATTCAGAAATGGGAAGCCCTGGGATAAGCAGATCGTGCATTATTTCTCTCTTTGAAATGTGTGTTACCTAGCATTTGCGTAGTAGAAGTGAGAGATAGACGTGTGTGTGTGTGTGTGTGTGTGTGTATGTGTGTGTGTGTGTATGGGGTCTCAGGATAAATGCAGCAATGGGTCCCAGCATCCCATGGCTATAGACACCTGATTGCCTATTGTGGTCTCAATATTTGGCTTGGTCACGTAATGGCATAATATGTATACTAATAAATCAACTCCAATCATATGCATTATCTACTTAATGAGTGTGTGTGTGTGAGAGAGAGAGAGGAAGAGAGAGAAAGAGAGAAACAGAGAGAGAAGGAGAAAAAGAAAGTATGTATGTGTGTTCTGGGAAAAGATTTGCAGGAATCAAGGACCTGAATTTCTGTGGATGGAAAATAGGATTGACCCACTGAATTACATAGACTTTCTCATTGACACTCATGTATTTCTTTTTTTTTTTTAAATGTATAAGATTTTTAATGACAGACAAGCTCTCTAAATATGGAAACCAAAGAATAAAAGTTAAATGACACCTAAAAATGGTTAGCTACTTCCATATCCAGAATCATGTATTTCTTAAGGTAACTCAAACTGATCACCTTCATTTCCTGGGTGTTGAGATTTGCAGTACTTCGGTTGATTAGAAAATGGATACAATGATGAACACTTTTTCCTAAAAATCAGTGGAAATATCAGAAACACACTGATATATTTTCCAAGCTATATTTTTACTCAGCATGTGCAATCTCAAAGCCTGTGTTAAATTGCAAGACTGCTGAAATTTCAAAAAGAAAAAAATGCTATTGATTTTCACTCACTCAAAGCAAGAACTATTCCCTGACAAATCCTCTGCCAAAAACCATCATCTATATGAACCATACGGCCGCTGCTATTGCCAGCTCAGTGTGAGTTTCAGCAGAGAGAAAACTTTGATGGACAGTCACCTGCCCTGAATTCCATACCTGTGACATAATCTTAGCAATTTGCCAGATTACTAGGAGTATTACTTGCTCATTAGCAAAAGTGAACAAAACATAATGGAGGTAATTACAAAGTTTAAACGAGACAGTGTATATGTATGAGTTTGGGCTTCTTTGTCTCTGAATAGAATAGACTATGAAAAATGAGGGAGAAAAGATTAATAGGAGGAAATAAAGACATACAGTGTTCACTTGGAGCTGGAGAATTGACAGAACAACAGCAGGAACCAGGGCAATAGCCTCACATTTAAAATAAAATAATGCAGCTACAACATTTAGAAAAGCAATGAACTATTTCTGCTTTTCTTCCTTCTCATGACTTGGAATTCCAGGGGTGTTGGTGCTTTCTAGTTTCCACATGGAATTTCCACTCCCACAAGGCTATTCATTCAGAGAAAATAATCCATCAAAAGAAAATTAAGATACTGGGAAAAGTGGATACTAGCTAAACTTTTACTTAATTCAGAGACTGGTGGAGTGGCTCAAGTGATAGAACATTCATGCAGTAGGCACAAGTCCCAGTTGAGCCTCATTGCTGGCAAAAATTGAAAACAAAAACAAAACGATGTATTGAATCAATGACTTCTGACATAACTTGACTGTAGGTTATCATAAGAAATGCTTTTTTAGAATCATGGCCTGAGGGTCACATATGTTTGTATACATATGCACACACACATTCACCCCCCCCACTATTAAACTCTTAAAATTTATTGAAAAGATACAAAGTTCTTAAATATTGAAATTAATATATTTAAAAGATTTGGAATATATTAAATACACAGCAGTAAATATAAACATGCATTTATATGAAAATAAAATAGTTCTATAAACTTACATGTTATATTCTGTTTTGTTCCATTGTATTTATATTATTTTTTAAAAATGTGATCATGGCCCCATTAGATTGATTTCATGACACATGAGTAATTTGCAAACTACAGGCTACAGATATTTTGTTAAGGTGTATATATTAACACACTGGTATATTTTAAGCTCTCGCATGTCGCCACCTCACCATTACTCATGAAATAAAATTGCAGATAGTGGTTGAAAGACCAAGATATTATATGGCATTTTGTTGAAGCAGTTGAATAGTGGTAATAATACTTTCTACAAACTAGAATTCTATCGATTTTAGGATTCTTAAGAGAAATGGAGACTAAAGGATCTATGAAGAAGAAATAGTAGAATGAACAATACAATAGCAGAATGAATGATACAAGATAACCTCTCAACAGAAGTCCAGTTTTTATGCAAAACACTATTGAGCAATTTTCTGCTCCACAGAAGCTCTCTCCTGTAATCCTGCTTAGGGAAACATGCTAGGATTGCAGTTAGAGGTCAGCTGGACAGAAAAGTGTGCTTCTCACCCCATGGCTGGGCCCAGTGGCGGGCACCTGTTATGCCAAATCGGGTGGAGGATTGAGATTAGCGGAACTGTGCTTCCAGGACTTCCAGGAAGAAAAGTCTGTGAGATCCCATTTCCATGGAGAGAAGCTGGACACAGTAGCATATGCCTGTGATCTCAGCAGCAATGCGAAACTATAGGCAGATTATCAGTTATTTTATACCTCCCCAAGGAAATTGAAAGCCCTGTCTCTTGTATGCAGGAACATCATGTCCCAAATTCTTGGAGACGTTCAGTTCCATCACCCTAGGCAGCCATCTGGCCCTTTACTCATTCCTTCCCTGCTTTGTTTAGGGAAAGACTTCCAACATGGAGTTTAACTTCACCTTCATTTCTCTCTGATCTCCTTCATAATACTCTGACCTTTATCTTGACTTAAGTTTTGTAGTCTCTGTAAGGCCATTTAATGCCAGGGCTCCTTATCAGGAATAGCACAACCCAAAGCCATAATCTGGAACACTTTTTGGGTTCATCTGCTGTTTCCTTCATCAGTTTCAGTTGGTGCAGAATTTAAGCGGAGCGAAGAGGGTCACAAGGCCTCCTCAAACCCCACACTTAATTCTCCCTTTTTTCCCAAGACATTGGATTCTAAATTACAAGCTTTACATTCTGTACTCCATCCTACATGATACCCTTCCTAGACAATAGACCCCATATGCTCTCTCTCTCTCTCTCTCTCTCTCTCTCTCTCTCTCTCTCTCTCTCTCTCTCTCTCTCTCATCCTGGGGCTTGGACTCAGGGCCTGAGCACTGTCCCTGTATTCTTTTTGCTCAAGGCTAGCACTCTACCTCTTGGGCCACAGCACCACTTCTGGCTTTACTGTTTATGTGGTGCTGAGGAATAGAACCCAGGGCTTCATGCATGCAAGATAAGCTCTCTACCTCTAAGCTGTATTCCCAGACCCCAAATGCCATTTCTTTTACACCAAGCACAGCTGCTTCCCACTTTTTGCAACACTGTGTGTGGGTCTCATGGAGGAATTCTAGGTGGGCACTACAGGGTCTGCTTCTTCCCATTGCTCCAGAAAAGCTAGACTTGCCCCTGAATAGTATGAGAGGCTCTACCTCTGGGCCATGGCCTAGATGGTTCTTTCATTATCTGACTTTAATTCTGAAGCTCGATAATCTCAGATCATCTCCACTGTCATCTTCTCATGAAAGGCTTTCTTCCTCACCTAATTGAATCTAATTTTTTCCTTCCTTCTTTCCACATATTTTTCAATTCTTTAGGATACACACATTCTTTAATAATTTTGAAAGGGACTGTTTTCCTCATTATACAATAAGATCATTCCCTGTTTGGAGGCAAGAAATGCAACTTCCTTTGCTTTAACTCTACTATCTATTGCACATTGAACACAAAGCATTTTTCTGAAGCGTCCTGTAGTTGATAAGTGCTAAGAACTTTTTTTTTTTTGCCAGTCCTAGGGCTTGAACTCAGGGCCTGAGCACTGTCCCTGGCTTCTTTTTGCTCAAGGCTAGCACTCTGCCACTTGAGCCACAGTGACACTTCTGGCCGTTTTCTATATATGTGGTGCTGGGGAATCGAACCTAGGGCTTCATGTATAGGAGGCGAGCACTCTTGCCACTAGGCCATATTCCCAGCCAGTGCTAAGAAGTTTATGACTTAAATTAAAATTAAAAAGTAATACAGTATATTGGTCAAGGTTCTTCAGAGAAATAAAGATCTATCTATTTAGCTACCTATCATCTATCTATCTACCAATATCATATATCAATCACTATATATTATTTATTTTAAGGAACTGGCTAGAGAGACTGAGAAGTCCTTTGATGCGCTTTCTATGAGCTGGAGGTCCAAGAAAGGCAGTGGTGAATTACTGAGAACCTGCTGAAGACAGGGGAACACTTGTGGCCCAGTTCAAGTAGTCTGGTACAAGGACCAAATCCTCCCTTCTCACACCACTTTGTGCCATTCAAGTACACAGTGGATGGGCTGAAGTCATTTTTTAATTTGGGTACCACATGTCTCAGTCAAATGAACACACAAAATTAACCAACCTCCCAGATACCCATAAGATAGTATTTTCATTGACTTGTTTGTTTGTTGAAATGTTACTCACCAGAAAGTTGATTATGGTTATAATAGCAATAAAATGGGGTTCAGGATGTAGCTCAGGGGTAGAGCCTCCCCTCGCATGAGCAAGGCCCTATGTTTGATGTCTAGCAACACACCAGAAGAAATAACCATAAGAAAATTCTTAATGAGCCTCCATAAGTGGCGATAGTAGTGTAATTGGCTTTAGCTTTTCATTTTGGAGAAGTGATTGAAGGTATTAAAACTTGCAAGGGAATGAATTACAAGCAAAAAGGCATTCATTATGGTATGCAGGTTTGATTTATCCAGTTTATTGGCAGTAGTGAAAGTCATGAAAGATTTTCTTCGAAAACGAGCTTCTAAGAACCTTTAAAATGCCTCATGATGCTTTCTTTTTTTAAGCCATTCCATCAAATATTTCCAATGTCCTTGAAAACCCAAGACACTGATCTAAGCATGCTGCTGTGCTGAAAACTGAATTCAGAAGGACATAGTGACAAAAGCATTTTACCACACTGTGTCTTTCTCTACCATAAATTTGTTATTGCATAAGACTTTCTCCCTCATCTCAGTTCTCTTTCCTTCTTCTTGTTTCTAAGTGTCTTTTATATCTGACCTCCATTCTTCCTACATTATTTTCATATCACATTGTTATTATTTATACATTATTTTATATGTCACAGGGTGCATTTAAGAGCTTTACAAAGATTCGACCAAGTTTACTTCAGCTGTGAAGTACTTGTGAACCCTCTGAGAGCACCAGGAAGATCACCAGGGAAAATGGCTCTGGCATCAACCTTACTGAGTACAAGAACATTCAGCGGAGTGGCCTGTGAGCTTCCTTGGTATTAGCACTCAGCATCTTACTCAATGCAACGAGAGTAGCTACAACAGGCTTTCCTTCTCTTTTAAGTTGTGTCCTATTTTTTGCATGCATTTTGCACATTTTCTTCATTCACACGTCCATCATTGATAGACATTTGAATGGTTTCTGTGTCTTGTTTATGATGAATAATGCCACAACACAATTGGGAACTGAAGATGCCTCTTTGCTATCGTGATAGGCACCCCCATGCTGCTTTCGATTTTAAAGGATCCTTCGTGCTGTTTTGCAGTGGTGACACCAATTTACCTTCTCACCAACAGGTGTACGTGGGCTCCAATTTCTCCACATCTTTGCCAGCCTTTAGATTTTTAATCTATCAAAACAAATCACTATTGTAGTAAGGGTGAGGCAATATCTCATTATGGTTTTTACCTGTTTCCCTAGAGATTAGTATCTTTGGATATATTTCTAAGAAATTTTTTATTGACTATCATTTTTTAATTTATTTGATGGGAATGAGTTTATATGCAGGGGCCTGAGCTTATTAAGTAAGTGTTAAACCACTTGAGTCATGCCTCCAAAACTTTTTGCTTTTGATTGCTTTTTTTTTTTTTCAGATAGAGTCTGGTATTTCATGCTTAGGACTACTATTCTCCTATAGTGGGAGATTATAGCTATGAACTGGCATATCTGACTTATTTGTTGAGGTGGTGACTTGCTAACCTTTTGCCTCAACCTACCTGTTTTCCATCTCTCAGGTAGCTGAGATTATAAGCATGAGGTACTGTGTCTGGCCCCATTTTTATGTCTTTTTTGGGAAAATGTCTATTCAATTCCTCAGGTCCATAGTCTAATTGGATTGGATTTTGCTATTGAGTTGTAGAAATCCTAATTGACTTGTATGTTTCTCCCTTGAGTCTTAACTCCATTTTGACAGGAGTGCTTTCTTTCTGGCTCACAGCTCCATTTTTAAATACCTAGACACCTTTTTTAATTTTTTTGAAAATCCAGTGTAAAGCTGTTGACTGAAAGCCATTAATTGAAATATTTAAATGGGAGCTACCTTAACCTGGCTGGACATCCTTAGTGTTATTTGAACAAACTTTGACATAAATAGAATCCCAGAGTGTCTGAAGGCTGAAGAAAATCAGGAAGAGTTGAGTAGTAGACATCAGGAAGGATTTGATTGACTAAGGATAAAGCCTAGAATAAGATACCAGGAAGACAGTCCAACCAGAGCATCTTGAGTGAGCGGGGTAGTTGGGGGACAGACACAGGAGCTCTGCCAAGGGAGCTGAAGCTGAAGACAATGACAGTGAGTTGAATAGAAAAGGAGGATAGGCAGACAGTCTATGAGTTCAGCCAAGTGGGTTTAAACAGTGTTTGAGGACACAGTGAAGAGAACTGTATAAGCATGTCCGTTTGAATGTGTGTTATTCTCAATATCCCACAAAATTCTTGGTAACACACACACATACACACACACACACACACACACACACACACACCCCGCCCCCCCCCCCCCATGCAAGTTAAATGAGACCTTATCTTTAAAAATAGGCAGGGCCTGGGACATTCATATGTATTATCCTACCTAGGTGGAAGGTAGAGTTAGCACTCCAGTGTTGGCTTGGGCAAAAGTACAAGACTCTTAAATTCTGCCCTTTTCTTTTGTCTTTCTTTCCCAGGGTTTTACCCCTGATGTCCCTGCAACTAGTTTTTTTACCCTGGGTATTAAATATATTTTTCTCAGAACTAGGGAAGGGAAGGGAAACATCAAAATGGAGAGACAGTGGGTAAAAGGTGAACCAATGCAACAGCAATACTTACAAAACGATATGCTGTAAACCAACTGTACAACTTGCGGGGGGAGGTGATTCGGGAGGGGGAAGGTGGGAGAAAAATAAGGAAGGAGGTAATAAGTTTGAAATGTACTCGCTGCCTTACGTATGAAACTGTAATCCCTCCATACATCACTTTGATAATAAATAAATTTATTGTCAAAGCCTCTTTGATGGCTTCGCATTCTAGCTGCCCAACTGTTTAACAGCAAACTCTAGCAGGGTCTGTGAGTCCCTTTGTGACCACTTTTGCTAAGCACATTGCTCTCCTGCTGTATTAAGCCATCATATCTGAGGAAAGATTGACGAAATACATTGCTCAACATAATTGACAATTATTGACAACATATTGCTCAGTATTATCTTACTTGGTAGGGTGTAAGTAATTTCAAACACTTTTTTAAACCATGAAATTTAAGCCCTTAAGCATTCAATAACCTTTCCATTAGCCAGCCTTGGTATTTCACTTGAATCCCAGTAAGTCTCTCTGTCTTTAAGAAGTTCATTATTTCTGTCTCAAAGGCTTTCTTAATTCCAATGCCTTCTTTGCTCAAGCAGTGGGAATTAACATTCACCCCCCTCATCTGTTTTCTTATCTCCTTTGCATTCCTTGATAACTAGCATTTACTTATATTTCTATCCTCAGTGTCAGCCATATGCCTGATAATAATCTGTTAAAAGGTGAGAAATGAAAATTCCACTGTAAATATTCATTAAGAAAAAATCTGTTAAAATCATCCTAGTGATAAAGGCTCAGCTCAAATATGACCTTTGATAGAAATTTCTAGAGCCTTGTTCCTCTGTTGACTGGGTAGAATATGTCTTTCCATTGAGATTCAACAGTACTTGGGTTACTTTTTCTCATACCTTTTGATGTAGATTGTTGTGAAATTTGCATTGTGTGTGTGTGTGCGCACATGCATTCTCCTCTACTTCAGCTTTAACTTTCTAATTTTGTATCTTTAGCATCAATTTAGGCCTTCTGTAGCAAAAAAAAAAAAATCAGTACTGAGTCAGGGATTCTGACTATACTTGACTGCTATACCATGGCTAGATTATAGTGAGAACACCAAACCCATATTATCATCGTATTTTAGATCTGCTGGAAATGAGACTTTGGTTGATTCCAGTAAAATAAATTCACAGGACAAACCCATAGGTTGTTTTCTATGAAACATAAGCATTGGATCAGAATGACATAATAAAGTGATCATTGTCTTTTTTCTCCTGGAATAATGTTAGTTAATTGATGTACAATGAAGGATAATTATTATTTACAGTAGCTAAGTAACAAAGACAAAACTTCTGGAGTGTTTTCAGGTATTGTTTACAATTTTTTCTGATACCTACCTTAATGATCTGGATGGGCATTAGATATGCTTAGTAAAAGATATATAACTAAATTAAAAATATAGAGTATACTTATAACCTAAGTATGGACATAGATATCTCCTTGCATGATTATTCCAAATGAACAGCATAGGGATTATGACTCAACAATGTGTTCATTATTGAGTATATGGTTTTTTTGTGAGTACTTTAAGTACATCTCTTAATGACCTATGAGTTTAGGCAAGCCAAGAAATAACAGCTGAGATTTCAATCTAGGAGGGCTGACACTGGAATTGGAAAATAATATATATATATATATAATATTATATTAGCGATATATGTAAAATCCATATTATATATGTTAGCAATAATAGTAAATTATTTTATTTTGTAAGATAAAATATGATCAAATTATTCAAAGTGCAATTATCTCAATACCTGCAATTTCATCATTTTCTAAAGAAACTTTTCTTGTTTACTCTCAAGGTTTTTTTAATATTTAAATACATCTGGCCAATACCAATTTAACTCCAAGCTGGTCCTAACATATTTTATCTTCCATGATTCCCAGGCAATATTGCTGCATTTAGTCACAAAAACAATTGAGTGGTTCTGCTATATATAGTTTTTAATAGTGTAGTACATTTCTTAGTAGTAGGAAAATTCTAAGTGTTAATTCTTTACTTAGAATAAAAAGATGCAATATTCATTCAATTCTGAAGTAGCCAACTGACAAACAGCTGCAAGTAAGTTGGAAAATAGGATTGTTCTGGACAGCCAGCCGAGGCTGTAGACTGCAGTATATAACCATTCTCACATAGATAGTAATAAAACTATTCTGAAATGTATGAACAGGGATATAAGAAATAATATGTCAGCATATGTCTCAAAGTTTTTTTTTCATTTCCAATCATGCAAAATGGATTTAACATCAACAAATACAGATGTTTTGCTCCTATTTTTTAGCCCATTGTTAGCTTGCTCTATTGCTGTGGTCATGGGTGAAGCAAAAGCATCATGGTACCAGAAGTGGGTGGTGGTAGCAGAGTTAGTCACCATACAGTGGCCAGGAAACACAGAAACAAAGGAACTGGTACATACCCCAGGAACTACTTCCTTCAACTACATCTTACCTGCTACCTCCTTATAATGCCATACTATTTGAATCTATCAGCCAGTAAATACATTAATTAGGTCAGAGCCTTCATGTCCAAAAAATTCTCTTAGTGATTGCATTTACCAGTGGTTGGGTTGAGCCTTCAGGCCATCTTAGGGATACTTCATATCCAAACCACAGTATCTTTTCAAGAGTTAAAAATGAGGGGGTGGAGAGGGAGGAAGGGAGGGAAGGAGAGAGAGAGAGAGAGAGAGAGAGAGAGAGAGAGAGAGAGAGAGAGAGAGAGAGAGAGAGAGAGAGAACAATAGCATTTATTGACATTTTCTGTAATAAGAGACTTCGGATTATACATTTCCTTTACTTTTTATATTTTCTTTGTCAACAATGTGTCGTGAACTCACAGAAGAGTCTGAAAATAAAATAAAATAATACAAGACACTGTAGCAATGCTTTACCTTGTTCAATATCTTTAAAGCCTTCCTTGAAACTTTATTGACCTCAAACAGAAGAACCTTTCAGGTTAAGAACAAAATTGGAAATAAAAGCGGCTCTTCAATGACTTTTCTCCCTGATTAACGTTTTGTGAGAATAAATGGTATTAAAAGAAAGTACCACTAAGCGATGTGTTGTTGCTCTCTGAATGTGGCTCTCTTTCCACCTTCTCCTTTGAAATAACTTGGGCTTGAGGCCTTTCCTCAAGGAAATGTTAACTGCCCTAAGCCCACTTGAAGATTGAGCTTACAACTCAGTTTCAGGAACAGTATTTTGGAGAAGAACACAATTATGAGTTCCTCTAAGTGGTGCATTTTAATTTGAACCCACTAGTTTTGTCTAAATAAAATAAATGGCTAGTGGTACCCATTTGAAAGGAAGCCAGGGTTCTCTGGCATGCAGCCTAGAACCAGACTGTGAGTAATGAGGTCAGAAGGACTTACTATGGTTCAGAAAAGTCTGTTGGAAAGCTGTTGGGGGTGGGAGTAGAGGAGGAAGCTGATAGGAAAGGGGACAAAGAAGGCACTCAGGGAACCCTGGAGAGGGGGAGGAGGACTGGGAATTCAAAATGGCTCTGAAAGGCAGGTGGTCTTTTGAATGTGTGTCTCAGTCAGATGTATTTTCTAATTCTCACAGTTTTGCCTGTCATTAAGTTTTGTAAGCATAACATTACATTTTCCTAAATGTAGGCTATTTGTCACCTTAAAAATTGCTTGTCTTGTTCATAGGAAAGAATGAAGAGCAGCTGCCCAACTGAGCCACCCAATTTTCTCTGCGTGGAAATGCAGTCTACTAAGTGAAAATTCTCAATTGAGTGTCACAATCCGCAGATACTGCTATCTTATGATTGATAGGCTAAGACATTCATTAGGAGAATGCATCTTCAAGGAACAGCTAAGACACAATTTTTTATGTCTAAAGTTTGATAGTCTTAACCAGACTTCAGGATGGTGAGCCAGGAGAGGGCAAGTTTAAAGACAGTCTAGCCTGCAAAATAAGACCCTGACTTAAATATAACTAAAACAAACAAGCAATCTAATAGTCTTATTTCATAACTTTTTGCAGTTTTGTTCAGGTGCATTTTCCTGTTCCTAGACACCATTCAGAAAAAATGATAGCATTTCCTTTTCAGTGTAGATTGGTAATTGTCCACATGTGAAATCTTGAAGCCTCCCAAGGCACAGTGTCCAGATAGCTATATGATTCTTTTGTGGAATTACACAGACATATCCTCTATAAATATGGATATGTAAAGTAGCATTTGGATATTTCCTGTAAATTGAGAGGGTTCAAGAAAGTCCATCTTTCTAGAAATATATCACCCAAGAGTGCCTGGAGATTTTTTGGCTCATTATTTTTAAAAATGAAAAATATTACTGGTAGCTCATGCCTATAAACCAAGCTATTCAGGAAGCTGAAATGAGCAAATCTCAGTTTGAAGTCAGCCTCACTGGAAAAGTCCTTGAGACTCCATCTCCAATCAGCTAGTTCAAAGGTAAGGCATGACTCGAGTGGTGGAATGCCAGATGCCAGACTCGAGCAAGCCAGCTTAGCAAGAGTGTGAGAATCTCTGTACTGGCACAAAAAATTGAAATCATACAATTTTCCCTTACTGCATTGATATCATAGATTTCAATTACTTCAGCTTGAAATTAATTTTATTTTATATATTCGAGCCCAGTAAACATTATCCGTGTTTTATGCTTGAGAACAGTTATTTAATTTTGGGGAAACAAATAAAAAGTTTTCCTTGTTCCTGGGTAACTTAGATTGCAAGACAGTGAGTTTTGCAAAGGCTCTGAATAGTAGAACTGATGAAGATGCTTTATTTAATAAATACATGAATGAATAACTCCAATGGTTCCTTGTGTACCATGAGAATATTAAAAAATATTTTGGCAGGAGTGAAGAACAAAACAAGATCAATAGCAGATGATGGATCACACTTAAGGCACTTTCCTTTGTGGGGAAGGAGTTATGAAGATTGTTAGTAAGGAGTAAAGAAAAAATCCCCAAAACCTGAGCCACAAGAATTAAGAAGGAGGAATGAGCTATTCTGAAGCAGGGCAGAAAGAGAGAACCATAAATTGTGACTGGAAATGGAATCTTATGAATGCCTTGTAAAGGAAAGTGGACATGATTCTAAGACAAGCATTAGAAAGATCCTGACAGCTTAATCTCCCAAGGCTTGTGTATTGGAAGCTTGATTGCCAGCCTGGGACAGTCTGGGGAAGCCATGGAGCCTGCAAAAAGTACGGGTGGTTAGAGCAAGTCAGGTCATTGGGGAGCAGTTTTCTCCACTGTATTCTCCCACTCTTTTCTCTTGAACTTTGGTCATCATTCCTAAATTAATTGGCCAACCAATTATGTTCTGAACCATCCCAAACTGTGAACCTCAAGTTGATTTAATTCAAGTATTTTTCAGCAATTTAAAGCTAGCATGACAATCATAGGATAAGACAATCAGATAGGATAGATGAAAAGAAAACACAGAATACTTCAGGGGCAAAAAGCAGGTCTTTTCCATAGAACAGTTATTAAGCTTGACCCAGAGCTAAATGAATCAAACAGACAATCTGTGATGCGAGATGGTATTTGAGGACTAAATCTATTTTTTCATCAAAATGTAATCTCCTCCTTTTCTTGGCCCTTTGAGATTTGAATAGTGAAGGCATTTGGTAAATCTAGTCTGAGCATCCTGTGAACACAGTTGACCCTGCCCTGGTGAATGTACATGGCCTAGCAGAAGAGGGAAAGAAATTCTGACATTTAGTTATGTCTGTTGAAGGTGTGCCTCAAAAATAAAGCAAAACTACTGCGAAAGGATCTGTGTTGATATCTCAAGTAACTTTAGAAGGGACACTATGTCTTCTAAGACCCAAGATATATGTTTTAAGATCTGGCTATTTTGGCAAAGAGCAAAAATGCCCGCATGGCTGGTTTTCACTCTTACAAGCTCATAGGGTTGCCTAGGGCTTTATTTTTTTTTCTGAATAATTACTTATTTGCCTAGGGCTTTAGATGTACAGTTCTTATAGATTTTTAATGGTTAGTCACATGGTCTCTCTTTTGATTTCTTGTGATGGCAACTTAGAAAGGGCCCCTTTTATAAATGGAGGGGAAATGCAAAATGTCTCCTTTAGAGGAGGCTGCTAAGTGGTACAAAGCAGCAGATTCAATTTTTTTAGAGCTTGTTCTTTTTTTTCCAGATGGATAATTATTAGAGGGTTATTACAAGTAGCTGAATGAAAAGGCAATTATGAGGAGACTATGGACAAATCTGCCTTCATTTGGATTTGAATGTTAGAGCACTGACAGTATTTGTTGTGTGTTCCTGGTAATGGAATTCAATCTTTTACCTTTTGTTAAAATGTTTTTCAATAATATATGATTATACAGATGCATAGGAATAAAACATGTATTACAGAGTCAGTCTCTGCAATCTTTTTCTTGTTAGAGCAAATTTAGTCTCTCTTACTTTATGTAGCTACAATAAGGATGTAGCTGTGGCCTTTGAATTGCTTAAGATATGCATATGAGGTCTTTTTTTTTTTTCTAAGTAAGAAAAGAAACCAAATACAAGAATAGCAACAAGATGTCTTTTGAGTAAGTGAAAACTTGTGGAAAATAATGGCAAACAAACAATGTTACTTTAAAAAAATTCTATATCCTCCTATTGGAATATTTTTAACTTAATTAACAATAAATATTTTCCAAATTACATACTGGAAATAAGTATTGTTTAGAATTACAATCCATTTTCAGTAAAATCAATCTTCCTAAGCTATTTTCTAAGAACAGTAAAATAAATCACCTCAAAGCCTCTAAGAGATAGGTAGAGTGACTTGTAGAAGTGAATTTTAATTTCATTTTATATATACGCTATCCAGAAAATCTGAGTATCAATTATTTCTAATTGTTTTTGTTACATAAATGTTATCAGCCTAACCCTGTCTTATATATACTTTTACAATTGCTACCGATAGTCATTTTCACCAGTACAGTGAAGAGAACTTTCAAATAGGCACCAAAGGAACTGGGTTCTCATTCTTTATTCAGCACTAGTGATTTTAGGAAAATCAATTCATCTACCAGAGTCCTAGGTCATGGCATTATTAAACTAAAACTCTTGAGACTGAGGGTTCACTGAAATAAAAGGTTATGTGGGATGTTATATGTGCCAGGCAGTGAAAAAGACCTGTTCCAATGACAGGTTTCCATAGTTACCAAGAGTGAGGCTAGGTAGCAGTTGAAAAGACATCTGCTGGACCTCGGGGGTGGACAAACAAAGAGAAGAGGGGGGAGCATTCCGCCAAGCATCCAATGTTTATCCTATAAAATTAGGAAGAGTGAAGGAAGGGACCAGAAAGGGGTAACATTGATTACGATATATTGTATTCATAAACCATTTTGATAAATGGCAACTCCTGTGTACAACTACTTAAAAATAATATAAATTACTTGTTAAAAAGCTAGCCAAGTTATACTTAGGATGTTGTGCTGTAGGTTGTACTTCAACTAGTCAAAATAACACCCACACTTTAAATATTTTATTCTCATCAAAGCCAGACTATACCTTGTTTTGCTCACCTCACAGTGGTTAGAGGTCAGTGTCATCTTTATTAGATACGTTAGCACAGACACAAAGCTGCCTGGCGGGCAAGAAGCACTTGCTACAAGGCACATTTGGTTTATGAAAAAATAAGAGTATTTTCCAAATGAAAATTTGGGGCAGGAAAGCATGTTTACAGGGATAAGAAGGGAGTTGGACAGTGATCTCTAAGGGAGTCCCTCTCTTGCAGCTGGCTGAAAGCCTGGTCTGTGCACAGTTGTGGCCGGTGATCATCTGTGATGGGCTATGTATGTCAAGGGTTCAATATAGATTCAAGGATGAGAAATAACCTTTGACCCAACGCCATCGGGTGATTCATTTCAATCATTTCTCCTCCCTCCCAACCTCCATCCCTTGTCATTAAGTTTAGGACATCTCAAATTTTTTTTTTCTGATAAGCATTATGAAAAGGAGTGTGGTATCACTAGGGCAGATAATCTAACATTATCATTCCAACCTCAACATGACGTAACCCAGTTTTTGTTTATGTTTCTCTCGTGTAAATCAATTCACAAATAATTTATGTTAGTAAGGCCACTGAAGACAAATGGCAAATTCTTGGTCTCCCTGAAGGAAGAATTCAGGGGACGGACCTGAAGAGTCTCAACAGAACAAAATTTATATGAATCAAACAAATTCAAAGGTGACAGCATACCCCAGAGTGGCTGGGGTGGGCGGCTCAACCAGGTCACCTGGTGACCCTGAACCCCTGGAAGCTAGGCTGTGTTCAGTGTGTTAATTTTCAGTACATAATTGTGGGGATTTCTGAGAAACGGGAAGGTTTCCCAAAGAGAAAAGATGGCGATTGGAGGGGTGGACTGTGCATAAAAGTACATCTGTAATAAGGTGTGGATGAAGGCTTTGGATGACCTTGAGACAGTCACTGTGGAAGCTGCTCCCGGGAGCTACCGGCCTCTGTATGGAGAACCTCAGGCTTGAGTCAACAGTTACATCGGGACACCGACGGGACACAATGGGAAAATGTACCTGGACACAGCGTACACCTCTTCTCTTGCTCATTATGGGGCATTGGTCTCTAGGGCTGGGATAGTCCAGGACTGTCCAGCCTCATGTACAACTCCGCAAATAGATGAGACATATAAGCTCTTCTGTTTTTGAAAATGAGAAACGTTACGTACGGATCACCTAAGCACTTTGTCCAACATTCAGCTAGCTGGTGGCCTGGCCGCATGGATTACATGATCTCGGCAAAAGCAAGCCCCACGTGCTTCACCAAAGTACAGCACTGGAAATTGGAATGTTTCTGGTCTGTGAGTCATCTGTAATTCACGTGTGATCCATATAGAGACTTCTCGGTCCTCAGTGCAGTTTCTTTCCACAACTTCCTAGTAGCTCAAAATTGATTTCAAATACTGCAGTTCTGGCAAGTCAACGTTTGCTCTTTGGGGGTGTTGTGAGTCTGTCCCTTTGCAGTGCTCAGGCCTGCCTCTGGCAATCAGAATAGGGCAAGCAGAAGAATAAGGACGATCATTCCTCAGGTGATGGGAAGGGGCTGCCAGGCCTGAAGGCTCTGGAGAGATACCATAAAAGCTCATAAGGCCACATCTCACCTCTTCCTGCTACAAGAGTAGGAGATAATGTTTTAAGTTAATCACAGTGTCAATGCAAAGATACTGATTTACTAGTGAAGATGAACAAGAGCACATCTCTAACATATTTCTCAAAAGAAAATAGCATCCTTCTCTGACATTTTTCGTTTCTCTTGAATGGGCTCAGCTATTTTTGTTCACGAATGTGCATATTAAGGAAAGGGTCTATTCATGAGGGTCTATGCATGATTTTTTGTGTGACCTCACATTTTGAAATGATTGCAGCAGCATGACAGAGAGGCTTTGGAGGTCAACTCCTGTGAACACCAGGACATGTAACCGTGAGAATATTAGCTTCAGTTGCTTTGCTTTTTCCTCAATGATGAATAACTTCTTAGACTCAAATGAGATATAAAATGGACAATTCATGTTTCTTAGTATACTACCCAGTGAGAACAAATCCAATAGTTCATGCTGTTCATTTCACTTCAGTCTACCTCCTTTAAAAAACACCATAGAATTTGAAAGAAGAGACTTCTATGTCACTGAGACAAATGTCTATTTGAGTAATAAGTTTTGTGTAATGCACTAATGGATTATTTCCTTATATAACTATCTTCACACCTGATACACTTAGAAAAGTTACCATGTTCCAGACCAATGCTTCCTCTTCTCCTTCTTCCCCATCTCTTCCTGTCTCCTCTTTTCTTCCTCTAACTCCCCTTTCCTCCTCCTCCTCCTTCACTCCTTCCCCTTTTCCTCCTCTTCCTCTGTTTCTTCTCCTCCTCTTTCTTCCTCCCCTTCCTCCTCCTCCTCTTCTTTCTTCTTCCTTCTTTCTTTTTGATGAGGATTCAACTGTTGGTTTTTCCCATCTCTATTAATATCTCTGCCATTCACCCATTGATGGCAATGGAAATAATGGATTATTCTTTCCTTGCTTCCAACATTCTTCACATCTAGCCCTTCTCCCAGTAACACTGAATATCATTCTAAACCTATCTCTGAGTCTCTAGTCCATGTGTTCTATATTCACGGAATCCTTAGCATCATAACCTGTGGTGCAGAATGATTCAGAGCCTCCATCTAATCTCTCTGGTTCATCTTCTTTCTCCTTTCAATCTTTTCTCACAGCAGCCTGAGCAACATTTTTTCTTAATGTTAATCAGATCCATTACTCTCTTTTGTAAAAGCCTTTTATAGATCCATGTTGTGCTTAGTAATAAATACCATCTTTGACTCTGCCTTTTATACCACTCTAGTTCATTATACATCATTCACAATACACTATAGACCATTCTTCCTATAAGGTTTCTGTAAGAATTAAATGGTAGAATAAGTGTAAATCATTTTGGTGCAAATCACTTAGAATGGCACCTAGCATGTCTCATTGCTATTATGTTGATGCTGTTATTTATTTTATACCTATTCTATTCAACTTTGAGAGCAAAAATGGTGTCTGTTTTGTTCAAAAGCCCATAGAAAGATATGGAAAATATTTGACTATTTCACAGCTTTAAACATATATGGAATTAAATGTATACTGATAAATATTGTGCCTACAGGAAATTACTTTTCATATTGATCTAAAGTTCAGTCTTTTAGTCAATGTAAATGCTGGTACTACCATAACCTCAAAGACATTCAAATATACTTTTTTGTATGGTTAAAAGTAGTCATGTGTATCTTTATCTATGTTTGCTATCATGTTATTGCTATCAACATTGAGATCATCAGTTCTCTTGAATTAAATTTAATGTATCTGACATATTTAAAATAATAAAACCTTAGTTATTTTTAAAGTTCATTTTTACCCTTCTATTTTCCTTTAAATTTCCAAAAATTGTCCCTTCTAAGGGAACTCAAAATACACAAAGGTCTATACTGACAAACTAAATAAATATGTGGTTTTTTTATTTACCGAGTTATATTTTACTTTAAAAATACTTCACACTTACATAGCATGTTACTTTAAAATGCCCTATCCACTTGCTGAAATGTCACAATTTTACCTTTAAATGAAGTCAAAACATCATTATTTAAATGATAAAAGGAATTTCAAGTTCTTGAATGAATTTTGTCACAATGTATGCAAAATTGACTCCTTTCAATTTTACCAATATGTCAGTAGAGAAATACATTTTGATTACATTTTGAAGGTGCTAACTGAAAGAACTCCATATTTAGATACAAGGAAGTGTCTGGAAAATTGGTATGCACAGTTGTTAACAGGATGTTGCTGAAGTAAATATAATGACCTAAGCAAGCAACAAAATACAAAACAACAACAACAAAACCCACATAGTGATAAAAAGTGTTGGGAAAAATACCTTAAAACTGGAAGCCTCTTACAGAGAACTTTGTAAAACAATGAACAGCCATAAATGATACTAATGTGTTTAATAGCACGGTTATTACTCCTCTGGGGGAAATCAAGTGTTTTAAGTTGTATAAACATTAAATGAAATCATGAGGTGGCAATTTTTCTTTAGGATCTAATCATTGGACTCAGGGAAATAAATTACAGCTCCAGAGGTTTTAAGAGAAAATCGTGTTCAAATAAACTAGGCTAGTTTAAATTGTGAAGTCATTGGCTATTGTCCAAGACAGAGCAAAAATCTATCAATAGATGAATAGATAGATAAATGCAATAATATTCAGCTATGAAAACAAATCAATTACTAGCTAGGCACCATTGCTCAGGCAGCTGCACAAGAGGCTGGAGAATCTCAGTCCAAAGCTAGCCTGGACAAAAAATCCATGAGATTCTGTCTCTAAAGCAACCAGAAAAGGCATAGCTCAAATGGGAGAACACCAGTCCTGAATGAGAAAGCTAAACAGAAGGTCCTGAATTCAAATCCCACCACTGCCCCCTCCAATAAAAGAAAAGAGAAGGAAATTAAATATTAAATTTTCATATGAACTCTAAAATTTTCACAACTTCTTACAACATTATACTAAGTATTAGAAGCCAGATCCAAAATTTCACATATTATGTGATGGTATTTTCATATAAGATATTCAGGATAAATACGTAGAAAGCATATTGAGAAACACAGGGAGGGAATATCAAGGAAGACGATTTTATTATCTAAGTATGTTAGTGATGATGAAAATGTTGGAATTAGGTAGTGGTTATACAGAATATTTTATGTTCTAAATGCTACTGAATTGCTTGGTTTCAAGGGTTGATCTACACAATGTAAATTTCACTTTAATTTAAACAATAATAATGAATTTCAGAAAAGGAGAGGGAAGAAGGGTGCTTGTTCCAGGCAAATTAGAATAATCTGCCTAAGCAGATTACAGGCCTCTAAATTTTGCTAATTTTCTAATGAGGTCAACCAGATATAATAATCTCTGTATTCATTATTCAATATTGTTGCATTGTGTTATCTTCTTGAATTCATTGTTTTGGTGGACTTTCACATTGGATTTGAGAATATTTACTTTAAAACACCACTAGATGCATTTGTAGGAGAGAATGCATCTTGAAATGGAGTATCTTTAATGGGTATACTTTAAACTGGTGAGTTTATTGTTAATTAAATATATAATCAGTCAGATCTTATATTCCTTCTTCAATCAGGTTTGCTAATGAAACATCTCTAGGAAATTGTCCTTATCTGCATAGAGTTAAGCTTTACTGACACCAAATATGTCATTGTATTGATCATTTAACTTTGATTTTTTTGTGTTTTTATTTTTACTTATGTTTTGTCCACCATAGGTAGGGCTTAAACTCTGGGTTTGGGTGCTGTCCATGAACTCTTTTGTTCAAGGCTAGCACTCTACCACTTAAGCAACATTGCCACTTTTGGAATTCTGATGGTTAATTGGCGATGAGGCTCAAGGATAACTTCCCTGCCTGGGCTGGCTCTAAATCATAATCCTCAAATCTCAGCCTCTTGAGTAGCTAGGATTACAGACATGAGCCAGCAGGGCCTGGCTCTGATCATTTAACTTTTACTTTTAATTAAAAGTTTAATTTTAATATGCATCTTAATTTATAGTTCATATTTTATTCCAAACATTACTGATTAGTGCCTTCTTCTGTGTATTTCATTGATGCTTTTTAAGGCTAAGCAAGCATCCAAACCTTTGTTTTTGAGACTGTGTATCCCAGACTGACATAAACAGCCTTCTAAGTCTTGTGAGTACAGGAATACGTCAATATACCCTGCTATAACTTCTTAAGTTGTATATTTAGTTCACTTATTTTAGCTTTCTTCTTGGTCTGATATAGGCACTTCTCGCAATAAATCTTCTAAGCACTCCTTTAAGCTGAGTCCCATAATTTTTAATATGTAGCCTTTCTATTTATATTTATTTAGTACTATTTCTGGTTTCGTGATAACTTTTCTGTAGCCTGACTATACTTAGAAATTTAATTTCTAAGTATTTTGAGATATATTAAGTGTTTTTAATTCTAATTTAAATTTCTTGATTCAGACATATGGGTCAGATGTGAATATTAAAACATGCTTATTAGTTACACTATTTTTCCTAAATTACCATGTGTGCCATAAAATGTTTTAGCATGTTCTCTTCTTTTGCTATGGTTCTATATGGAGGGAATGAGATGGATTGGAATGTTTATGTTGAAAATATGCAATTCTTTGCTCCCCCATGAATAATGTAAGCTAATAAAAAAATTCTAAATATATCAATTTTACCTACCTATCCTACTACTGTGTGCCAATATGTGCACTAATATATTTGGCCAAGCTGTGAGATAGAATCAGAAATAGTTTGAATATGCAAGATGAACTCATAGTCTATATATTTATTGACCACACGCTAGTTAAGGATATTTGCCTTCTTCAAATAATAGGATCGAGTAATTAAACAATAGAATAGATGGCTTGCATTGGATCTGTTAAGGGAATTCATTAATGACATTACAAAACCATTGGATTCACTTTCAGAAAGCCACAAATTGCTGTGCTTTGACCTTTTGTTCAAGTCAGAAAGTTAAATCTTTAAAAAAAAAAAAACACCATAAAAAACCCCCCACATGAGACCTGACAACCCATTGTCATCTCAGAATATAAGAAAGTAGCATCAGAAAATTACCCCTGCTGTTGAATCTTGCTGGCTTTTTTGACAATATAGACAAAATAAGTTCTTCACTTTTCCTTCCTCCCTGTGATCTTTCCTCCATTCTTTTCTGCTACAAATTACACAATACATAACATTACTTTCTCTACAGTGCTAAAGAAATAGTTCTCTTTTCCTAAGAACACTCAGTTGAGGTTTAGCTTAGCCATCATAATCACTGCAACCCAAGAGACTGTCTAGCCACACCCAGTACCCCAGAACAACCCACCCTAGCTATCTGGGAGGCTCAGAAAAGGAGGATCACAGTTCAAGGACAGTTCAGGCAGAAGTGTCTTTGATATTTCCTCTAACTGATGAACTGAACAGAGTGATATGCATTTCTTATCCCAGTTACCATGGGAATTCTAACACAGGCAGGCAGATTAGGTAAGGCCCTGAGTTCAAAAATCAATACCGCGGGCTGGGGATATGGCCTAGTGGCAAGAGTGCCTGCCTCGGATACACGAGGCCCTAGGTTCGATTCCCCAGCACCACATATACAGAAAACCGCCAGAAGCGGTGCTGTGGCTCAAGTGGCAGAGTGCTAGCCTTGAGCGGGAAGAAGCCAGGGACAGTGCTCAGGCCCTGAGTCCAAGGCCCAGGACTGGCAAAAAAAAAAAAAAAAAAAATCAATACCGCAAAAATAAAAATAAAAGAGGAAGGAAAGGAGGGAGGGAAGGAAAGGAGGGAGGGAAGGAAAGGAGGGAGGGAAGGGAAGAATAACATTTTCACAGTTACACATGAATCATTTATTCTTTTTTTCTCTCAGACCATTCAGGGCATTTCCTGGACTCCCACTCTTAAATATTCTCCTCTGTATCACATGACTCTTAAAAATTCTTTACCTATGTTGATATTTAAAACTTGACTATAATTGTCATGTTAGTATTTCTTTGCCTGTAATTCTATACAAACTTATATGTCACATAGATTTTTATTGGATGCCAACCATTGTGGATTTTACTTTGGGGTAGGTATTCCATATTTTGTGTTTCTGAAAATGGAATAGTGTGAAAGCTATTGTCCAATACAATGTTAGAGGAGAAGAGAAAGAGAAAGCAACAGAGTCAGTTACTGTGATTAAAATATCTGCACATCTTAATATCATTTGGTTCAATTAATACAGACTATAAATGTAAATGACAGGAAAGTAAAATAGGCTCAGTGGGGTGGGGGTGGGGTAATCAGTGAGAGGCCAGAAGGCTAACAGAAAGGGTGAAAGTGGATATGATCAAAGTGGATATGATCAAAGTGCTTTCTATGCATTCATTAAGATAGGACAATTAAACCTGTTGGAATTGTTTTAAGAAGTGGGCAGCAGGAGGGAGAGTGATAAGGATGCATTGTATGGGAGTATGAAAATGTCACAATGAACCCTCTTGTACAACTAATGCATGCTAATACAAACCATGAAATAATAAAATTAATAATATGAATCCTCACAATCTCTGGTGCAGTGGCTCAAACCTATATAACTCTAACTATATGCTAGATAGAATTGGATCAAAGGATCAAAACCATCTCAGGAAATAAAGAAATGTTGGAGACTCTGTCTCAACCAATGGCTAGGTATGGTGGCATCCTTCTGCCATTGTAGTCACGTGGTAAAAAGCAAGTAGAAGGATAACAAACCAGGCCAGCAGGAGAACAGACTTTACCCCAAAAATAACCAAGAAAGAAAGAGGGGGTGGAGTTTGAAAGCAGGCCTCATTGATCAAGTGCCTGCCCAGCTAACATGAGGATCTGGTGACTTCAGTCCCGGTTCTTTAAAAGAAAAAGTAATGGTATTGTATACTTATTTCTGGTATCCATTTGCTAACTAAATTATTTCATCTGATATGCTGCGAAAGTAATATTATTGGTGGAAGTAGAAGTAGGATTTTCTTGTTATGAATATTAGAATTTCTGAGAGAAGAGAAAAACAATTATTCAAGTGCATGTGAAATCTTACAGGGATGAGAACAATGAACAGCCTTTTGAAGCACTGCGATCCAGAAATGTTGAGGAGACTCTTGTGTCCATTGGTGAGAACTGCTTCTGACACGTAGTTTTCTATTCGGCAGTCACCCTGCTCCTCCACAAGCTGCAGCTTTGTTTCCAGACTCCAGCTAAGAGATGGAACACTCATAATTGGGGAACAGATGGAGCAGCAGAAGCTGCCAGAGGCTTCGCATGTGCCCCATGGCATGCAGCTCTGTCTGAGGCCAGGTTACCACCCCAGCTCAGCAGAAGCCATTCCTGCCCCTTGAGGGGTGAGCAGGTGACTCCAAGTCATCTCAGGCCACAGACAGGCCACACCACCACCATCTAGGAAAGATCCGGGGCCATGAATCGTGTAAGCTGCTGGCTCTCTGTTTTTAAATTGTATTTCACAGATAATTCACTGCAATAATATCCTCACCGAAAATCCCAGTAGAACTCAACCACAAAAGGATCTCCACTTTGTGGAGGTGTACTTCACGAATGATAGAGAGAGGAAACTATTTAAAGTATAAAAATGAAGGGTTGCTTTGCTGACATTTTTTTAGCATCTATTTTATGACCATTCCTTGCTTCTTACCTCTGGTAGATTCCTAAGCTCATGGAAAATTTCAGCAACTCACTCTTTAAAAGATATTCACTGAGTAATCCTACTTGAAAAATTTCTCGATCACACCCTGCTTTTCCATGATATTTTTTATGATCCTTTGAATTTAGCACTATCACTTCTGGAAGGGAGGCCATCTTTTGTGAGGGCCAAGGCGTCGATCAATGGTTGAGAGGAATCCAGGCTCCAGACAGACCTGTTCTCCTATGTTGTGTCTGCTCTTGGTTGGCTCAAGGACAGAAGGTCAGCGTTTTCTGTGACTATCATTGACACATAATTTTATTTGTTTCTATAAAACTAAGCATGACTCAGAAATGAAAAATAAAGAAATGTAGAAATATATTATTAAGCACATATGCCATTCCCTTTTGTAAAGTTTTGAGATTGTGGATTTTTGTACATATTACCAACAAAAGAAATTTCATAGAACATTAAACTCACCTAGAAAGACAATTGGAGTCTAATCTTTATACCAAAAGTAGTTCTTATGTGGGTGTAGTGGTAAACACCTGAAATCTCAGCACATGGACGGTAGTGGCACTTGCATCATGAGTTCAAGGCCATGTTGGCTACAGAGCATATTTGAAATCATCTAGGGATAGATAGATAGATAGATAGATAGATAGATAGATAGATAGATAGATAGATGAATAAAATAATAAAAATTAAAAAATAATATTCTTTACGCTATAGTTCATTTTGATTTTGAATAGTAAACTAGGTAGAACTTTGCGAAAGTCCAACTAATTTTACTTCCACCTTCCTTCTGAACAGGATGCAAGCTTCAGTGCGAATCTTCAGATTGCTGAGGTCATAGTGAAGATGTAAATAGAAGTATATTTTAATGTAAATTAAACTAGCTGGGTCTCTCTCGGGATCGAGCAAACAGAACGATGAATGCGCTGGTCTTTCTCATCCACTTTCGGGACTTGGCACTAGGTGATGCTGAGTGGAAGGTGTGCCGGGAGTAAGGTGCACTGCACGCGCAGGACAGCGGCTGGGTCCTGATGAGGAATGGGCTGGGGGCTTCGTGGAGACGTCCCCCATTTCTCATGCTAGCAGTTTCTAGGTACTCACTCTCATTACATGTCACCTTCTCTGTGCTTTACCTTCCCTGCACTGTCTCCACAGTCCTTAATTGTGTCACTCTTAACCGCCCTCCTCTTCACCTGAATAATGTTAATCAATCCTCTGGACCTCAGGTCTCCATCACTTTCTACAGGAAGCTATAGACCCCAGCACATACACACACACACACATACACACACACACACACACACACACACACACACACACACACACAGAGCTTCAATTAAACTCCCAAACCTTCTCCACTGTGTTCCTAAATGTTTCTTCCTCAGGCTCATAGAATTCATCATCCTTCTTTTAGCGTCTATTTTCCCACAAGTCTGTGACATGCACTGCAAGCTAGGCAATAGCATATCTTACTCTCAGTTAATTTATAGCACAGCATCTTGGTGACTGCTTAGTAAATATGGAAGGAAGAGAGGGAGAGAGGGAGGGAAAAGGAAGAAGAATGAAAGGAAGAAAGGGAAGCAAGGAGGAAGGGGGAAATCTGTGTATATCATAGCATCTCTTCTAGTGAATTTAGGGGCATATTAATGATCACTCTCCGTGCAGGCTGAACTATGCCTCAAAATTCTTCTAATTTTTGATAATGGTAAATCAGCTCTACTTCCTATAACTCTTGACCTGTTGTATATAGAGCTCAACTCTAGTTCAACAGGAAGAATCTACACGGAAGCTGAACCAATTCACTCAGCTAAGCAGAAAATATGTATGTCTCTATTGAGCTCAGGTAACAAGAGGTGAGCTATGGTGAGTGAAATGCACTTGGCCCAATTCCCTGCTCTGTGAAAAGCCAATAAGACACTTTCTCTGGAAGACACTGTGTGATTATGTTTTACTAACTGCAGGGTTTCTCTCTGTAGGAGAGGAATAAATCTACTCCCTGACCAAGACAGACTTAATTTTCCTCTCATTGCCCCTGAACTTGGGAGCCCTCTCATTGAAACATGGTCGAGAATGATGGAAAAACCTCTGCCTCCCATTTTCTGTGGGAAGCCAATATCCTAATCACTTTGACCAATATCCTCACTAATATCCCTTAGTACTTTTGGCTAGTTCCCCTTAACAGGTAAAAGCCCTCCCAATTTTTTTCTTCAGAAGTCTAGAATTTAGTGTTACTCACATAATTGCCACTGTCTTGAATAAAGCCTTCTTTGCTTAGCCCTGGCTCCATTCTTCATTGACACCCTCTGAATTCTGGCTCAATGTATACTTGAATTAAGTTGGTGCTCTATCACTTATGGTAGATGTTCTAGAAAATTTTTAACCCATTCAACAAGATGTCAGTGAGATGACATTTACTAAGAAGGATCATACATTTTCTATTTAGGAGTGAGTACAATTAGTACTGTTAGTACTATGGTTTTAGAAAAACACTGGTGAAGAAATCTGTCTACTACTTGTGGAAGCTATCATTCAGAGCTTAAGCAATTTCTACCCTACTTAATTCTACTCTACCAAGGTCTCGATTGCAGTACTGAAGTCATGCAGTGCTCTTATTGTGCAGGCTCTGAAGGCCTAGGGTTTATTTCTTCTGTTCTGGACAGTAATTGATGAGCTCTGTGATTTAATGCTAAAGAGGATTAAATTTAATGCTAAGGATTTCCTGGATCTAGTCAGATTTCAACTAGTTGTCAAACATTCTCTATCCTAATACAAGTGACTAGCACAGGATGTGTTGGCTAATGAAAGCTTAATGGATGTCAGTTATTATAATTGTTATTACCATGGTCTTCACCATCAAGTTTTCTACTGTAAAACCAGAAAAAATGATTTTTTTAAACAATTTGCTACTTTTTATTTTCTTTACCCCCTTCCTTTCCCTTTCCCTTCCTTCCTTCCTTCCTTCCTTCTTCCTTCCTTCCTTCCTTCCTTCCTTCCTTCCTTCCTTCCTTCCTTCCTTCCTTCCTTTTTCTTCCTTTCTTTCCTTTTACCAAAAAGTGAGTCATGGATTGCTATAGGTTGTGATAGTAGACTTTAATCTTTCATATGTACCTCTGAAACCTCTTTGTGAGACCTTTTGTCTTTTTCTCTCTCCACCCCTATCCCTACTATTTTTAGTGATGGATGGGCTGACAGAGATGAAGTCATTGAAGGCTATGAGGTGGAAGCCAACGGAGGAATCACCATAAAGTTGCAGTCTCCAGAGGTCAGATCATTTGATGATTATTTCCTGAAACTGAGGCTGGACACAAACACAAGGAATCCCTGGTTTCCTGAGTTCTGGCAACATCGTTTCCAGTGCCGCCTACCGGGACATCTTCTGGAAAATCCCAACTTCAAAAAAGTTTGCACAGGTAACTCTCATGTTCACCAAATAGTACTTCATGGTCTACCATCATGGTCTGCATCAGCCCTATTATAGATGGTTAGATGGGACTAAAAGGCACCAGAGCTAGAGATTCAAAGAGAACATTTCTTCCTTAGTTTACAAATTCACTAGAAAGAGGAAGAAACATATTACTTCATGAATTTATGGTCCTATATTCTGGGAAGACTGCTTTTTTGTCTATGGTAGAGATAACATAAATAAATAAATGCTAAGAGATAACATAAACAAATAAAAAGAAAACTGAATAATCAGATATTTAGTCTTCAAATGGGGGAGGGGGATATTTGATTTCTTGCTTACTTAAGAGATAATAGCCACCGAAATAAATGAGAAACTTTGATTTTGTCTTCTCTTCAACCCTCCCCAACTGCTTCAATAGAAAATTCAGAAGGATATGAGGTAATATCATCTTAGGCCATACAACCTGCATGATGTGTGGGGTCACAGGTACCAAGAAATTGGACTGTCTTCTATCTACCAAACATGCACAGATATCCTTTATGTAAGGATTTCTTGGAAAGTACTTTGTAAACTAAGCTATTCTAACAAAAGATAGAACTCTACATCTACACACACTAATATTTTGGGTTTTCAATATTCACAGCATATGTAATTGTTAAGGTTATAGCTTGGGCTTGATTAACATCCACAGCAGGAAATAACAGCTTGTATGTTTGTGAATTGTTCTTATATTGTGCTTGAATCTCAGAGCAAGTTTTAAAAGTGGTCACTTGAGCCACAGCGCCATTTTGTAAACACGTTTGTGTTTGCATTTCATTCCAGTATCAAGTTCCGAAAGCACTTTCCTGTGTCCTGAATTCAAAGGAAGGCAGAAAGCTATTTAAAATTTCCATTTGGACCTAATTGACAAAGTATATTAATTCTTTTCTGCTAGAATTTTGTCTTTAGTAGTTTTATCGGTAGTGTATATGCTTTCATCTTTTTGTTTCTGTGAACTTAGTGTCCATGCTATTGGCAAATAACATAGACTTTCATTTTATACTATCATCAGGGTGAAATTCTCACAAATGAAATAAATTCCATGGTCTTACAATGGAAATGCAGAACCATTTATGAAATATAAAGAGAGGAAGTAAAATTATCCTTTCTAGACTGTAGAAAATTACTTGTGTATCACAACGTTCTAGTGTACTTCTAGTATTCTGAAAAGTTTTTTTTTTCTTTTGTCAGTCATGGGGCTGGGCTTGCACTCTGGGCCTCAACATTGTCCTTGAGCTTTTCAGCTCAAGGCTAGCATTCTATCACTTGAGCCACAGTGCCATTTCCTTCTGAAAATTTTGATATTGGTGTTAGTCTCTACACAAGCTTTTGTTTTATTTTATTTATTTTTTAAATTTTTTCTTGTCAAACTGATATACCGAGCAGTTACAGTTTCATACATTAGGCATTGAATAAATTTCTTGTACTGTTTGTTACCTCCTCCCTCATTCTCCCCTCCCCCTTCCCTCTTTCCTTTTCCCCCCATGAGTTGTTCTGTAGATTTACACTAAACAGTTTTGCAAGTATTTCTTTTGTAATCGTTTGCCTTTTTTACCCTGTGTCTCTCGATTTTGGTATTCCCTTTCAGTTTCCTAGTTCTAATACCAGTATACACGGTTTCCAATGTACTCAGATAAGATACAGAGATAGTGCAGGCACAACCACAGGAAGGGGATACAAGAGGATCACCAATAATAGAAGCTATGGTTTCACATCGCATGTTGAAAGTAATTACAACAGTGATATAACAGTCTACACAAGCTTTTACTGAACTTGATTTCAGATATCAATATTTAACTGGAGTTTGCAGGCACTAGATCCCTTGTTTGAATATTAAGGGTCCTGAGCCAACCCTGAATAATTTGGAAATCACTGAGCTTAATTAAAAAATATTTCATGTAAAGTCCACATGACTGTTTAATTAGTTGGGTATATTGGGGGATTTGGAGATGGGCTGGAAAAAAGCTCTGACTAAAAGCAAAGCACAGCTTCTAAAAATTTAAGCGTTGTCAAGATTATGGAAAAAGCATAATCCCTCTCTCTTAGTAAGTGACTTAACTACTTAAGGGATGTGTATCATGTTCACAAAAACATTCTGCTTTATGATTCTTGATAAGAAGTGTTAGAAAGATATCCTGGAAGCTGATGAGTGTAGGAGTTTTTGTTGCCAGTCCTGGGTCTTGGACTGAGGGCCTGAGCACTGTCCCTGGCTTCTTTTTGCTCAAGGCTGGCACTCTACCTCTTGAGCCACAGCGCCTCTTCGGCTTTTTTCTACATATGTGGTGCTGAGGAATCAAACCCAGGGCTTCATGCATAGGAGGCAAGCACTTTACCACTAGGCCATATTCCCAGCCTGAGTGTAGGATTTAGAAATACAGCCAGTAGCTACAGCGTCAGTTTAAATATCCATATGTCACATGACCTGAATGATCTCACTTATTTTCTGAGTCTCAGTTTCTACAACTGAGCATGCTAAAAAAAAACCAAAAAAACAAAGATAATCTGCCCAAAATGGATCTTTGGGAGAACTGAATGAAATAATACAGGTGACTTACTTCTCAAGGAAATAATGTAATATCTAAATACAATCGTTCCTAGGTATCCACAGAGAAATCATTGCAGTATGTTCACCCCGCTATAAGCGTCAAGATATGAGGATGCTCATAGTAATATTTGTATATAACATAAGCACTTACTTCTAAATACTTAAGCCTCTAGGTTATATATAATACCTCATACAATGTAAAGTCTATGTAAGTAGCAGAATTTTGTATTGCTTGAAAAATAATGACAAGTAAAAAGTCTGTATGTGTTCAGTGCATATATGTTTTTCAAATAATTCCAACCCACAATTGATTGAATACCCAGATTCAGAGCTCTTAGATGTGGAGGAAGGGAGCCTGTTCATATAAAATGTTCATACTAGAATCATGTCTTTGCAAAAAACGAAGTACAGATTTTGACGTCAGTAACTTCACATAATAATATTCTAAGATGTGGAAACTAGGAAAAATAAGCACTAATTCTTTAACAAGTTGTCCTTCTACAGTGCATGTCAATGTAGACCCTTGAATTTGCTTCCTTTCGTTTATGAGATTTTATCATTTTCTGATTTGACAAGTAAATGTCGTTTGTGGTGTTTATTTTATACAATTATTAAGCATAATAATTCATGAGAAAGATAAAGTCCATTGTCTAATTCCTATTAGTCACTTAAGTATTTAGTTCATTTTCCTATTTTTCCATGCATTGTTTTAAATTGTGTAGCTGATATTTTATATCATTGCTTAAACGTGAATATTGCTTTTTCATGTTTATGACTTTCTTCTGTTATTATTTACATTTTAAAGGCTATATAGTCATTCTGCCTACAGCAAAACAATAACTAATTTAACTATTTTCATTCTTCCTACACATGTGAGGGATTTTGATTCTTCCCCAATAAAAATAAAACCTGCTTTAGTGCTGTAATAAAATTCTCCTTTCTAATGTCTTCTTTTTCATTTTTAGGTTATTTTTATTTTTGGATTTTGGCAGTACTAGGGTTTGAACTCAGGGCCTTGTGTTTGCTAGGCTGGCATGAGACCATCAAGCCACATCTTGAGCCCTTTAGATAACTTGTGTTGTTGTTTTTCTGCCCAGGCTGGCATGGAACTGGGATGTCAGCCTCCTAAGTAACTAAGATTATAGGCATGAGATACTTTTGTAAAAGTTGTGTTCCTGTGTTTGTCATTTTTCTCACTGTAGTGACAAGATTCCTGACACAACATATGAGAGGAAGGAATTATTTTGGTTCCATTTCAGGCAGATCATGCTATGATGGCTTGGTCCCTTGTGCAGTTTTTCAGCAGAACATCCTGGTGGTGGGCGCATGGGGTGGAGGAAGTTGTTCATCTCTTAGCAGACAGGAAGCAGACAGCCAAGAAGGGGCTGGGAGGAGGTATAACCCTCACAGGCACACCTCTAGTGACCTACTTCCTCCAAGTAGGTCCCACCTTCTAACTTTCCAGATCCTTCCAAAATAGCACCACCAGATGAGCACCAACCATCCTGTGGAGGCACAGACATTTGATATTCAGCATAACTGTTTAAATCTCCGGAAGTTCAGTCAAAAGATGAGAATATTCCTGCAGCCTTTGAAATAAAGTATTTCAAAAGGCACTTCCCACTAGCACTGCATGAAACTCCACGTTTCTCCCCCCGACCTTTTCACTTTGCTTGCATAGTTATAATCACAGTGCACAGGTAACTGGGTCTTATTTCTTCCTTATGATTATGCTTTATGTTTCTACTGATTCTACAGGCTTCTAGAACCACCACTTTAGCAGCTCTCTTAAGTTCCATTGAATGAAAAAGCTATTATTATTTGACTATTCTGATATTGTGGAATGAGAACGACATTTCCATTTTTTTTCTTGTTAAAACAGTGAATATGGGACAGAGCCTTTTCATGGTTGGTGCTGTTACTGTTTTTGGAATATTCTTGTACAATGGATTTCTAAATATGTAATTACTAGTCTGAAAGCATGATAGTTTAGAGAGCTCTTAAAAACACATTAGGCAATTTTCTTGCAACATGGCTCTACAAATATGCAGTGGCTAGCTGTTTATATTAATATTCTCAGCTTACTGGGGCTCATTGTGTTCCAATCAGGTTTTTTGTTGTTGTTGTTATTTTGTTTGTAATGCACTGAATTTAAAGCCATACTTTTGCTCTTTCCTCTTATTCTATAAACAGGAAGCAGAATGATGCAATATTTCTTAAAGATAGTATGCATTTTTATTTGAATATTGTCTAAGATATAATGAAAAAAGTTTGGTTGGTGTCTGTAATGCTTGATAATAGCTCATGACTAGTAAGATAATGATATCTCATATGATGCTGTGGTTGGAATATTTCCTCAAAAATCATGCTGGTATTTAACGGCCTCTAGGATCGTATTTGAAGATAGGACCTTATGAAGTTTGACTAGGCCACTTAAGCAACCTTGATATTAGATTAATTCCATTATCACAAGAGTGAGATCTTGATCAATGAACCTACGTTTGACTTCCAACTCTATAACTTTGGGCTGTTCCAACATAAAGGAAGATCACCGATTCAGCCCTTTAATCTTAGACTCCTCAGCTCCCAGAGCTAGGAATCAAATAAATTTATATTGTTAATAATTTATCCATGTAATATTCTATCATAGCAATAGGAAATAAACCAAGATATATGCTAAGAATCAACTTCCAGACTTACAAGCAAGAGGAATCTTACCCTAGTACCTTAGATACAACTATTAACAACTTTTAAACTACTACTCATTTTAATAATATATTTGTTTTGTCATTTTTTGTAAATGTTGTCGACATTCCACTTTGAATTAGGTTTTGATGTAAGGCCAGACAAAACTGTTCCATTACTGTTTGATTCAGACCAAGAGGCTCTAGAAACTGAGATTATTTCACCCCAATGGTCCCTAAAGTAATAACTTCTTTTTTCTTCTTCTTTTAGGATGTTTAGCCCAAATAATAATTTGTGTGCTTGAAAATTATAATTTTATCTTCAACTAAAACGTTGAAAATATTTGTGAAAGCTGTGACTCTCCATATTTAAGCTCTTTGAAATATGGCTTTGCAGTGAGCCTCATCGAAAGATAGGATTTTGTTCTCTACCTCCATTTATTTATTTATTTATTTATTTATTTAATTTATTTATTGTTTTTGGTCTGAGACTGGGACTAGAACTCCATACTTGACGTTAGTGATCTACCTACTGAGCCACGTCTCCAAGCCTCTATTGACCTTACAGTGTATTAATTCCAAGCCAAGGACTCTAGAAGCTTGCCACACTCCCCATCTTGTTCTTGGGTCTCCACTTCAGGTGTTTGGAAAAGTCTGAGTTAGCCTCTAGCATATGAAAAGCAATGAGTATCCAAAACAGGATGACCTCTTTATGAGGTGTCCTAGGTAAGCCATTCTGTGGCCAGCATGCTCTCTGTCTACTGATGCGTGAATGAGCCCAGTTGAGAAGAGTCACAGCTGGCCAATCAAGAGCAGCAGAACTTACCAGGTGACTCCAGAATTCATGACCTAACCAAATTAAAGTTGTTATTTTAAGCAAGTAAGGCTTGACGGAGGTGTGTGTGTGTGTGTGTGTGTGTGTGTGTGTGTGTGTGTGATTATAATATAGCTTTATTGTGGTAGTAAATAACTGATAGAAGACCTCCATAATTCTGATATCCATGACCCTTTACATAGAACAATGGCTGACTTAATTGCTTTGAATAACAGAACTCCTCAGTGCTATTTTTCCATTCACTTCTGGGTCCTTTTTCACTATCATATGTGAACTGAGGAAATACCATCATAAAAGGTGAAACAAAGAAGATGAATGCTCTGTGAGATCCAAGAACTAATGAGACTTCTAAGCTTCATCTTGGGCAGTGTTTTTCATCATTCTATTATTTCTGCTATTTGGAAGTGATAGTTATAGTAAAGGAACATTTTTTTGGCCATATTAAGTGCCCAGCCTTGAGTTACAATAGCTATTAACTGTGGTCCTTGACGAAACCCAACAGAATTGTTATTGCCATATCTTTAAACAACTTCCCGAGTAGGTTCTCTAGTGTGGGCTCTCTCGACTTCCCCTCGCTTGGGGGGGGGAAGGGGCTTGTCTGCCCCTTCCTGGGTGGCCCTTTATCGCTCTCACGTGGGAGCGATGGCCACAGGTAGCCTCCTCTCTCTGTCTACTTCCCCTCGCTTGGGGGGGGGAGGGGCTTGTCCGCCCCTTCCTGGGTGGTCCATGATCGCTCACGTGGGAGCGATGGCCACGGGTAGCCTCGGTGGCGTGTGGTCGCAGGGTGCCCCAAAGCCGCCAAGAACGACACGGATGCGTGGGTCCCTGGAGAAAACCTCTAGGGCTTCTGTCTATTCAAATGAGGAGCCTCCCAGATATACCCTAAAGGCGGGCACAAGAGAGGGGCCCCTGATTGGTCCCAAGGAGCTGTCCCTCAAGTGATGTCAGACTTCCTTCTCTTCCTGTTCAAGACAGGAAGGGGAGGGACAGGCTGAGGTCAGCTGTGGCCCCTTAAAGGTGCAGCTGACCCCAACACTCTAGTGTTATATTTTCTCATAGATGCTTTCCTGAAAACAAATCTCACTTCCCAAGATTTACTTCTGTGGTCTGATGAGGGCAGTGTGGCCCTTTATAATCAGCCTATCAGTTACACTTACATTATCGTTCCTGTGTCACTAGGCTTCATTAATATCCTGGTGAATTGTTCTGCCTATGCAGGAACTGCTTGTCAAACCCCAATGAACATGGTAAAGTACTATTGAATATGATGTGATAATCACCTGGGTCTGTGTAGATGCAATCTCTTGATTTGATTTGACAGCTTAATTTATTTACTAATTAGTCTTTCTCTGGAGTGTCACTGGCTGGTAGACACCAGTATTGCTATGACTCAAATCCTTACAGAAGTTTGGTGGTTATCCAAAGTAACTACACAGTGACAAGAACTTAAAATTTGTTAGAAATCAATACTTGCAAAACCATTTGGTATAAACCAACTGAAAAACTCATGGGGGGAGAGCGAAAGGGGGAGGTGGGGTTGAGGGAGGAGGTAACGAACAGTACAAGAAATGTCCCCAAGGCCTAACGTATGAAACTGTAACCTCTCTGTACATCAATTTGACAGTAAAATAAAAATAAAAAAAATTGTTAGAAATGCCAACATATTGAACCCATCTGGACTTGTCTTGAATAGCTCTAGCCAATCATTCAGTCAGCATATAGCATTAGCCAATCCAGTTGTCTAAATGAATAGCTGACGCTCTGGGACGCTGTAAATAATAACCTTGTCCTGGAAAACAAAGTTCTCAAGTCTAACTAACTAAAATATCAGGAAAGCTTTTTCAGAAAGTACTTACCTTTACCAATATCATATCCACACCATACCAATTAAAGTAGTGATTTTAAAGGCAGGCATAAATTTATACTTCAAAATGGTAAGCCATTTATCACTTTATAAAAATTTTCGAACACTGGAACCTTCTCATTGTCTGAGTTGAGCTGATGCTAACATGTTGTCTCTGGCTATGGTATCTGGGCAGCTGACGAGAGTTTAGGCATCTGATGCTCAGATGGTCTCTTCTGTTTCTTATATTTATTTACTGGCAGGATGGTTTCACACTGAAATATTGGCATTCTGAAACCTGTAAGTCATGCCCAAATACTAGATATATTGAAGCCCATATTTTAGTTAAATACTGGTTGTATTAAATTTTTTTTAAGTTGTGGTAACAAAATTGCTACAAATTCAGTGGCTTAAGCAACATGACTTTATTGTGTTATACTCAGTAGCCTGGAAGCCTGACAAGAATCTCGCTAGGCTACAATAAATAAATCAGTATGTCTATATTCTTTTATGAAAGGCCTAGGTGAGAATCTGTTTCATTGCTTCTAACTTCTGGAGGCTAATGATATCCCTTGACTCGTGCTCTTCTTCCTTCTTCTTCACAGCTATAAACACTGCAGTTCATCCATCTGCCCTTTCTTCCTCAGCCAGGCCTTTTTTTCAAAAAATCATAATGAGGCTAGACTTCCACATACTCATGTGATAAAATTGGGCCCACTTGGATTACCAGGATAAACTCTTCTTTTCAGAACAATATTAATTAACCATGGTTCAAAGTCTCTTGCTATATAGTCTAACTTAGGCACAAGCTCAGAGCTTAGAATGTGGCCTTCTTTGTAGGATTATTATTTTGTCTATTACACACTAAATGTCTAGATAGAGTAAGAATTGGGTTCTGCACATCCTTTGTGTTTGGGGTGTGTGTGTGTGTGTGTGTGTGTGTGTGTGTGTGTGTGTGTGTCAGTGCATGTTTTGGGGGGCTGAACACAGGCCCTCATGCATGCCCGATGAGTGCTGTGCCACTGAGCTGCACTTTGGCCCCATCAAGTACTTTCTACGGTCAGCTTCTTTAACTCACTTTTCTGCTATTGGCCTGCTTCCATGGGAAGTTGCTGATATGTCTTCAGGAACAGATTTTAAGTCATTTTCATTGTGCTTTGAAAACATGACAGTATGCAAACAATGGGAAGTGTGTGTGCCTTTAGTTGGTTTACTCTCAGAAAGTTCTCCACGTTCTCCTGCGCCTTTTATGATTGAGCACTGGAGTTGTTCTGCAGCTTAGCTGAAACATTATGAACCCTTTCCAGTGGTCACAGTCACTTTTAGTCTCATCTAATCGCCTTTTCTTCAAAAACGCTTCAAATCATGATTTTTTTTCCATCTAGTTTTTTCAGTTACAGCATGTTCCCATAGCCATGGCTACAACTATAGACTTAATTTTAAGTACATTTAATCTCACAGGCTTCTACTGGAAAGCCTCAGTCTTAGTTTCTTCTGTTTTTTTTTTTCATTTCCTTCATCTGAAAAATTTATGGATGCCAAATTAATCCTTTCCAAGATTTTAACAAAATGATGAGCCTTTTCTTGGTCTTTGCTATGATGCTGAGTTTTCAGTGGCATTTTGTACCATAAACCTCAGTTTGCTGCATCTGTTAACACTTGGAAGTGAGAATTGATTTCATCTCATCTCTGCATATTTGATTTTCTGAACTCCATGCCTACACATGCAAAGTCACTGAATAACAAAATATCTACTATCAAGTTATGGCAAGTGATAATATTACTGAGCATTTTATCATGGAATGACAATAGATTTGTGTTCTTTTAGACCCTGGCTACCGCTTCTATACCATCTCTAAGGGCTGCTGAAAGGAGACCATCACACAGTTCAGGCAGAAGAGTGGTTATCTGGGAGAAGCAAACTTCCGGCTTGTATCAGATATAGGTGTGCCGAGAGAAAGCTAATGGCAAAGAGAGATTATATGGGGAAAGGTGAAGAAGAGGTGTGGCTGTAGTGGATAGGGAAGTGACATTGGATCCTGACCTCAGAGCCGGGGGTCCTTTTACTGATTCCCAGTTAGGTGATTGACAGTCAGATGATTGACAGTTACAGGCGATTGTCAGTTTCAAGCAGGTGATTTCTGTTAAGGCTAAATGCTGTCCTTCATGAAAAGGAAGGAGAAAACTGGGGCTGTAGACCCAACACCATCTACTGCCTATTTCTACATGCCTCATATTTTGTTTCATTGCTGATTGTGTTGTTTCAGTATCTCCTACTATTAGATATCAATTTCTGTATTAGGATAAGGTGGAACAAATGGCCTTATAGCATTGAACAAAGAACAAATACATTCTAATTCAATGCCTTGTAACAATAAATACTAATTTCTTACTTCGTGCTTCATGTGCAATATATTTAACTCTAAAAGCTCCTCTGTGTACCAGGTATTCTGGAAGCCAAGAATACAGAGTTTCTATCCAGAACAATGATAGTTGTAGCAAAAAGGAACTGAACATGTGCACTGAGTGTACAGTTTGTGCTAAATATTGTACACATCACTTACTTGCGAATTTCATTGAGCATACAGAACCCAGCGTCCAATCAGGGATCAGTGGAGAGAGAATTCATCTGCTATAGGGAAAGGTACCAAATTCTTGGGAAATATCATTCAATTTATCAAACTATTTGCAGGATTGTAACTATCTAGTCTTCTGTTCAAGATAAAACAAGTCAGGTATATACAACATTTGTTTCTTTTTTGGTATTTAAATTCAGGGCTTCATGCTTGCTGGGTTAGGCGCTATGCCTCTGAGCCATGCCTCATTCCCTTTATCCCCTGGTGATTTTTGAGCTATGGTCCTGTCTTTTGGTCATGTCATCTTAGATCACAATCCTCTTATTTTGCATATCATAGTTGGGAAGACAGGTGGACAGCACCACATCCAACTTTTTCTGTTGAAATGGCATCATATGTGCCTTTATTCCCAGCCTGGCCTAAAACTATCATTTTCCTAGTCTGAGCCTTCTACGTAGCTCTACCACAGGCACAGACCACCACACCCAGCTATTTATTTAGATGGGAAGTCTCAGGAACTTTTATTTTTGGACTAGTCTCAGGTTTAAACTTCATCCCTCAAGTAGTTAGGGATACAGACATAAACCATTGAAACCCACCCAAAAGTTTTAGAATTTTAAACAGCTAAGGTTTAATATTAACTGATAGAATTATGATGTCAAAATCCCTTGGGAAATTTTTTGCCAAAGAAAAAGATAAAGTTTCCTTTTTTTTTTTTAAAACCTAGGCTTCATTAACTTGATTGTTTAAAACAGTGAATGAAAGATTCAGAACTCCAAGGCAGACAGATACGTGTCAGAGGACTTGTCAATAAATTACCTTCATTTTCTAACAAAGGCAAGAGGAAGCAGTGATCAAGTTTTACTGTAGTGCATTTTCAAGTCTCCGTTAGTGAAGTCTACCTGTTTCAAAGACTTTGGCCAGTGATGGAGCTTATTTCTATCTTGGGAAGGACGGAGACATAGGATTCATGCACAGTCTGACACAGTACAGTCCTCTGCGTGGGATGCCCCAGTTCCAGGTTTAAGCTGACACTGACTAGTGCTAATTCCTCTCACTAGGAACAGGAGCAACAACTCAGGACACTGCAAAACAATAAGTATGTGCAATTTTTATGACTGTGAAAACTGCAGAACATCTACAGTAGGATATATTTACGTTATATCCTTGCATAAGGGAGCCGCAGCCTGGCTGAAATAATGCTCTCCTAGCAACAGTTTCTGAAATCTGTGTGCAGAGGTTAAGAAACACTGTTGTATAGTGAAGGGCAAAGAATTCCCTTGTCTCAGCTCCAGCTTCCTTGGCAAGATTGTCCAAGGGTCCTGGAGCACTACTGTGAAGCGTTCCACATTATGTAATTCCAAAAACAAGTTGAGAAACTTGGTGCCTCATTTCAATGTTTATTGTTTTGACTATCATTGAATATTTTCTTAGCTTTTACAAAATTTTATCTTCTATGACTTCTTTTGGTTCATATCTTCCATTGGAGTGCCTTTGTGTCCTCCCTTTCCTTCCCTCCCTCCCTCCCTCCCTCCTTCCCTCCCTCCCTCCTTCCCTCCCTCCCTTCCTTCCTTCCTTCCTTCCTTTCTTCTTTCCTTCCTTCCTTCCTTCCTTCTTCTTGCTTTTTGTTTGTGCCAGTATTGGGGCTTGAACTCAGGGCCTGGGTGTCATCCCTTAGCTTTCTCACTTATGATTGGCACTCTACCACCTGAGCCACAGCTCCACTTCCATCTTTTTAGTAGTTAATTGAGGATAAGATCTCAAAGACTTTCTTGCCCACAGTGGCTTTGAACTATGGTGTTCAGATCTCAGCCTCCTGAGTAACTAGGGCTAGAGATATGAGCCACAGGTATCCAGCAGAATGACTTTTCTTGAAGTAAACACTGGTTTTATTTTTTAAATTTTATTGTAAAACCTATGCATCCTAATCTAAAAAATCCTTCTTATATGCCAAAAGGTCAGTCTAGCCTTTGAGTTCTTAAAACCATTTCATGAGCAATTTACTAAGTTTCAAAGTAAGAGCAAATTTAGATTGTAAGATACCAAGGGTCTCCAAAGACTTAGATGTAAGAGAAGTAGTCACAGAGAGATGGAGAACTGAGTTTGTTGAAAACAAATACACACACACACACACACACACACACACACACACACACACCATATCATGTCTTGAGGGTTGTACCTATGTATTACCACTTTAACAAAATGGTATGAAAAAGTAATATTAGTATAATAAGTAAGAAATGACTCATGATACAGAAGGTACAGTTTCAGTCTCTAGTAATTTTATCCACATGAGCTAATGACATTTTGAAAAACTTTATGTATGCTATTTAACAACAACTATGCATATATGTATATAAAGTTGGCATATGTATATATGATTCATAAATTTTACTTAAGGTTGTCTACAAATGTTTCAACACTGACTTTTTGTCATTGAATGAATAAGAAATATGAATTCTAGGCAGTTAGTTATGGTATAGCACTAGATGTCTAATGTACTTTAATTTCTTTAGATTATTTATTATATCACCTTTACGTGAAATAAAAAAAAATGGCTTATTAGTGCTATTTCATGTCACTTCTTTGAAGTCAGACACCATGAGTGTGACTAAATCATTCAGATGCATGAAAATAGGATGGAAGCAAACTGAAAGGCAGGCATTGATTCAACTTCATCGGGGGGCTGGAAACCTAAATAGCCATTTCTACAGGGCTTCTCTCAGGCCTCCTCCAAGGTCGGCTAAGTGTCAGACCTGCCTGCTTTCACAGTGGGCACACCAAACCCTGGCTTTTCTTCTACCTTCTCCTTTGATGCAGACAAGCAAAGGACTTGTAAACATAGATACCAGAGGACAAAACTCCATGGTGACATTTAGAGAATGCTGACCTCAGGTCCAGTTGGTAATGAAGCCTATGGGGCTATAAAGAATTTCCATATTTCTTATTTTTAAGGTATGTATTGAATTTTTTCCATTATTCAAAGCAGTTTATGTATACAATTAAGAAAAGTGATGAAAGGGATAAGTTGGGAGAAGTGGGTAAGAATGCACTGTAATTCTTAACCTGCTTTGTTGAATGGAAACTCCTTTGAATACCTACTTAAAGATAATAATTTTTTTTTAAAGAATCTCAACAATTAAGGACTTGAGTCACCTCCCAGACTGTTGGACAACTGTCCTCTCTGCCTTTGCCTACATCAAAGTTTGTCTTGGCGAGAGGCAGCTGCTCATAAAATGGAGTACTATTTTCTTTGTGCACATCTGTCTGCAGTACAAGGTTGACAAAAGTGTAATATGGATGAAACCAGATGGGATTTCTTTAATCGCCATTATTTATATTGTTCTCTAGATTCAGAATTCCTCTGTGGAGTGTACTGCTAATTAACGTACTGCTACAATTAAAGATGTTACCTATTCACACATTGTAGGCAATGTTGTATATAGGAGAAAAATTCTAAGGGAGCATGTGTTATGTGTGTGTGTATGTTGTGTCCTGTCTCTAACACAATTTTTTTTTTTTTGGATTTGTTTTATTTGCCACTCCTGGAGCTTGGACTCAGGGCCTGAGCACCGTCCCTGGCTTCCTTTTGCTCAAGGCTAGCACTCTGCCACTTGAGCCACAGCGCCACTTCTGGCTGTTTTCTATATATGTGGTGCTGGGGAATTGAACCCAGGGCTTCATGTATATGAGGCAAGCACTCTTGCCACTAGGCCATATCCCCAGCCCTCTAACACAATTCTTATTGCTGTCCTAACATGTTCACAAGAATTAGCAAGACCTTATTTAATTTCTGGCTCTTCACTTTGATATTTATGACTCTGGAAAAATGCTTGATCATCTCTGGGTATTATTTTCCTCATTTATAACGCAGGAATACTGTTCTATACTAATATTAAAGGGTAAAGAGAATAAAGTGAAATAAATTGTATGCTATTCCCCTACCTTTAGATATTAAAATTATCTGTGCTATACTCCATCTGATTATATGTAGATATTATCTCTGTAAGTATAACATATTTATGTTATGTAGTTGTACTATGTAAATATATGGCATATATTTACATAATATAAATATATTTATAAATTAAAGATACATGTATGTATTTGAAGCCATTTTATTTATGATGTACTATACTGATATCTTATACCACATTAGACATTGTGACCTTTCTTTATGTTTTCCTTAAGATTCTATTGATATTTCCCTTTTTTCTGTATTTTTCCATTTTTCTAATTTTCCAATATATCATTAAGCTACCAAGGTACTCAGTTAGGAGGAATTTTTATTGACTTTTAGGAGTTAGAAATTCTGTCCCAATCTCTATTTAATTCCTTGTCTGTGAAACATTGTCCCATGCCCCTGACGAGGGCAGTACTGTAGACCTAAGTTATCCTTGATCCCCAGTTGTGCAGGGTAGGTAGCATGGGGCAGGCTGGCTGTCCATCTGTCGGTAAATGTCATGTCAGTGGTTTCTATGTGATTTCTCCCCACCCCACCTCTCTCTACCCTTGGACCATCTGGTACCATCTGTTACCTGAGCATCTTTGAACTCGCTCTGAAGAGGTACTGTTTTTCTTGAAGCTGTTGTCACACTTATTCATTTCCTTTTCACTAGGCATGGGTGATATGTTTTGGTAACCCCTCATCACCAAGCACCATGCGGAGTGTGTGTGTGTGTGTGTGTGTGTGTGTGTGTGTGTGTGTGTGTCACTGAGTTGAAAGAATGGATGAAAAATGGTGTTTAGCATTTCCTCAGAGATTCCTTGATGGTAATCTCTCACTGGCCCAGAAGTCCAGGTACCTATTATGATACAGGTCTATTCTGGAAGGAGGCACATTAGCTGGCCCAGTGCTGCCAGAGTTCCCACTGTAGGACATAGTTCTGAGTGCCAGGCTCATGTGTTTGTGGAGGACTGGAGTCATGGGTATTTTAACCCAAGATGTTGCTCTTTCTTGACAAGAAGTAAGGTGCTATGGAGAAAGGGCACAGGAAAGCAATGGCCAGGGTCTTGTGCCTTTAAGACAGTGAGCCAAGACAGAGATAGGAAATGGGGAGCAATCAAATCTCTTTTAAAGAGCTTGTATTGTGCCTTTCCTATTAATGTTAGGATTATAACAAAATTGCTGAGGTAATTTCCACCCTCATCATCTTACCACATTTTGTCGTTGGTTTTCTTCTTTTAATATTCTAGATGTTTTTGACGTGTTATATGTTATCATGTTGTTACATGTATTTCATGTAATCGTGTTATATATTCTGATTATTATATTGATCTAATATTATAGGATTTTTATTTTATATTAAAATTATTTTTCACTTCCTATTATTTTTTTAAATAATTACTTATTTATTGTCAAAGTGATGTACAGAGGGGTTACAGTTTCATACATAAGGTCATGGGTACATTTCTTGTACTATTTGTTACCTCCTCCCTCATTACCCCCCCCTTCTCCTTACCCTCTCCCCCCATGAGTTGTTCAGTTGGTTTACACCAAATGGTTTTGCAAATATTGCTTTTGGAGTAGTTTGTCTTTTTCTCTGTTGTCTCTCGATTTTGATATTCCCATTGACTTCCCTAGGAACTTCCTATTATTTTTATAACTCTTCTCTTACCCAGGCGCATACCTCACATTGCAAACTAGTTATTACCCTCAATGTTCTAGTTATTTCTTTTCCTTTACTATTCCGCTTCTTAGAATTCTTAATTATTTTGATTGGAGTAATCTAACTTAATACACATATCCTGTCAAGTACAGAAACAATCAACTATTTGGGTTATACACAAACAGATCTGCCAGATATTTTCCTGAAACAATTAGGTTTCAAGCACTGTGAGTATGTAGCTATATGCTATAAGCAGCAAGGGATTCATAAAATTATATCTACATCCACAGGAGTTTATAGTCCAGTTACAGTAATTAGATATTCACATAAATAATTAACTAACATGATCTAAGCATATGTTACAACAGGATAGGTGGAAATAAAATTAACTGTAAGCTAGCAACCAATACTACTGCTGTGCAATGTGTGCTACTTGTAAAGTTCAGATTCATGTAGGAGGAGAAATTGCAGAGGGTCCTGCAGCTTCATGTCACTCTCTGAAAATCAGAGGATCTGAGAGCATTTAGGCTCAAACAGGAATGGATTTCAAGTCACTTGCCTGAAATAGTCAATCAGCTGTCCTGAATATTTTGGTAGAAGGCGATCATTTTGAACCCTCTTAGAAACATCTCTTGCTCAGGTCATGGCCCTAAGCATTTGTACCAGTCCAGAAAAAATGCATTAAGGCAGAAAAAAATAAATCTGTATAGAACACGATAGTACTATGTTTTATACTTAATTTTTTTTCTAGCTAGGAGAAAATGGTTGGTAAAAAGAAACAATGGGAAAGGTTGTTCTATAAGGCAAGGAACAGAGACTGATATATATGTTTATGTACATAAAATATGTGCATAGGATGTTTGTATATAATTTAAAAACCTGATAATCAATTCCTGTAATAAGTAAAAAACATAAATAGCCCTCAGAAAAGACCCAAACACATATTTTTAAAAATAATTACTTATTTATTGTCAAGATGTACAGAGGGGTTACAGTTTCATATGTAAGGCAGTGGGTGCATTTCTTGTACAATTTGTTACCTCCTCCCTCATTTCCCCTCTCCTCCTTCCCCTTTTACCTCTCCCCCATGAGTTGTTCAGTTGGTTTACACCAAATGGTTTTGTAAGTATTGATTTTGGAGTCATTTGTCTTTTTATCCTTTATCTCTTGATTTTGATATTCTCTTTCCCTTCCCTGGTTCTAATACAGGCATATACAGTATTCAGGGTACTCAGATGAGATACAATGATAGCTTGGGGACAACCACAGGAAGGGAATACAAGAGGATCATCATCATCAACAACAAAAAGCTACCGTTTCACATGACATGTTGAAAGTAATTACAACAGTGATATAACACTCGCCAAACACCTATTTATGTGATGAAACTCATGCTTTATTTCTAGTGTGCTATTCACTGGTTATAGAACCAAGGAAGGATCAATTTTTTTATATTTAGCATGAGAGACTACCCTTTTGTAAGTGTTGAAGGAAAGTAAGCAGAGAACAAACAAACAGATGCTAGTTTTGTCCTATTCTTTCAAAAGAAAAAAAGAAAGCCTTCAAAATGTCTATTTTTGAAGGAAAACTTGGAGCAACTGCTAAGTTACAGTGAAAGAAATGTTCTCTAGTCAAAGATTGCTCTTGAAGGATAACCTTGAGGTCGTGGGGAGGTTGAAAAAAAAAACATAACTTCCACACCATGTGACAACATAGAAATCAGAAAGAATCTTGGCACTAGAATAGAGAGACCATACTGTCCAGCTTTCCTTTTTCATTAGTGAAAGCATTTCTATATTTCACAAACATTCAGAGGGGAATATCCTTATCCCCTAATGTAGTCAGTGGAGTGGTAGATTGCATGAGGAATGGAAACCAATTGTATTCTCCATGGGAGACCATTTTATCTACTTTCTATACTATGCCAAGAGCTAGTGAACAATGGATAATAGCCAATGAGAGGTATATTCGTTTTCTCTTGCTGTTCTCTTTCCATTATTATTTTACTACTCTGTGAGTCTTATGTCTTAAGATTGCATGGGTCCATAGAATCTTACTTAGGTTAGCATTGTATATGCTCTAAGTATGAGTCTGTTCTGAGCTTATTTAGAATATGGACTGAATTCCATCTTTTCTACATGATGTGGATTCTTAGGTGAACCCTAACTTTTGTGGGTCCCTTATGTGGGTCAACATTCTGTGATTGTAGCTACATTTTTTTTCAGATTTTTAACTATGTTTCTCTGACAAAGAAAGTTTTCCAATTTACTGGGTTCTATGGTTTAGATTGGGTCCACGTGGGCAACCCAGAATAATTGACTTATTTTTTTTAGAACTCTAATTATATCTGTAAAAATTCTTTGCCATGTCGTATAATATTCATAGGTTCCACAGAGTAGAATGTGTCTGTCTGTTGGTGGTCATTCTTTCTGCTCAAAAAGTTAAAAGCTATTTATCACGCCTTATCCATTTTCAGAGGCTACTGTCCTTTTAAATAAAGCATTCTGAAAACCCCTGCCATCTGACATGCATGAAATGTAACCTCTCAGAGGGGAGCACTTACTGGCACTTAAAAGACACTGATCTGATCCAAATCTAAGCTTGATTTTTCATAGATTTTTATCTTAACCTTTGTCCTCCCCATCTCTGCTGTGTTTCTCAATGATAGGGTCTCTTTTCTAGATGACTAAAATTTTGCAAAGTGGTTTTTAACTGGTAAGTATACTGCGTTAGACCTAAATAATTGTCTGTATGTATTATTCCCCCAACAATGCTCAAACAGATGACCACATTTCCAGATAACAACGTTGGAAAATGCAGGTGCTGAGTTACATGTCATCTTATGGTAGGACTAGACTGTAGAAGAAACTCCGATTGCCTGACAAGAGGCTATTCTTGTCACTGAGAATATGTTGCTCTCAAGAAGTTTGGCTCATATGGAGGCGAGGTAAACTAGGAAACAAAATCCTTAGTCTTGAGGTAGTGACTCCTCCATCTATGTTATCCATGCATCTATTTTTTAATTTTTGCCCATCTCAAGTGAATATACATATTCTCTCTCTTCCTTTTATCAATATACATTTTCCTTAAACTTTTAAAAATAAATTGAGGAAAAGGAAGTCATACATGATTATTGGAAAATCCATATTCTTCAGGCCTATCTTTTCCTTCTTTCCTCGCCTTCAACCATTCTGGGGCTAACGGTATGATTTCCATCACAAAGTGAATAGCCAGCTGCTGAAAAGAGGAATGCAGTTTTATCTGCTCCTTATTGTCAGTGCCAATACAAGGAAGGAGGACTGAAGTAAATACCACTCACCAGAGGGGTTGGGTTCTGTGGTCATCTCTGTGAAAATCATGTGTACCTTGTTCCTGCTTCCTGAATGGCCTTTGAATTACGATCTATACTAGAAATCATCATTTCTTATTGTATAAAATAAAGAACCTGGGCCAGGAAAGGCCATCATTTTTATGGGAGGCCCTATAGCACAAATAACATGTACAATCCTTCATCCACTGCCTAAAATATGCGATACCCTCATTAATACAGATGGAGAAGCTGAAGCCAGAATGAAACTCCTATGTACATTCTTTACACATGTTTACTCTCAGCTGGTTTCTGGCCAGTATGGAACAGTATGAGCTAAGTAGCTGTTACTGTATCAAGGTATCTATATGGCAGAAAGCACCCAGTAGATCATTACCCATATCCTCACATACTGTTAGTATGCTTCCACCCCTTGTCTCCTAGTAATAAATCACCATAAGCTTGAGGCCTTTGTCTTGACAAGCTCATTTTCTCTTAGCTCAGGCACATTCTGTACTCTGATGATATATGTCCAGACCTTATCCTTGCATGACATCCTATATAAATAATTTCTCTTCATTTGAAAGTCCTTTTTCTCTTTGAAATTCAACTAAAACTTAATGAGAAAAAAATATCCCTTTTGCACTCTCACTGGTAAGTCAGAAGTCTTGAAGGAGTCTTGTAGATGCTATCAGCCTGCATTGGGAACAATTCAATGAAAAATCCCTTTTCTGGATTGACATTTCGCAAATGAAGTCTGCAGCCTCTTGAACTTCATTATAGCTTCATGAATATTGGAAGACTTCAGAACGTGGCTGTGGTTTTGAAACTCAGCCAGGAGAGAATTAATGCCACTTGTGTTTATGTAATGTCCTTTCTTGCAACTCTTTGAAAGCACCTAGCACATTGTTTTTTTATATTCATAAAGTGCATGAGAGTTGTTAAGTAGAAGGCTTTACTATGCCCATTTAGTAAGTAGGAGTCCTAAGATTAAGTGAATTAACACAAAGGGACTAAAGCCACATGATGCCTTAGCTAATACCTTTGTGATATGAATTTGTCGCTTCCATTACTGAGATGTTTTTTTGGTTTGCATCACATTGTGTTAACTAGGCATTAAACCTCGGTTCTTTTTCAGCTGTCAATCTCAACTTCTTTGCCCCCCCTTTTCTTCATTTGCCCACCCACTTGATTTCCATCAATAACTTCTTCCTACTCCAACTCCGAGAACATGACTCTTGATCTTTAAAGTACATGAGATTTCTAGGGTGCTCTAGGCATTAACAATAATGAATCTTTTCATGAGTCTGTAATGGAGCAAAAGAATCTGAACTTTTTAAAAGATGTATTAAAAGTGTTTGTTGTTAACAGTAATTGAGAAAAGTGCCTCATGATCAGTCCTCATGGGAAGAAGGAAAATTGAAAAAAGTGTTTGTTAGAATTTCAGGCCAATGAACTATTGGTAGGAAATTCCAGGCTATTCATCCTACATCAGGCTGAGGTCCCGGGATATAGAGCTGATGGTAGAGACTCCTTTGCTTGATCTATTGTGGGGAGATCTCAAGAGAAAGGAAGAGAATCAGAATACGGCTGGAGAAAAGCTAAGCAACATCTCTGCTGGAGATTGAGGATTCCCTGGAGGACAGGAGTTGACAGCTGTGGGTAGTTATGAACAACACTCCTGGCTGGTTAAGGTGATTCTGGCAGGGTTCCAATAATATCTCCTGTCTTTTTCTCAAGAACGTTTGCCCCTTTATGTTTGCTCTCCTGGTCTTATCCTTTCCCCAAGAATGATAGCTCTTCTGCCTTGGTTCTAAGACATAGTCCCACCTCCAATCTACTTGAAGGACATGACTCTATACCGTTTCTATGCTTGGGTTCCTTTTTCTAATAACATATACATTGTCACGGTCTCTTGAAATATTCTTACTAATCAGTAACTGAGAGAAAAATTTCTTCTCCAAAACCTGCCCATTCAAAAGATACCCCACTCAGATGGCCATCCAGTTGTGGGTGTCTTCAAGACTCTTTAAAAGTTTTTTATTGTTAAGTAATTGAAAAAGAGGTTACAATTCCACAGGTCAGTTTATTAGTACAATGCATGATTCGTACAATGCACCCTCTCACTGTTCCCCTCCAATCCGTACCCTCAAGCTGCATCGTTAAGTTTTTAACACATAGTGTTCCTGAATATAATGACTGTATTTGTCCCCCACTTCCTCCTTCCATTCTTACAGCCCTCCACCCCACATTTTGGTCTCCCTCCAAAACATGTTTCCCCTTCCAACCCAGAGTTTCCTATTCCTCTTTAACTTGTTTATCATACCCTGCCTCTACTTCCAGGAAGGACTTCTGGGTAACATAACTCCAGGGGCAATATCATCATCATCATCATCATCATCATCATCATCATCATCATCATCATCATGTTCTTTAAGAATGGCTCCCATAGGAAAGCTTTTGCTTTGTGTTTTTCTATTACTGGTGTTTCTACTACTCATTCTCCTTTAGTGAAGACAGAAAGATGGTACAATTATAGGAGGTCATCAAACGTTCTCACACATCTGGGTAATAAAGGAATTTAATGCTTCAATAAAACGACTGAGGAGACATTTCTACAACCTTCTTTGTACGAAGCTAACAACCTCCATTAAACCACATATGGAAAGCAAGGGACACGTATATTAAGTCGGCTTCCTAGTTCCCAGGATTGCTGCCTGCACACGACTTGACCTCATATGGATCTTGAGGTCTGTGTCTTTACAGCAGAAATTCAGAGGTATTGCTTTCAGCTGCTTCCCTGCCAGCAAATTCTTCTTCCAATAATGCAGCATGAAAATGTACTTGGTAAAGCAAATTGGTGCCTTGTGTCCATTTGCCACAAAATTCCAAAAGAAGAATATATATATATACATATATATCTTTGAAAATAAAATAAATATTATTACTATTAATGAAATGATGTGGCAACAGATAGGACTACAAAATATGCAAAGGAAAAATTTTTTACTCCTTTTAATAATGAAGCAAAACAAAAACAGAAGGAATCACTTCTCACTTGTTGAAGAGGCATATATTGATAGAAAATGATAATATCTAGTGTGGATCAGAAGATGGTGACACACTTAACTATTGCAGCTGATAGTTGTAGGAATGGTACTGGTTTCCTGGATGAAAAATTTTCAATATGCATTAAAAGTCTAAAGAAGGGGCTGGGGATATAGCCTAGCGGCAAGAGTGCTTGCCTTGTATACATGAGGCCCTGGGTTCAATTCCCCAGCACCACATATCCAGAAAAAAATGGCCAGAAGTGGCGCTGAGGCTCAAGTGGCAGAGTGCTAGCCTTGAGCATGAAGAAGCCAGGGACAGTGCTCAGGCCCTGAGTCCAAGACCCAGGACTGGCCAAAAAAAAAAAAAAAGTCTAAAGAAATCTCTTTTTTTATACTTATTTATTGTCAAAGTGATGTACAGAGAGGTTACAGTTTCATACGTAAGGTCTTGTGTACATTTCTTGTACTGTTTGTTACCTCCTCCCTCATTCCCCCCTCCCCTTTCCCTCTCCCTCATGAGTTGTTCAGTTGGTTTACACCAAATGGTTTTGCAAGTATTGATTTTGGAGTTGTTTGTCTTTTTATCCTTTGTCTCTTGATTTTGATATTCCCTTTCACTTCCCTAGTTCTAATACCAGTATATACAGTATCCAGTATACTCATGAGATACAGTGATAGTGCGGGTACAACCACAGGAAGGGGATACAAGAAGATCATCAACAAAAGAAGCTACAGTTTCACATGGCATGTTGAAGTAATATAACAGTGACATAACACTTGTTTCCTTAACATGGAGTTCATTTCACTTAGCATCATCTTATGCGTTCATAGGGGCATAGCTATTAGGCTCTTGTGATCCTTCGCTGTGACTAGCCTAAACCTATGTTAATTATTCCCTATGAGGGAAACCATAGAGTCCATATTTCTTTGGATCTGGCTCACTTCACTTAGTATATTTTTTTTCAAGTTTTTCCATTTCCTTACGAATGGGGTAATGTCATTCTTTCTGATTGAGGCATAAAATTCCATTGTGTATATGTACCACATTTTCCTGATCCATTCTTCTACCGAGAGGCTTCTGGGTTGGTTCCATAGTCTAGCTATGACAAATTGTGCTGCGATGAACATTGTTGTGCTGGTGGCTTTAGTGTGTTCTTGTTTGTGGTCTTTTAGGTAGATGCCCAAAAGTGGGGCTGCTTAAGCCTTCTGAGGAATCTCCATACTGCTTTCCAGAGTGACTGAACCAGTTTACATTCCCGCCAACAATGAAGTAGGGTTCCCTTTTGGCCACATCCCCTCCAACATTTGTTATTGTCAGTTTTCTTGATAAAAAAACATTCTTACTGGGGTGAGGTAGAGTGTCAATGTTGTTTTGATTTGCATGTCTTTTATGGCCAGTGATGTAGAGCACTTTTTCATATGTTTCTTGGCAATTCTCATTTCCTCATCAGAGAAGTCTCTTTTTAAGTCTTTAGCCCACTTGTTGAGGGGGCTGTTGGTTCTTTGCGGTTTTGTTTTGGAGGAATTTAATTTTTTTAGTTCTGCATATATTTTAGATATGAGGCCTTTGTCCGTTGTATGGCTGGTAAAGATCTTTTCCCAATCTGTGGGCTTTCTGTTTATCTTATGAGCTATGTCTTTTGCCCTGCAGAAGTTCTGCAGTTTGATGCAATCCCATTTGTCCAAACTTTCTTTGATTTGTAGCATTTCTGGGTTTTTATTGCTGAAGTTTCGTCCTGTGCCAAGGACCCCAAGTGTTTCTCTTACTCCTTCTTTTAGTGTTTTCAGGGCATCTGTTTTAATTTTGAGGTCTTTTATCCATTTGTAATTGATTTTGGTGCGGGGTGATATATAAGGATCTAGTTTTAGTTTGTTGCAGGTGTCAAACCAGTTTTGCCAGCACCATTTGTTAAAGAGGCTATTTTCTTCCATCCTATAGCTTTATAATACAGCTTCAGGTTTCGTATTGTAATTCCTCCAGCACTGTTCTTTCTGCTTAGGATTGTTTTTTGCGATTCATGGTCTTTTATTGTTCCATATGAATTTCTGTATTGCTTCCTCAATTTCATTAAAAAATGGTGTTGGAGGGCTGGGGATATGGCCTAGTGGCAAGAGTGCTTGCCTCACATGCATGAAGCCCTGGGTTCAATTCCCCAGCACCACTTGTACAGGTACCAGCCAGAAGTGGCGCTGTGGCTCAAGTGGCAGAATGCTAGAGCCTTGAGCAAAGAAGCAGCCAGGGACAGTGCGCAGGCCCTGAGTCCAAGCCCCAAGCCTGGCCAAAAAAAAAAAAAAAAAAAAGATGATGTTGGGATATTAATGGATATTGCATTGAATTTGTAGATAGCCTTTGGCAGTATTGCCATTTTGACTATTGTTCCTCCCAATCCAGGAGCATGGGAGGTTTTTCCATTTCCTTAGTTCTGCCTTTATTTCGTTTTTCATGTTTTGTAAGTTCTCATCATAGAGGTCTTTCACTTCTTTGTTTAAGGTTATTCCTAGGTATGTTATGTTTTTTTGAGGCTATTGCAAAAGGAATTACTTTCCTGATTTCGGTCTCGGTCTTCGGGTCATTGGCATATAGAAAGGCCGTTGATTTTTGAGCATTAATTTTATATCCTGCTACTTTGCCAAAGTTTTGGATCAGCCCTAGTAGCTTGGTAGTAGAGTCTATGGGGTTCTTTAGGTATAGGATCATGTCTTCTGCGAAGAGAGAAAGTTTAACTTCATCTTTTCCTATTTGCATCCCCTTTATGTTTTCTTCTTGCCTAATTGTGCTGGTTAGGAATTCTAGTACTATGTTAAGGAGGAAATCTCTTGATTAGGGAATCTTACAACTAGGGATTTACAACTGGGTAGCAAAGGTTTTACATCAAGGAAATGCTCAGTCACTCAATGATAGAATGTGTATACAAACAAGGGGGGGGAAACAAATAGAGTCCCAGCTTTTAAAAGTGCAAAAGGTAGGTCAATTCTGGAAGATAATAGATTCATTTTGGGGCCCTGTTTCAAGTATGTTGGGTTTTTGCAGTGATGATCAGACTCAAAATCAAAGGTTCTTAAATATCAGATTAGATAAGCATGCGTAAGACTGATCAGGGTCAAAACTAGCTTTGTCTAGGAAGTTTAAGCTTCACAAGACCTTTTATGTGGCTTCACCTATCCTGTTTCAACTTTAAATTTAATTTGGGTCCAAGTCCTCAATACCTTGACATTTTTACAATTGGTCTGTCTTCCTTGGGAAGTAATGTGGATCTGAGACTTAAAGAAAGACTCTCGAATTCATGCGTATTTGTAACAGCCATTGTGCTGGGCACAACCTAGGGGACAAGGACTAGAAAATAATGTTAGCATCAGGAAGGAGCCTTAATAATAGGAGTTCAGCTATGAAGCCTTCTCACTTGCTGTTTGAAGTTCGAGAAATAATGGCTTTTACTACTATCATCTTTCCTAACCCTGTTTCTAGAAGCTTAGCTCCTGTCAGGAACCAATGGCTCACGCCTATAATCAGGAGGCTAAGATCTGAGGATTACGATTTGAAGGTAGCTCCAGCAGGAAAGTTCGTGAGTCTCTAATTTCCAGTTAATCACCGAAAAAGCTAGAAGTGGAGCTACTGTTCAAGTGGTCAAGTGATAGCCCTGAGCAAAAGAGCTCAGAGACTGTAGCAACAACCACCACCATAACAATAAAGCTTACCTCCTTCCCGTTCCACTCGCTGTTTCTTCTGTGGTGTGCCTCGCTCCATGTTTATGCTCTTTAGGATCCCCTTCATCTCCATTCTCCTTTCCTCAGCCTGTGTCTCACTCTTGCCTTGCAACAAGTTAAGTCCAACCTCTGCCATGAAGCTCACCATGGGGACTCTGAGTGGCACGTTCCTTTCCTATAGATAGAAACACACCTTGACTCTTCATGATACACAAACAGCACAGATAGACATACAGAATGTGCTCATGCATGACCAAATGAGCAGTTTTCAAGTTGGAAATGCAACCACTGCTGTGTGACATTCCTCCTTCTGTTGAGTAACTGCAGCAAATGATCTAGCGTTCTTACTTTAATGTTACCATTAAAGCTGTTAGAAGGTCCTATTATTCTAGGTACTGATATCCTCATTCCATCAAAGAACTGAGCACATATGAAACAATTCTCTTCCACAACACAGTTCACAAGCTTAAAATGGAACATAATTTCTCCCTTTAAGTCCTTTGAAAAACATTCTTACTGCTTCAGACTGAAATAATTGCCTACACTTCTCCCTTTCAGTTTTCTTCCATCTCTACACAGCTCCTTATCTTATTTCTACAATTAAGGGCTCCTAATTTGACTAACCCATTAAATAGATGCTACATTTCATATTGCAATTTTTATTCAATAATCTCCAGTGATAGCTTATAGTCATCATATCAGGTTTCCTTGTGAATGTTATTAAGCTTACTGTAGTCACCATGAGCAATAATCAAACCCTGTTAGATCATTATCCTGTCAATCATTCCTAATGAGCACAATTATGACCATGTAGACAATTGTCTTCCAGCAATCACTACTGTGGGAAGGCAAACAAGGTATGCTTAGCACCACAGGTGGAGTCTACTCTGGACCTGGGATGGTGGTTGTGCATTGGTGGTATAATCTGAGGAAGTATTGGGATGGATTTCTGGCAGTACAATTGCTCTTACTATCCTTTCCTTTTGTATCACAAGCTACTCTATTACTGGCATCACAAAAGCATTGAACGGTAGGAAGCCACAGACACTAAAGATTCACCACTAACCGCATTATCCCTTGGCACACAAATAGGCCTTTCCTCTTGGACTGATAGAACCTGAATAAAATGCAAGGGGTTTTGTATGCTGCTCTAGTGCATGAGAGCAATTGCAGACATACTTGATGTAGCAATTCAACAGATTTTTGTGGCAAAGGGAAATTTCTGCCTTGACTTTAGAGTTCTGTGAACTTTCAGGGAACACAGCTTGACAATCTGCCACATATGTTCTTAAAGAAGATGTGGTTAAAGGGTTTCCTGTTGACTAGAGACAGTTGTCACATTTGATCAATGTGGAAGGCAAATATTGACCAATCATTTCTCTGCTTCTTCATTTTCAAATATTTCTAAGATGGGCAGGGTGAGTATGAGCCCTTGATGCCAAGGCTCATTTCTCAGCATGTCTCAGTGTAGAATTATTCATCTCTCTTCCTATCCTTTGTTTCCTAGCTCTGTAAGAAACCAGAGGGCCCAAGGCATATCTTGAATCTCAGTTACAGTGCTGATATACGTCAACATGCCCTTGTATTAAGTTCATGTGGATAATGCTTCAAAGATGTCCTTAAGTCACATAATCCCTTGAATGCACAAATCCAATTGTGCAAGAATATGTGTATGTGATTAAAAACAACATTTGTATTATCATCCAATTTTGTACCGAGAACTAGGAATTCCTCAAATAATGGAGTTTGGCTTAAATCCATGACATCAATGTGACTTGTTTTTTATGTTAACTTGGTTATCCACTGTTTATTTCTTCAAACTAGCCATGGCTATGACTAACAAAGTTACTTATAGAATTGAGAATACTGTTTATCACAAGTGAGTTTCTTTTTAGGTGACTTTCATCTTCAATTTTAACCTTCTGAATGCAGCAATGAATGGAGCAGCCATATAAATGAGCCATCAAAATAATTCAGTGTCTGTCTCCACATCATTCATGAGAAATAAATCATGAAAACCTCATCATATGATACAACACTTATCATTCCTGCAATCTTGGTTATGAACCTTGACTACTTGCCTTCTCTGATCTACCTGTTCTCTCTAGAATGAGCTCCCCGTTTATGTGGTATTGAGACAAATAGATGCATTGAGGAAAAGGGATTCCAAATCCTAGCTGAAAACAATTTTCTTATTATATTAGAAAAAATTGGAGAGATGTGTTAAAATGAAGAATGAGTAAGAATAGCTAAAGAACCACTTTGACACATTTATGTTGTTCTTACAAGCTGATCTAAGAAAAACAAGCAGCCAGCAGGAAAAATCTGGACATGTTGACCAATTAGTATTCCAGTAAGACTGAATCCCCAAAAGGAGACTTCCCAAAATGGGGTAATACATACCACCCTAGCATGCAACATTCCCACTACAAAAATTTCACAGTCAACAGAAATAGTGCTGCCCTGGAGATACTAAATTCCATGTGTTCTCAAAGCATATTTTTTTGAAGAGTATGTTTTGGTAATCTTGAACAAGGTCAGTTGGCAAAGACTTGCCTCTAACAATGCAGTTACCTTCATTACAGGCACCGAGTGTGGGTGTTTCTTGAATGGATTCCTTGGGGTACTCTAGAACCTCTCTATAATTATTCCTTATTATCCGCACCCCCCCCCCAATTCATAATAACAGTCATGACCCTATGCTTTAGTAACTATATCCTAGTAAGTCATCCTTAATAAAGGGCTATTTCTTTAATTCAATCAATAAGTTAACCTTCTGTGTGTATCTACACCCTAGAAAAGAATGGACCCTTCAAGCTCCCTAAACACAGTCTACAACTATAGGTAGAAAGAATGACCAGGAGGCAGAATGAGAACTCAGATCAAACCTTAGGGATTTTGTTTGCAGAACCTTGTAGAGGTTAGTCTAAGCGCCATAGAATGGAGACTACTGATAGTCAGAGGTGAGTTCCTTTCCAATGACTTTTGTCTTTGATTTTAACCTTCTCTCTGCAGTGATAAATGGAGCATCTATATGAAAGAGCCAAAAATAATTCTGCATCTATCTCCACAACATTCATGAGAAATAGATCATGACAACCTCATCATGTGATAAAACATTGCAGAACATCTCTTTATAGATTATCTATGACCTGACACCTGGGGCAAATTTCACTTTGTACACACAACCATTTATCAACATAGTGACAAATACAGCATCTGTTCACACACTACCTAGAGTAGCAACACTAAGTAAGAGACAGAGAAATAGAGTATTTAAGATGTATTGTTCTCATCAGATGGGATAGGTATTAATCTTGCAGCTATCCAGCTGAGTGACCTTAGGTAACTCATAGACTCAGAAGCCTCAGTAATCTGGGATAGCAATATCAGTCATCCATTAGTCCTCATGAGGTGAATAAGATAGTAGTACTCATGGAAACTACTTAATTAAGGTCCTGTCAGGTAGAGAAATGAGATAAGGTTATCTCTTATTATTTATTCTGGCTTAAATGAAATGTGTACTTTAGAACTCTTTCAAAGAATAGTTACAAGAATAGTGTAAATGGTTCTTATATAACTTGCCCTTCCTCCCCTTCCTTTCTCTTCCTTCACTTTCTCCTTTCTTTCACTCTCTTTCTACCTCTTTTTCTCCTTCCTTTCCTTCCTTCCTTCCTTCTCTCCTTTCTCCCTTTCCTTTCCATTTCTCCCTTCTGTTCTCCCTCTTTCTTTACCCCCTCCCTTTCCTTCTCCTTTTTTTCCTCTTCCTCTCCATTTCCCTTTCTGTGCTGAGGATTGACACCAGGGAACCTTGTACAAGCTCAGTGGGTGCTCTACCACTTGAGCTACACCCCTAACCATTTACTTTGCATTTTGCTCTTAAAATAATATCTTTCTCTCTATCCCAGACTGGCTGGTGAACTTGCAGTCTTTCTATCTGTACTTCTCAAGTAACTGAGATTACAAGAGTATGCCATCATACATAGCTGCTTCTTTGTCTATATTAGTATTTTGTATTTTTGTTTATGTTAGTATTTTGCTAGGTAACATTTGCCCCAATGATAACTTGACATTGATGTATTATTATTAACTAAACTTCAAACTCTTTTTAAGATCTCGTCAATTCATCCATTTATGATTCCATTTATCACTATTGCATTCATTATTCATTTGTTTTCACAGTTTCTAGTGCTGGTTAGGTTTAGCTGATACTTTCCTTGTAATGATTCTGTGCTGAGGAGGAGTAATGCCACAGAAATGGCTTCTCCAGAGTACACATTGCTGATTGAGTTAACACAGATCATCTAGTGAAGGAGGTGCTGGTAAGCTTTCTTTCCTGTGAATTTATGTCCCACAGTCTTTCCTTTGCTATATGATTTGAAAGCAAGCCACCAAATGCATGCTGCATGTTTGCAGGGAAAGTAAGTGGCCCATTGTTGAGACACAGTAGCTAAATAAATTGAGTTACTTTGTGCAGGAGGTCTTCTTGTTGTTAAGTTCAAAAAGATGAGAAAAGGCTAGAGAAAGAGTAGCTCAACACCAGCACAGGTTTATGAGGGGGGAAAAAAAGGCTTGCAAAGGGGAGCCTCAAGTTAAAGCTAGACACTTAGTCCTTCCTTAGTCTGATTCATTTATAGTAGGCCTGAAAGAATGCTAGAATTACCTAGTGGGTGTGGCTTGAAAGTAAATAATGATGGGACTAATGGTGGGAAACAGGGTTACACCTGAAGGGAGGGAAGGCGTCAGGCTGGAGTCTCAGCTCAAGGTCCTAACTGGGAGTCAGTTTTGGTCTAGTGCCTGCCATGAGTTTCTCATGACTGGGAAAGAGGGCAAGGCAGGAATGTTAGTGAATTAAGGCCTTGTTCTGGGTCAGCAAGATAAGGACACCTGGCAACTGAGACCTAACTCTTCCCCATTCGTTTTTCATTTGATCATTTATTGATATCATTGTGGGCATTTGTTTTATACTTTGGGTTATATTCCATACTATCATATTCATTTTGTTGTTCAAATCATGTTGGCTTTGATCATTCAAAGTCTTTCAGTTGACTTTGGCATCATTTTGGTATAATTCTAAATTTTCCATTTTTTGGTACTAAAATATATACCAGGATCATTTCATTCTTGTCCCTGCCCTCTGATTATTCAATTTCTCCAAAGCATATTATTCCTTTTTTATCCCTGAGGTTATCAGAAACTAATATCTGGGTGCGGGGTGTGTTGGGTTCTGGGGTGTTGCTGTTTCCATGGGTAGAATCAGGAACTATACATATACTAGCCCACAGGTAAATGTTTCTTCATAAGCACATTAACATACACACAGTTGTCTCTAGCTGTATATAAACATGACGTGGCTTTTTGGTATGCCATTTATTTTCCCCGTCATCTCCCATTCCAACAGTGATAAACTTCTATTATTTTCCCTTCATTTATTGATTTACTTAACTTTGTTGTACACAAGTGAGACTCTTTCAGAATTGATCATCACAAACCCACTAAGAAGCAACTTGACCTACTAGAGTACCTATGTGCTACTTCCGAGTATAAGTGTAATGTATTTGAATAAGCCCTGTGTCCCCCTCAAGGTGACTCTTCTCATTCTAGAGTTATTATTAGCTTTTTTGTCTCTGTAAAATTCATCTTCAGTCTGAACTGAGTGGCTGACATACTCAAACCAATCAGCATGAAGTCTAGGCCCTACATGTTTCTTTTATAAATTCTGCCGTGTTCCTTGCTCTTAGCTACATTCACCTTAGAAGCTACTTGTAATTTCTGGGAGAGATTGAGTAAAGACTTACTAGCCATGGACTTCTATGACACTCTTAGGTTGTTCAAGTTTGACTCAGTAAAAAGCTTCTGTTGAGAGTTTCCATGTAAATGGTAACATGGCACTCATAAAATGGCTATAATTGTGACATAGAGACAGAGGATGTTATAGTCTACCGGGCTGATAAATCCATGGACAAGCTGAATGCAAAATATCAACTAATAGTTAACTAGGACAAGGCGTCTTATGTGCATAGTCAAGCTACAATATATTATTCCTAGGGAATACTATAAATAAATAAATAAACCATATGACCTCTATTTAAACACCAAAATGTGTCCATACTTAAGCTTCATCTGTAAAGCATATTAACTCCAGGATAAAGGCCATGGGATATGAAACCAGTAATTCTATTCCCAAGTAATATTTTTCATGTATAACATTTTGTGAAGTTATAAATACTATATGGTATTTTGTCAAAAGTCAATCGTAGAAGTAGTTTTACAATGGTAGTAATATTTTAAAATTTATGATTGCATCTTTATAACAAACATAGCTCTCTTCTAGTTATGAATTATGTTAGACCCTAAATAAACTAGATGAAAGACAAGCAGAATTTTTACCAGTTCACACACAGCATATCTGTAAAAGCCACTGTTATTAGCTCAGCCTATGTCCCTGAAGCATGAAACCAGAGAGACGCAAAAAGAACAGAGCATTGATGAGAGCTCAGAGAACCATCATATCAATAAACCACGAACTCCTTATATAGCTAAGAAGAACACTTCCTTCCTATCGCCCATAAAAAAAATAGAGATGGCAGGAACTTGCATAGATCTGCCTCTTAGCATGAGAGTAAAAAACCAAGGCTGAGTAGGCTTGAAGCCGATTCTGACCCAGCAGGTTGTTGATTAGGGAGCTGGTTCCTGATGAATTTTAACAAACTTTCTTTCACACTCAGCTTAAGCTGCCAGCTCTCTGTAATGTACTCCATCTCTAACAATTACCTGCCAAGTGCTTACCACAGACTGGCAAAGATTAGTTACTCCAGGGAGAGTGGTTTATAACTGCATGATGCAGTTTTTTGCCAGACCAGTAATAAAAGCAAAGGCCCACAGCAGGCTGCCCTTGTTTTCTCTCTTTAGAGAAACACAGATTCCTATGGATCAAATGATTGTTACCAACCCATCCTCAGGGCACTTAAACACACCAGATTGTCTCTATTTGTTTTGCATGCATCATAATTTCTGGAAATATGAATTAACTAAATGCAATTGTATTGTCAAGAAACTGTGGCTTCCTATATATCATCATCTATTTGCAGGAGCCTACTGCTTTTGTGTAACATAACAGGGGGAGTTTTTCTCTTAACAATAGATGGTGATGCTGTACTTAAGAAATGCCTGCATTGTTCACATATGTTAAAACCAGGTGGGATTGAGCAATAGAAATTCAACTAATAATCACAGTGATAATAACATAGGCTTGATTAAATGATCCTTTTCTTCTCTTTCATCCTACACAGAAGTTCATTTACATTTTAATAAACTGAATAGAAAATAAAGGAAGGCTCATGTTTTTCTGTGATGTGAGCCCAGAGAATCCTGTAGGGAAAGAGGAAAATGGAATGATAGACTGAAACAAAAAATGTACAGATGCTATAGCTGAATATGATTGAGCCTACACTGTTCTGAATCTCACAAATTCCCCTGGAAAAGTATAAAGAGAATTTAGTAGCTTGGTCCTTCATGCAAAATTAAGGGCATTGTCCTTGGACGTTATTATGAAAAAAAAATGATCTGATTAATCTTCCCTCAAAAAATCTTACTACTTGAGCAATTTAAAAGAATACAAATCTCATTTTCTTAACTTGGCATGTTAACAATATAAAATAATTACAGTCTCTTCTATTTTAATCTTCATGACATTCTATAAAACTATGTATCAAATATATAATGCTGTCAGATAAATGAGACAGCAGAGACAGCTATAAATACCAACAGATCAAAGAAATATATTCTCTGGGGACAATTATGCTTAGTGATGCTTTCCAGAATTCTTTCTTGTTTTATGGTGACTCAGAATAATACTTGTGCTTTATTTTTTTAAGTTGGAGTTCATTGAACCTACAGCCATAGTGGCAGAGTTGTATGAAGAAAATGAGAAAGTTTCAATCTAGTCTCTATTTTTTTAACTCTGAACATTCAAACTGAGACAATATTATATAAAATGCAGAGTATTAAGTTTTTTGTTTTGGGGGGGTATTTTTTGTTTTTGTTTTTGTTTTTTTTTGCTAACAAAGCTCAGATGTTGTTTGTAATGGGGCTTCACAAGTTTGGCAAGTTTGATGCAGAGAGCTATAACTAATTATTGCTCCTGTCCTTGATAGCTATAGCAGCTCCAACTTAGAACCACTGGGATTTTATTGGAGTAGTCAATGTACTTCCTTCCCAATTTTACACCCAAATAAGTAGAGAAGGGACGGGGGGGGGGGGGGGGAAAGAACTCTGTAAATTAAATGCCAGATTGAGCTTCTTCTTCTGGGGAAAACACCAAATGGCGGATGACGCCGGTGCAGCGGGAGGGCCGGGAGGCCGTGGGGGCCCAGGCTTGGGAGGCCGTGGCGGCTTCCGAGGAGGCTTCGTTAGCGGCCTTCGGGGTCGAGGTCGCAGCCGTGGTAGAGGCCGGGGTCGTGGCCGCAGGGCTCGTGGAGGCAAGGCCGAAGACAAGGAATGGATCCCTGTCACCAAACTAGGCCGCCTGGTTAAGGACATGAGGAGCAGGTCTTTGGAGGGAGTCTATCTTTTCTCCCTGCCCATCAAGGAGTCTGAGATGATTGACTTTTTCCTGGGGGCGTCCCTCAAGGACAAGGTGTTGAAGATCACAACTGGAGCTGCCAACGCACCAGGTTCAAGGCATTTGTAGCCATTGGCGACTACAATGGCCATGTGGGTTTGGGTGTCAAGGGCTCCAAGGAGGTTGCCGCTGCCATCGAAGAGCCATCATCCTGGCGAAGCTCTCCATTGTCCCTGTGCGGAGAGGCTACTGGGGGAACAAGATTGGCAAGCCCGACACCGTCCTGTGCAAGGTGACAGGCCGCTGGGGATCTGTGCTGGTGCGCCTCATCCCCGCCCCCAGAGGCACTGGGATTGTTTCAGCTCCTGCCCCCAAGAAGGGGTTGATGATGGCTGGTATTGATGGCTGCTACACCTCAGCCAGGGGCTGTACTGCTACTTTGGGCAACTTTGCCAAGGCCACTTTTGATGCCATCTCCAAGACCTACAGGTACCTGACCCCTGATCTGTGGAAAGAGACCGTGTTCACCAAATCTCCTTATCAGGAATTCACTGACCATCTTGTGAAAACCCACACCAGAGTCTCCGTGCAGAGGACCCAGGCTCCAGCTGTGGCTACAACATAGGATTTTTATACAAGAACAATAAAGTGAATCAAGCCTGAAAAAAAAATGCCAGATTGATTATTAATGTACACAGAACATCCAAAGCACCTGCATGAATAGTTAGAATTATGAGTGAATTTGGGCATGGTGGTATATACCTATAGTCTCAGCATTTAGGAGGCAGAATCAGGAGATTTGTGATATGAAGGTTAGCGTAACCTCTATGGTGAGAACTTGCCTCTTAATAAAACAAAATCTAGTTGATTAATTATGCTAACTTTTAGGCTATAAGACTGGCATGCAAATATCAATATTATTGTTCTATGCTGGCAAAAAAAACCATTTTTTAAAATTCACAACACACCAAACAAAGTAGCATGTGTGTGCGTGTGCGTGTGTGTGCGCACACACACACATCAAATACTTGGTGTCTGTACCCCAAAAGCTAAAACTATTACCAGTATAAATTAAGGGGTTCTTTATTATTAGTGAAGATTTTCTGGAAGCTCTTGATATTATTACTGCCTTGGTAGAAGTCGTTTGTGTGTGTGTGTAATTTTATTGACTCAGTAGCAAAATGGGCACTGTTCTATAAGTGAGTTATACCTCAATGAGAAGTTGTGTTTTTTTGTTTTTTTTGGCCAGTCCTGGGCCTTGGACTCAGGGCCTGAGCACTGTCCCTGGCTTTTTTTTGCTCAAGACTAGCACTCTGCCACCTGAGCCACAGCGCCCCTTCTGGCCATTTTCCATATATGTGGTGCTGGGGAATCGAACCGAGAGCTTCATGTGTAGGAGGCAAGCACTCTTGCCACTAGGCCATATTCCCAGCCCGAGAAGTTTTTAAATTAAAAACAGTAAGTGACAAAATTCAATTTGGCTGGGGATATGGGTTAGGTATATGTCCACAAATGACATTGAAACGCTTGATCGCAGAACTGAATAGACAAGCCCATCTCCTCACTGGTACAGTGGGACAAATATAGCTCACTTTTGTCACGGGTAAGAATCTGTGCTGAGCACCTGGCTCCAAACAAAAATGACAGTTGCGCTGAGCATGTTCAGTTTCTTTCAGTTCACCACTAACCCACCTTATGTCTTTTCTCATCAGGTAAGAATAAAACCAGAGGTGTTTTCTTTTTGTTTTTATTTTTTTCAGATCCCAGACCTAAGCTCCAAGAGTTCCATAAGTCAGGTCTGGTGACTTGTCCCCATATACCAATGAACAAAGGGGCATGTTGAAGGGCAAGCAGAGTAAGGAGATTTATTATATGACCTGGATGCCATGGAAAAACAGCACTTCAGCCCATCTTCAGCCATCATCTAGAGTACATACATGAGCTACAGATTTAAATAGACAATGAATTAGGGGTAGTGATTGGGATTATGCAGCTAAAACAGTCCAATTCAGTGTCCAGAGGTGGTCATGTAGCAAGAGGGGAGCGTCAGAAGGAGGGTCTAACAATTATCTCACCATTGCTCAGAGTGATTCCTTGTCAGATGGCCTCATCTCCTATCTTCTTCCTGGATTTGAAGATGGCTGCCAAGTGACTATAAGAGATAATGGCTCTGGGTAAAGGACTGAGATACAAAATAGAGGCATGGATGCCTATTTTTCATCCTCCTTTGAGATGAGCCCAAGTAAAGGATCAGTGTTTCTCAGCCCAAAATGGTTTTTAAGCAGCTGTTACAAGACAAGTGGCCAAAGGGAGTCCCTTGAGGAAGAAGCATGAAGGGAAAAGAAAGAAAAACTTGTCCCAATGATAACTTGAGTTCTCTGTTAGTAGTTCTCTGTGCTAGTATTATGGAAGCAGAAGAACTGAACCTATATGATCTCATGTGGATTGAAACAGAAAATGCATGTGAATGCTTGTGCCAACTATCAAGCAATTGAAATTGGAGGAGGAACATATAGAACATTGGAAAAAGAGTTCTTCCTAAAGATAATCTGGTCCATTTGTATTATTAATAATGAGTCCCAAAGAGGTCAAGATCCTTGTCCAAGTTCCATGGATTGTTGGAAATAGACCATTGACAGACAAAGCAGAATTGTATCTGGATCCCAGATACTTGATGGTTAGACCACAGTTCCTTCTGCTACACCATCCTGCTGAACAGCCATGAATGGCATAGAATGGATTTGCTGATCTTTCTCCCAGCCACTGTGCGGATCCTGTCATAGAAGAGTCACTGCCTTGCCTACCTCCGTGCAAACTCTGTGCCCTGCTTCCCTCAGGGAGCAATTTGTAGCCCTTGTTGTGCTTTTGTAACAAAAACAAGATTACTGTTTAGATTTGAGGTAGTTGTTTTCACAATCCACTGTGAAGCAGTCAGGCAGGTATTCTCCTGAAGGTAAATAAACACAGTCAATCACAATTATTTGATTCCATTTAGTATATTAAGAAAGGTACCGATTTAATGATACCCTACTGGTCTATAATAGTAAATGCACCACAGAAAATGAATCATGAAATCCCTTTCTCACTAATAACTCTTGAAACTAGTATTATGAAAAGTCACTCAACCCAGGAATTGAAATGTTTTCACCTTTTGTCCAAGTGACAATGCTATTAGTTTTCAGTTCTTTATTCACTGGCCATAAAAATAAAGGTTGTTTTGAGGACAAGGAAACCTACAATATATAGTTTGTCTACATTCCCAAGTGGCAGTTCATTAACATGAGCCAGCATGGCTGAGACTGGGGTAGCAGCTGAAGAGAGGGTTCTGCTAGGGGTTGATGCCTTTATATGTGCAGAGCCATGGAGAGGGAAATGAAACTAAAGACTGACACAAACACTCAAGCTATTTGCACTTATTTTGGAAGACTGTGAGCAATTACCTTGTCAACCTGTGCCTTGGATCTTGGCTCCCTGAAAGACAAATACTGAGTCTTCTTCATCATGGTTTTCTGTTGATAGATCGGGTTCCAGTACTCCCATTTAGTAAGGTAGTTGTGAAGATCTGGAATGATCCCAGAGAGAGGCACAAAACCAGGCTTGGCAAAGACACCAGTGCACAGCAAGATGCCCTGACTACTGCCTTCAGGAAAGTACCTTTTCTGTAGATTCCTATACCTACACCAGGCAGACACTGAATAGAGCAGAAAGAAAAACATCAAGAGGGCATTCTGGATCCTACTTATGACATAGTCTCCTAAGCTGGTAAATAGTGAGATTAAAGTCTATCTGGCAGGTGAGCCTGTGATCTCATTCATTCAGTGTTATATGTAGCTAATACTCAAAAATGGTAGTTGTTACTATTATCAAAGATATTTATTATTAAAATTAAGTAAGGCTGGGAATGTGGCTTAGTAGTAGAGTGCTTGCCTCACACATGCATGAAGCCCTGGGTTCGATTCCTCAGTACATCATAAACAGAAAAGGCCAGAATTAGTGCTGGGGCTCAAGTGGTAGAGTGCTAGCCTTGAGCAAAAAGGAAGCCAGAGATAGTGCTCAGGCCCTGAGTCCGTGCTCCAGGATTGGCAAAAAAAAAAAAGTAAATATTAACTTAGATAAAATAGATTAAAAAAACCTTCTGCTGATTGTTTACATATATGCATTTATGTACATACATTTGCTAATGTCTGTCTGTGCATGAGAATTGCCCATAATAACATCTGTAAATAAATAATCAAGGGTATATGGCTCAAGAGACAGGGATTAGTTGGCTTTGTTCACTTCTGTGTTCTAGAATACTTATTATTAGAAATCGCTTTTACTCTGAAAAGTGATTCAGTTAGGGTCCAAAGTGCAAAGACACTTGTACTAGAACATTAGCCTTCACATTTCACTTGTTAATATCTTAAATAATAGCTACCATAACAAGAAAAGAAAACTATTGGTCTTAAGGCTTATCTCCAACAAAGAATTTTCCATTTGTTAGTGAACATTATGAGCTACTTTTTCTTGATCCTAGTATTGACTGTAGATGCTACGACTTCAGTGGATGGTTTTGGTATTGACTAGAAAGCTTTTAAGTGAAAGGCACACAGCAGAATGCCCCATCTACTACCATCTGACTTTCTTCCTCTTCTTCTACCTTCCTCATGTCTCCTTCTCCCTCATCCATGTCCCCCTTCTCCACTCCTTGGAACTATCTCTGATTATACTATATTTAATATCTATCTTCAGTATCTGGGCACTTAAAGAGCCACATACTGTGCTTGCTTCAAACTTAGGAGACAGATGGCACTAATTTACCTGTTTTAATTATCCTACTAAGTGTGGAAATGTTGGCAAAGGAAACAAACATTAAGAGCCAGGGATTCTGCCTGACAGACATAAAGTTAGCCTGTGTTAATGACATTGCAATTTTGGCATGGAGGCTCTGGAGCTTTGTTTTCTGTCTTATGCAAGTTTCTATGCTTATTCTATTTGATTTGATTACTAAATACTTTTTCTCATTTTTGTCTTGTTTATTATATCTCATTGACTCTCGTAGAACTTCCTTCCAGCCTGGAAAATACTAGTTCAGTAAATTACAGTTTGAATCATGATGTATAGCAACAATGGCAGACAGATTTGGCTCTGTATCTAACTCTTTTGACTCAGCTAGAGTCATTTTGAGTCTAACTGTCAGGGTGGCTGTACATGTAACTTCACATTTTCAACTCCATCTAAATAGATCATCCTTTCAATAAAACTGTTTAGAAATTTCTATTTTCATCCCAAGCTCAACATCAAAGCCCAAATTCTTTACTATCCCTTCTAAAGACGCCATGATCTCCAACTTCTTAAAATCCCTTTGCTAGTCTCAGCCCACACACATCACTTCCCAGTGAATTATATAGGCTGGAGAAAGAGGGCAGCTGGCATGGAGCTTAAGGATCCTCTTTCTCTTAATCTCAGAAGTGGATGAATTTGCCAACTTTCCTGGCTTCTAGTTTTTTTGAATGCACATCACAGCATCATCCAAGTGGAGAAAGGCAAGCCTACCACAGAGCACAAAGTTGATGAAGCTAAGTACAAAGTCACTAAATTATGCTAGTGCTTCATCTAAATCTATTTTAATTTCCAAAGTTGTTCCTGTGTTTTATCAAACATATCAGATCTATATCTGAGTCCTGAAATTTAGCCTTCAAACATGATGCTTAAATCAAATGCAATATTGTTCCTATGAGAGAGCTAGGAAATTTTCTGTTCATCTGTGGACTGATAGAAGTGCCCACTAGGCTTTTGGAATTCACAGGCAATAGATAAGAATAAAATAAAAGTGTTGTTTAACTCTTCTATCAAGAAATAGTTTACTGAATACACTCTTAATATTGAGCAAATCTGATTTAAAATATTTTTTGCATTTCCAGCCATGTATATGAGAAGAGATTGATATTTTCTTTATCTTGTTTCCATCTCTGTGTTTTTATGGCATTAAAGGTGTTAACAAATTGAGAACTCACCAAAAGGAAGTATCACAAACTGAAATTTCATGAATATAGACTGTTCTGGAGGAAAGGAAATAAAAATCCTTCCCCACTAATTACAATGATGTACCACAAGAGAATAAGAGTTATTCCAATTGCTCCTGAAGAATGTCCTCATGCCATGAGAAAATTCTTTATTTTCACCTCTATGAAGTGTGTCCTATATCTCACAACCATTATTGACTAGAGGAAATGAAATGCAACAACTCTATTTTCACATAGCATATGCCCCAGCTGGTGTCAGGTACAAACCTTGCACGAGTGGACTTGGCTTCTACTTAGTGTCCTTTTCCTTTCCCATCAACAACCCTGAAGCTCGTGAGAATTAAACCTGCAGACCTATTCCTCATGACTGCGAGAGTGGTAGTGATCTGTTCTTTTTGTTTCAGGCAATGAAAGCTTAGAAGAAAACTACGTGCAGGACAGTAAGATGGGGTTTGTCATTAACGCCATCTATGCCATGGCACATGGTCTACAGAACATGCACCACGCCCTCTGCCCGGGCCACGTTGGCCTCTGTGATGCTATGAAGCCTATCGACGGCAGCAAACTCCTGGATTTCCTCATCAAATCCTCATTCGTCGGCGTGTCTGGAGAGGAAGTGTGGTTTGATGAGAAGGGGGATGCTCCAGGAAGGTAAAGCTCTCTTTTCTGTAAACAAACCAACCAACACACAGAGACATGAGATCCTCCCAGATCAGACAGTTGGCAACTGGGGTTTCACTCCCCCCCCCACACACATAGTTTTGGGGTGTCAAAAAGAGATCCAACTAGATAGCTAAGACAGGGCTATGGAAATTATTAAGATCGTACAACTTTTTAAAACATTCTAAAACTTTTCAGAAAGTCCTCTTGGTAAATCCTGAAAACACAGCATCCTACAGGTAACTACCTTCATTCACTCTCATCTCCTAGCTACAAACTGGCCCTTTCCTTTGGAGTGCCTAAAATCTCCATGCAAGAAACTAAAGAGGTAATATAACTAGCAAGACTTTCCCAGACCCTACCTACACCAGCCAGAATATTTCTGATTGCTTACAATTCTATTACGGTCATGAAATACATACTGCACTTGACTACTACCAGGAGAAGAAAGCCCCTATGCGTGTACTCTCTTTTCTCAAGCTTGTCTGTTTTTTTGCTAAGCTGTCAACTGGAAAAAAGAAAGACCGTTTGTCCCTTTATTGAATTCAGTATCTAATGACTTCCAAAGTATAAGTCAAATCAGGAAGAAAAGGAAATTAAATCTAAATGTACAAATGTAAAATTCTCCTCCTAAAGTCCTTTTACATACACTCTGTTCTACCATGCTTATTTATATCATCAATCAGCTCAGAGGTAGGTGGGGGATGAGCTTAGTGTCAAGTGTCCTTGTGTTCATTCATACCGATTTTCCCAGAAAAGAGGTAATCAAAATGGTAGGAAAATTGAAACATGGAGCATGAGAAGAAGTCCTCAGTTGGACTTAGGGCTATAAGCTCAGGGGCTTTGCCCTTAAGTCTGATTCTATAGATTTACAACTTTCTGGGAAATCATATGGTATGTTAAAATGAACAAATCATCTAATTCTCACTACTTAAGTTGTAATCCATCTTTATGTTTACATATAAGAAAACTGAGTGCAGAGAAATTAAGTTGAAAACTGAGTTGAAATCACATAGAAAGCAAGTCCTGAAGGCAATGCAGTCTGACTCTGTGGCTTACAATTGTTTGCTACCCCATGCTGTTTTTAAGCTAATCCTAAAATTAGCCAAAATTGCTGGCAACTTTCTTAATACTTTGGTAGAAATACTGCACTTTAAGGGATTGTATGGCTCTCAAGAATTCCCTGTACAACTTCTCTTTTTGTGTAAACTTCAAATTCTGCATGTAGAGAATCTCCTGTAGAAGCTAAATGAGTCTCTCTGTTATAATCCAGCAGCTCTAGGAAGGATGAACAATATGCCCTTGTCAACAATGAATACAATTAACTTATAGCTTCCTTCGGAGCTGCCAGTAAGGTGGGACCATGTTTTTGATTGGAATGTGAATGGAATGGATAACCTTGAGCGTGTAGAAGCTTAAAGGCACTGCACATCTTAGGATATGATACCAGAAGGAAGAAATGCATCTCAGATTCAGAACAGGGACCATTTACAACCCTAAACCCACTTTCATAATCCTGAGTCTCCCTGAATTCCAGGTGAGATTTTCATCATAAATCTTTCTCCTTTATTCTCAAGAAAACATACATGATACAACTAGCATAGGGCCAGATAATATTTTATACTCCATAAATATACATTTCCACTGTCTTCTACTGGTAACTTATTCAAGATATGCATGTGTATGTACAATCTGAGTTTATATCTTTGCATCACTACAAATTGCATATTCAAATTGTGATCTTGCCCCTAGCTCTTTTCAGGGATGCTGTTTCCTTAAGATTGGCCAGTTTCATCTGTTCAGCTCTGTTCCAACCACTTTCCCTGCTTCTAGCTACTGTTATTCTTTTAAATTTAATTTTATTGTCAAGGTGATGTTCAGAGGGGTTACAGTTCCATAAATAAGTTAGTGAGTAAGTTTCTTGTCAAACACTGTAACCCCCTACCTCATTTTTCTTCCACTTTCCATCCCCACCCTCTGAAGTTGTAAAGTTCATTTCCAACTTCTTGTCTTGTGAGTGTTGCTGTTACATTGGTTCTCCCTTTGTTCTTTGTCTCACCATTCTGTTGTTCCCCTTCCCTTTCCTAATTCAGATAAATGTATGTACAATACATAGGGTGCCAAAATCAAATATAGTGGCAAAAGGGAGAATAAACTATAGGGAAAAAAAAACAAAAGAAAAAAGTAATATCTTCACACAGTACTTAAAAACAGCAACAAGAAAGGAAAACCTTTTGTTTCCATATCTTAGAGTTCATTTCACTTAGCATCATGTTATTTATGATCTTGTGCCTTCTGTAATTATTGTGGATATTCTCAAACACAGGGCAATGTGTCAGGTAGGAACGGTGGGGTCAACAAGAAGAGCAATGTTCATTCTTTAACAGGAAAAGTTTAGGGAGGTTTTCATTTTGTTTTGAGTAAGTCAATATTTTCCTTTTTGAATTTCTGTTTTGTAACAGAACTTTGGACTTTAAAAATGTGTTTTCATACCAAAATATTGTGAAAATTTTCATTTTCTGAAAGCTTCTAAAGTGTGAACTGATTTCCTTTATTAAAGAGCAACAGATGAGGAAGTGAAGATAAAAGTCTCAAGAAACTGAGTTTTACGAAGGATATTCCCCAGCTAGCATCATAGCACAGCCTTCATTGAAGCATGTAAGAAAGTGGCCTAGTGCGATGTGGAATAAAAGATGGAGAGTCACAAAAATGAATGAAGAAAGCCCCTCTCACTGCACATTTGCAACAGGTTTTATAGCCAAAGACTGGTATCACCTGTCACAAGATGTGTGCGAACCATCCACTCACTGTTAGTACACATTTGGACACTACGGTGCTCCTCTGAAGGATTCTGGTAGGACTCAGGAACAAGGAAGATAATAACTCTCTATTAGCCAAAAGCCAGAAGAGCAAAAAAAAAAAAAAAAAAAAAAAGAAGAAGAATGAGCTCCAGGTGCATTATTCTATCTTTTGCCTCTTGGTATCTTTTGCTCATTGTGTAAGGAAAAACTTCCCTTATTTTCCCAAGTCCTTTATTCTTCTAGGAGACAGCTATTTGTAGACAGTGCTCAAATCTGGATATTGAGAAGCCTGGAGTTACACTGCGGGTGACAGGATGCATTTGTGCATTGAGAACAGGCAGAAAAGCCAATAAACAGATACTCGTCTAGACAAAGAACTAGGCCAGATACAGCCAATAGATTGCAAAAGCCAACTTAGGCTAATTGGTAGTAGCTTCTCAGGGTGCTGCACTGAGCTAGATTATGAACCTGAATCCGGCTTAGAAAGAGTTAGAGGATGGATTAATCAGGAGCATGGGGAAAGAAGGGAAGGATGATAGTTGAAGATGAGCAATGTGTGCTGGTTCATTTCTTTCTATTTACTTGGGTCAAACACACAGAACCAATTGCCATGACTCCTGTCATAGCCCAACAGGGTGAACAGACAAGAAACCTATTGCACAGCCCTGACATAAAGAATCCCACTGCACAGCCAGTAAAGGAGCACTGGGCACTGGGCACAAACAAAGTTTGGGCCTGGAACCACCTGACTGGTAATGGTTAGCTTGAAGTGAACAGTGACATGGCAAAAAGATGTACAAAATATCAGAGAATTTTTAATGACTGAGAGATGAATGACTATACCAACCTAGGTATCTTCTCCAGTTTTCCTATAGCAGTGGAAATAATGAAAATATTTTAGTATATTCATGGAAATACAAATACAAATAAAAATGATTTTGTTGTATTGCCATAGCCCACTTGGGTTGATGAACAAAACATTATAAACTGTGGCTTACAAGCAGTGGGAATTTGAGGTTCACAGATCAAAACATAAGGAAGTCTAAGATCAAGGAACCAGCAGATTTGATGTCTGGTGAGAACTCACTTTCTGATTCATAAATGGTACTTTCTACATCTGCCGGTATGTGGTGGAAGGGACAAGAGAGTTTTTCAGGCTGCCTTTGTAAAGGGCACTAATCCCATTCCCAAAGGGCCTTACTCTCATGACCTTACCACTTCGCAAAGTCTCCATCTCCAAGTACCACCACTCAAGGATGGGAGTTGGGAGGTGGGTGGGTAGAATCTCAACATTGAAAATTTGAGAAGATGGAAACATTCAAGCCACAAGATCTATGATTTTGTTTCCCCTATAAATTAATGTTTTTGCTCTTGTTTTTGGTACTGGGGATCACAACCAAGACATTGTACTTGCAAAGCAATCACTTTGCCACTGAGCTAACTTCTCAGCCCCCATTATAAGTTAATTCTTCACATTCCTATATCCATAAAGCTTCACAAGAATCTCACTAACCTTAAAGAGTTTAGTGACATTCCTCATTAGTATAATCCACTGTCACAGTGTGAGAAGAGACTGTCTCACACAGTCTGACATCAAGTCCTCCCGTTTCGATTAAAAATATCTCCCTCTACCTACCCTATAGAAGAAAAGGTTTAGCCCCCAGAGTACACATTGTCTGCAGTGAAGATTATTTTTAAAAATATACGTATTATCATTATTATAGGGAAGAGTTCCAAACGTAGACTCTGCTACTGTGGAACATTTAGACATGAGAAATTATTGAGATGACTTGTACCCTTTATTTGGTTTAAAAAAATGTTTGTCCTACTGAGGAAAGATAAATTTAAATGTCAATATGTGGGCCATAAAATTCTCGACCTCCTTCCTTCCTAATTACAGGTGTCTTTCTCAGATTGCTTGCTCTATTAGCACTTATATAAAGTTCCAGAACTGGCAAATCCTCTTCCCTTTCAACCCACTACAATGAATTGAATGTAAAAAGGAAATCCGAAATGAGAGCAGTCAAACTTAGATTTAATATTGTCATGAATTCAGGGAATAATTTAATGAATAATGATTTTTAAAGAGATGTTATCTAAGCATACCGCTTTGAAAGATAAGCAGAAAGAAAACAATGAGAGCAATACATTCTTTAGAAAATATGGATGCTATTCAGATATAGATTGGAAAATCAGGGGAAACATTGGAAATAAATGAAAATTTTGACAATACCCGGTATTGGGATATGTAATGATCCTAATACTTACCCCTCTTCTCTTGGCTAATGTATGTTTATAGATTTTTTTTTGTTCATAATGTCCATATCATGTAAGAAAGACTCCCTTGTTGTTCCCTTTAGGTATGACATCATGAATCTTCAGTACACTGAAGCTAACCGCTATGACTATGTACATGTGGGAACCTGGCACGAAGGGGTGTTGAACATTGATGATTACAAAATACAGATGAACAAGAGTGGAATGGTGCGTTCTGTGTGTAGTGAGCCTTGCTTAAAGGGCCAGATCAAGGTGAGCACCAGCGTTTCCTTGCATATTATTTATAAAGGAGGTCTTCTACTGTGAACTAGTAGAGAGAGCCACAGCTACACTTCTTTAACAAGATTTCATAAAATAGGTGTGGCATGTTGACTTTAATAGATACAGAAAGATAGGGAGATGGAGTAGGAAAACTTGGAATATTGAGATATTTTTTAATTCCAATGATGGGCTGGGAACTTTCATGTAGGCATCCCAAAGATAAATAATTGAATTTAAAAAACTGAAACAGAGGTAGAAATCCCAACCAATTAATGCTCCTTAGTTCTTGTTTCAGCTGTTACTAAAGAAAATAGTGGAAATCTAACACACAACATGAGTGGAGGTGGATGTGTGAATTAAATTGTGATCGTCCTTACGCACTGCATCCATATATGAAATCGTCACATTTTACAGCTTGATTGGCTAAAATCTTCGTCAGTAAAGTATTTTAAAATTAAAATTTTTGAAACAGAAGAAACCCAAACCAGTAGTGGTTGCACTTAGTCATATTCTAACTATTTTTAAGGTAAAAGCTAAGCAATGATGAAGAGGCAGGTAACAGAGCTGAGAGTTCTCTCTCTTTTGTTTTACAAGTCCTTTGATTTCTCTAATTTTTTTTTCTTTTCCTAACCAAGGGAGTTCTCAGTTTCTACTTATATCCCAGGGTTTGGGGTAGGGGGGTGGCAAGTGAGTAACCATAGCTTTAGAAAACTCGAGTCAATAGACACCAAATGTTAGTCATGTGCTGATGTGACCCGAGAATTCTCAGTGATGAAGAAGCCATGGGAACCGCTCTAGCTGTGTCTCGTGCTATTTAAAATCGGACTGGGTGATGCAGAAGGAAATGCAGCCCAGGGGAGGGCCCGGGGACTGGCAGGGGCGTGGATTAGATGCACTCGTAGGTCTTTCTCATCTCTAATTTTCGGTGATTCATCTCGGGGAGCAGACAGCCCGTCACATAAATGTCACCCAGCACAGCTGGAGCTGGAGTAGATCGTGGAAGGTTCTGGCCCCTTCGCGATGCCTCCAAGCTGCCATGCCATTCAATGTCGGTCTGGAAGCTGCAGCCTGTCCCGTGCAGGGGAAGATGCCCTAAGACACCTAAGACCCTCCCCCAAGGCTGAGTCTACATAACGTGGGGAAGGGAGGCTCTACTCACTGGAGATGACGGGGGACGCGGAACCTGTTATCATTTTTCAGCAGCTGAGCGCCAATGTCACGGTGGAGCTGCCCTCAGTGACTCCAGCTATTCTGAAGAAATTAAAAAAAAAATGCCTGAGACAAATGGCCATAACTTGAAAATTGAGAAGGCTTTCTACCATGGGCTGGCTCATCCTTGATTTTGTGGACACTGTGATTTGAGGATGGCTTGAGTGTGTCTCCAAAAGGGTTTATACATTGGAAGTTTGATCCTCAGAGTCCTTGAAGAGATAGGGCATGGGGGGAAGTAGATAGGTTATTGGGAGCATCACCTTCATGGGGATTAAGATCAGTATCATGAAGTTACATTTATCCACAGTTGATTTTTATGTAGTGTGCAGGCATCCTGTGCACTGAGCTTTTCTGCCTGCAGCTTATCTCCTTCCATTTTCCTTCTATGTTATGATGTAACCATGGAGACCTTCAGTCATAACCAAATGCACAGGGCTCCCAAGGCTTGGGGCTTTCCGGCAACCAACTTGTGATCTAAGTAAGCCTTTCTTTATAAGTTGCCTGGCTTCCAATATTTTTGTCATATTAACAGAAAAAGGATGAATTCCATGGATCATGGAAAGATTTGGCTAAGGAATTCTTTTTCATGACTAGTGAAAGGGAAGTTCTAGAGACATTTGCAATTTATGAAGCAGGATTTCAGTCATAAGAGCTGCTCTAGCCAAATTAGTATGTTTGAAGCATTTGTCTTGCTACTCCCCAAACATGCATTTCCTCCTATCCAGATGGAATTTTTTCACATGAGGCCATCTGGTGGTATGTAGGAGTATGTCGTCTGAAATCCAGGAGCCCCAAGCTGCTTCTAGACAATTTGCCATATATATGTCGTGATAGAAGACCAATGGATTCTAGTTGCATCATCTTTTCTGGATGGCGAGAATAACTAATACATCTGAAAACAGACGTCCTGGGCTTGTGGGTGTCTCTGAGCTAAGGAATGTTACGTGCTTGATTCAGGCCTCCTTTTGAATGTGCTATGCAGAGACAACTTAGGGAACTACAAGGTTTTGTTTTGTTTTTGTTTTAGGATATAAGGTGGGCACAGGAAACTACATTCAGAAACAACAGATTGTACAAAGGATTCTCTGTACTCCCGCTCCTTGTCATGTGATTCCTTCCTGTTACTGGCAAGCCATGAATGGTGTTCCTATACTATGTGTACCTGGATATTTTTAAAACAAAGTTTCTTTCCTCCCCAAGTTCAGAGGCAGGGCTTTCTATTTGCATCTCTCTGCCTAGATACTGAAGTATTTCCAGCAGCCAGTCTGTGTTATACCCATTTGATGTTATGGAAGGAGATCCCAGAAATCATTACTGGGCCATTACAGAGCACTCAAGATAAATGCAAATCCCCTGGGGGTCAATTTCAGAAATATTATGTGCCCTGCAGGAGGAAAATATGCTGGTTCTCAATAGCACCTGAAGTGGAAGTGTGGGGGGTTGTTTGTTTCACAGAAGCACCTTGGGAGGTTTGGAAGCAAATGAAATCTGAATCCCATTGAGTAAATAATAGCACTTACATGCTAACACCACTAATTTGCCACCTGCCAGGCCTAGGATGCTGAGATCCAGATCTCACTAGCCACCATGAAGATGAGAGAGACACTCTTGCCCAGTGATTGTAGGACAAACATTAGCCTTAACTGGAAAGTACCGAGTTTAGTAAGACTATTCATTTGAAGTATCAGGTGGCATTCCCTTTGCTAAAACCATGGCCTGACAACCCATTGAACTTTCTTACAATAATTACCTTTGCAGTTGTTACAGATCCAGTTTTTTTATATTACTTATTTTTAGAAATACATACCTTATATCTTATGAAGGTAAAGAGTGATTTCAGTCCTATGATAAACACAGGTGAATAGTCACTTTTTTTTATTGTTGTGTTATATTAGGGTCTGCTCAGGACAAAAGAGCCCATGCCATATGATTCAATACAGGGCATTTTATACAAGAAACCTGTTAAAAGGAAAGGGGGATACTGACACTTTACAACAATGAGCAACTCATTCCCACTCTAGAGCTAGAGGGATGTAGGAAGAACCCACAGCCTCTTTCTGAGATACTCCCTGATTCACAACTGGAGAAGATACTCTAGTTCTGTCTTCTTTGATGCTTCAGTCTCCCAAGCCTATCCAAAAAAAGAGTAGGCAACAGATCCTAGAAGATGTAGCTCACAGATGTCCCAACACAGGTTTCCTAGAACCCTAAAAATGATGCAAGGCTTAAATGTTAATGGATTATGGGGATCTTCAATCCAAGAGAAACAAGAGTGAGATCAAAAGGATAATGATACATGAAGAAATGGGATAAACAAAACAAAGTAAAGCATTACTGAGCAGAAAGATACTATCTCACTGCATATAGCTACTGGCTGGCCTCATGTGGATCTCTGGACCACTTATTCATACTAGAGGAATGAATGTACCCACCCTCTCTAATTTTCAGCTTCCTGAGGTTAAAGTAGATGCTCAGAGTTCTGTCACTGATCCTTGTAGAGGGCGACTAAGGAAGCCAGGGTCCATGCCTCATTACCTAACTTTTCTTGTTGTTGTATTTGTTTTTGTTTTTGCCAGTCTTGGGGCTTGGAATCAGGGCCTGAGCACTGTCCCTGGCTTTTTGCTCAAGGCTAGAACTCTGCCACTTGAGCCACAGTGCCACTTCTGGCTGTTTTCTGTATATGTGGTGCTGGGGAGTTGAACCCAGGGCTTCATGTATACGAGGCAAACACTCTTGCCACTAGGCCATATCCCCAGCCCATACTTAATTTTTCTTAAGCGTCTAGAAGCAGTGGAAGATATAAAAATCTGGGCGTCACCTATGGTCTTGTGGAGGCTTCTGCCATGGTACATCCAGTAGAGGAAGTTCTGCAACCCAGTGGCTACTTCTAGGGTGGGAGATATAGCCACAAATGTCAGAGAATAAAGCATCAGTCACAGATCCAAGGTCATGGTGTGGTCAAACAAGTGCCCAGAACCCTCTTGGAGCTAGCAGCCAAGGGTCCAAGAGATAAATGAGGCTCAAAGAGTCTGAAACAGCACATAAACAGGGACAGTGTTGTACAAACATGAAGCTAAGACTTGGAGCATGTGGAGACCAACATGTTCACATGAGAATCTGCTGCTGTTATCCTTCTTGTGAAGGAGAATCTGCACAGGTGGGAAGGTGAAGGAATGGTAGTCGGCAGAAGGAAAGAGAAAGGAAGAAATGGAGAACAGAGATTGATTATTACTACATATGTCCTTGAGAAAATGCCATAGAGGCTTTATATGCATCACTCCCACTACTGCTTGAAACAAGGCCTACAAAGCTGGTATTATTGCCCCTACCTTATAGATAATGGATCTGAGAAACAGAGGGGTTGGTCCTCTTGCTTGCAAGCTCTGTGCCAAAGCTGGGCTCGAAGCCAACTCAAAGATGATTATCTACCCATGGCCACATGTGGTTCAATTATCTTTCATTCTATGAAGTGGCATGTTTCCTACACATGCAAATTTCATTGTCAAAGCCTGCATTTTTCAAGAGTCCACATTGAAAATACAAATAGTAATCCATGATCAAAGCACTGAGGGAACAGAATCCAAAATTAAGGAAACAAAGTGTTTAAAGAGGTAGGAACAATTTAGTAGAGACAAAGAATGGATAAGGAGGATAAGAAATGATAGGGCTCTTTCCTAGCAAGCACAAGTCTCTGAGTTCAAGCCACAGTAGCACTTAAAAAGAAATAGCTGGTTGGGAGTGCGGCTTAGTGATAGAGTGCTTGCCTAGCATGCGTAAAGCCCTAGGTTTGATTCTTCAGTACAACATAAACAGAAAAAGCTGGAAATGGCACTGTGGCTCAAGTGATAGAGTGCTAGCCTTGAGCAAAAGGAGCTTATAGACAGTGCTCAGGCCATGACTGAGTTCAAGCTCCAAGATTGGCAAAAGAAAAAAAAAATGCAGCAGCAGCAACAGAAGGAGAAAGAGTTGGAAGAGGAGGAGGAGGAGGAGACTCAGCTAATTTCTTTTAGATTATGTATTTTCAAGACTGCAGATAAGGTTAAGGTTTCAGATTTCAAAACATTTGTCATTTGTAGAACCCCAAATCATTCTTTAAGGCGAGGCATTAAATCATTATTTCTTTAGCTCCTTTAATTTTTCTTCTTCCTCTGCACTTTTTCCCATTTTTAAATAATTCATATAAATATACACGTGTCTGTTTCTTTAGTCTAATTTCAGAAATATTATATGAAAGGTATTAGTTATTTTAAAGTTTAGATATCCATTCATGAGCAAAACTGTGGATTAATGAATACCTCCTCATTTTTCATAATAATAAAAAGAATATGACAAGGTAAATTTGATACTCTACAACATAAAATATAGATTAAATGAACATAAGTGTATGTATAAATGTGTATATATATACATACACTTATACATTTATATATGTATATATACATATATACACATGTATGTAAACATATATATGTATATATAAATATATGTACTATGTGTGTCTACTATTTGCTAGCAATTCTTTGTGTTGACTTACACAGAAATAGCAACAAAAAACAGATGAGCCAATGCTATTCAGCAACAAAGATGAGAAAGTAGGAACATCAAAATACTCCTATTTCTGTTATAAAACATCTGTCGGTATCACATGTCTTCAGAAAGAGAAACAGGTTCAATTATGTGGTAGATTATGAAGCATGTGTTCTCTGAAATCAGCTAAACTTTGAAAAGTAATATCATTCTGTCTATTCTGCAATGATGGAAACATTGCAAAATGTCCATCAAATACATAAAATAACTAACGAGGCATTATATTACCATTTCATAGTAAGTGTTGTAGGGAGTACAGCTGACTCCATCTTGATTCGGGAAACATGGTAGAAAATGTTGGGGGGAGTAGATTAGGTCAACCTGACCCCCAAATTCTGCTTCTGTAAATAGCTTGCTCAACTTGTTTGTTGCTTGCTCTACCCGCTGCGTCAACCCCCTACATCTGTGCTATGCTTTTACCTTTATAAACCCAATTTGAGGACTGCTCAGGGTCACGGTGGCAGCTCCCGGAGTCTGCAGTGCATCCCTGGTTGGTCAGTTCGCTTTTTGTTTCCCCAATGAATCCATCTTTTTGCTTGAGACTGTCTCTGAGTGGTGGACTCTTGGAGGGACAGGGAACTCCCTCCCTCAAACCCCAAAACAGTAAGATCTACAATCTGTTCAGTTACTTCCTTTTTGATCTCCAAGCTTTGACTGGAGGATTGAGAACTAAAGGCTCTAAGTGGCGTGGTAGCCATCGGGTTGGCAATTTATTTAGCCTCATCATCTTTTGAATTTATCTAATTATCTATGTTAATTTTACAGGGACAGAAAAGCAAAAACACTGCTTGAAGTTGCATATAGCACTTTGTGTTGATTATTACTGTATTACTTATCTTAATTAAAATAAAAAAGCATTTATTTTATTCATTCAGTTTCTATTATCTAGAAAATAATTATCATCTGGGATGTAAATTCCCCATGCCTATTAAATATTACAATATAAAAAGGATTTATTTTATTTTACTTTCTAAAGATATCTGATAATAAAATAAGAAAATGAAATTACATTGATTGAAACTATCACATTATTTAATTTTTCTAATGTAATTCTAAATAATGGTTATTTCAATTCTCTCTGTAGAGTGATAGTTTCATTTCCCTAAATAAGAAAAGTTTCTGTTAAAGTAGAGCAATATTTGCAGTTTAGTTCTGGCTTTGCATATGAGGGAAGGGCATCCGCTCCTAGACATGAGAGATGAATAGGTCCTCATTTGATCTTCTGCTATAAACTATTGATGAAATATCTGAAACAACACTATTCAAACATTCGCCAACCATATGTGACCTTGAAGCCAAGGAAGTGAAGAGGACAAGCAAGGCAATCCCTAAAATCACTCAGGCTTTCTGCCTGAAGGCAATTTCCTAAGTGTTCAGCTAGAGAGAACACAAAAGTTTGGCCATCTTGCTAATTGAAGATGACAAGATCAGGAGTTTGGGAAAACCAAATGCAGCTAGAAATTGCAGTGCAGTATAAAGGGAGAAATGGATCTATGCAAAAGTCGGGCTCTAGGAATTGGCTTAAGAATTACCATGAGTACTTGGGTGTCAATCTGTATGTGAGTAGAGTGGAATGCTAATAGCCCAGGTAAAGAATAAATCACTAAGAAGATGAATTCCCAGAGCTGTCAATAAAGCAGGAATCGTTCTGATTTCTGATCAAAGCTGAGAGGAGAAGGGTTATTGAATGCACACAGAATTAAATAAAAATGCCAGAAGGATCAGACCTTAATAAAGCGGTTAAATAATTCCAAGAACAGAGACTATTCTAGACAGGCTCTGAAAGATTGAAAGCATTGGGCTGGGAATATGGCCTAGTGGCAAGAGTGCTTGCCTCGTATACATGAGGCCCTGGGTTTGATTCCTCAGCACCACATATACAGAAAATGGCCAGACGTGGCACTGTGGCTCAAGTGGCAGAGTGCTATCCTTGAGCAAAAAAGAAGCCAGGGACAGTGCTCAGGCCCTGAGTTCACGGCCTAGGACTGGCCAAAAAAAAAAAAAAGAAAGAAAGATTAAAAGCAAACTGAGCTGCAAGGAATTTGATTGCTTTCCAAGACTGCTCTCTCCTTAAAGAAAGGGGGAGGAAGGCCCAGCATTCTATAGCTATTATTGTACAGTATTTGCTCTAAGTTTTTAGATGTGTGACCAATTTGGAAAAGAGAAAGCATGACCAGGGGAGTGGTACATATCTATAATCCCAGCCACTTAGAGGCTGGACACTGATATGAGGATCCTGCCCGGAAGCCTCCATGGGCAGAAGTACGAGACTCTATTTTTAAAACCAACTAAAAGCAAAGGGTCTGTAGGTGTGGCTCAAGTAAAACACTAACCTAGCATGTGCCAGAACCTAGTGCCAATCCCCAGAACCACCAGCCTGTCAATCAGTCAGTCATACAGAGGTTCCATCAAAGTTCTCATCAAAAACTATCTGCTGAGCAGGAAAGGAAGGAATAACACCTTTAAAGCACTAAAAATAAAAAGCAAACTTTCAACAGAGAATTCTTTCCCCAAAGACAATCAAAGGGCATAAAATTCAAACAAAACATAAATAAAAACTCTCTCAACTTCATTTTATTTGATAAAATTATCAGAAAGGATAGTTACTGAACTTAAGGAATGTTATAAAAATATACAGTGGCTCATTCAGCTATGGCAGGAAAGTCCATGAAACTCTTATCTCCAATTAACTACCAAAAATTAAAAATAAAAAAGCAGGAAGTGGGGCTGTGGCTCAAGTGGTAAAATGTTAGCCTTGAGCAAAAGAAGCTCAGGGACAGTGGCCAGCCCCAGGACCACACACACACACACACACACACACACACACACACACACACACACACACCTATATATGTGTGTGCATAGGATACAATATATTAAAATAGTAACCCAAGGAGGGAAGGAAAAAGGTAAAATATACTTGGAGGGTTCCTTCCATTATAAAATTGCACACAAAATGTAATAGTATTGTATATGTGGATGTAGACTGTAAATATGACTTCTATGTGTTGTTAATTTTAGAAAAACTACTAAAACAAAAAGAAGAGATTTAGCCACTCTTCAAACTAACATAGGAAGTGTGAAAACAATAAACATAAGCAAAACCAAATGAGCACAAAAACATTAAAACAGGAAAAGGGAAAAAAGACAGATGGGATAGACAGAAAATATGGTTGATTTATAGCCAGTCATTTGATTATTATAATAAATGTAAATGAACCAAATAATAAACAGCTAAATTATCAGGCTACAGATGAAAGCAAGATCTAATCATTTGCTGTCTTCAAGAAACTTTCTGTCAATGCTGTGTGTTTTGACATTTATGTTTGTATTATACCACTGAGGAAAGTGTTCATCAGTCAAACTGAAAATTGAGAAAGATTAACCAGCTCAGATATAAAGCAATTCTTCAATAGTTTTTGACTAGTACTTTTCCTAACCATGTGAGGACATGTTCCCATTTGAAATGGAGGCCTTTTTCCTGGAAGCTATCATTATTAATATTCCTGTGTTGTAGGTCATACGGAAAGGAGAAGTGAGTTGCTGTTGGATCTGCACAGCCTGCAAAGAGAATGAGTTTGTGCAAGACGAGTTCACCTGCAGAGCCTGTGACCTAGGGTGGTGGCCCAATATGGATCTGACAGGTAGGTGTGGCTTCAGGTATCAACTTTGCTCCTGACTATTGTTCTTTCTATGTGCATCATTCAATGCAAGCAGTTAGTGTGTATTTCCATCATTACCTTACACAACACATTTTATAATGCTCCTGCTGAACAAGCTTTTTATGAGTTTCCATGCTCTACACAGAAAGTAAAGGTCACCTAAATCTAAACACAGGTGCATTGCTATGTGGTATGGTATTATGGTACAGTTATTTTCTGGTGTTCCTTGTTAAAATAGCATTGTGAAGGTATTTCTAGATAGCAGAATCCATACTTGGGCTGGGAATATGGCCTAGTGGCAAGAGTGCTTGCCCTGTATACATGAAGCCCTGGTTTCGATTCCCCAGTACCACATATATAGAAAATGGCCAGAAGTGGCGCTGTGGCTCAAGTGGCAGAGTGCTAGCCTTGAACAAAAAGAAGCCAGGGACAGTGCCCAGGCCCTGAGACCAAGGCCCAGGACTGGCAAAAAAAAAAAAAAAAAAAAAAAAAAAGAACGTGCCCAGAATCCATAGTTGCTTCCATTTCTTAAACATCTAACTGTGTAAGAATCACTATTGTAGGCTTTTCAAAGGTACAAAGTTAAACACCATCTTAGCTTTTATTTTGTTCAAAATCTACCAGAAAAAAACCTGAATAATATGATAGTATGATAGAACATGATAGGATATGACATGATTTATATGGCATCAGAGAATATAAAAGAGATGTTTACAATATACCATAAAACTTTTAAGACAGACAAGAACATGATAGAAATTCTAGAAAGTGGAACACAAGGAATTTGTAAGTTTACAATAGGAAATAAAGTTTACATAGGGGAAATGATGGAATCAGTCCATGGGATTGTTGAGACCCACGAGGTATGGTTGGGGAGTGGTAGGAGGTGAGGCTGGGTAGGGAATTGGCAGAGATGGGAATGTTTTTGCATGGCCCCTCTAGTGGAAGACCTTGGCTATTAGCACAGGAGACCCACTAAAGTGGTGAATAACAACTGTTTTCAGAAGGATGGACGTGGTGGCAATGAGAAGTCTCGACTAGACCAGAGACAGAGCCATCAGGACGCTGTTGCTCCTTGTCAGGGACCAGGGTAGCTGCAAGTTGAAATGAGAAGGAATAAGTGAATGCCACTGATGACACACTAGTAAGACCCATGGGGCTGAGATGGATGGAGAGCAATGTGCATATTCATAAATTTGTTTGTTCCACAGTCCCTAGTGCCAAGCTCTCTAATGAGAAATACTTCACAAATGCTTGGCATAAATTTGAAGACACTGAGTGTTAGGAACTTTGTCATCTGAGTGCATACATAATTTGTCATCTGCATAAGCTAACTTCTCACTGGAGCCAGAGAATACTGAGTCCTGGAATCATAAGGTCATATGCCCAAGGCCATACAGTCACTAATTCCTGATCCAGCTCCTCCTTGTGTGCTGTTGAAAAGTCTAATACCTAATCAACATTCATTAAGTTGAGAGGATTAGAAAGCAGAAAGGACTCATCCAAGCCCATCTAGATCAATGCAGTTGGTTATAGAAAACTCACAAAGTAGGTCTATAATTGTCGTTCTAAGCCTAATGGTTTCCTATGACATAATTTATTTCAAGACTACATTCAATGATCTGGTGTGGGAAGGCTGCCACCTTCCCTCTGGTGTCCAGTCTACCCTCTTGCTCACACTTTATCTTTTCTAAGCTTTGTCTTCCTTTGTAACATATGATTCCGACTGTGCCTCTCTTTCTTATATAAGCCTGTCCTACAAAAGGGCCATTGTGTTGGGAGAGTTGGGGTTGACTGAACAACACAGTCTGCTCTTTGAGATCACAGCTGACCAGGAAGATTCTCAAAGACAAAGACCGTCCTTTGCTTAGATTGTTCTTAGAAGTCCAAAGTACTGGCTTTGAGGTACAAGTTTTCTCTGGTCTATGTTCTTTTAAACTTTCCCAAACTTTTCTTGAGTTAGGCTTTATCTCATACTGGATAAAGATCTTCTATTTTAAAACATTAAAAAATGAATCTTACACATGAAAGTTCTAATACATTGTATCAATGGAACCAGAGTCATATATTTTGTTCCCCAGAGATCTTCGATTCTGGGTATATTATCAACTAATAGACAAACGATTTCTCTCATTCACCAGGACTCTGTCTTGATCAAATGAGATGAAGAGAATGACAATTTTCTATCTCAAGAGTTATGTAACCATCATTTTTAACATTCAAATGAGATGATTCAGGAAGAGTGCTGGCTGCCTTTATGTCCCCCAAGCAGCTACTCCTAGATGATATATTGTGCAAATGTTGCCGTTAGGATCTTTCAGCGCATACATCTCTCATACAAATCTATACTTAGGTCCTAGTGACACCCATTGTTTTAGTGTTCTTTTTCCTTTCATACATGAATGGAAAATTAAATCCCATTGCCACTTGCTTAGTGCCATGTCAAGCACAGAGCAAGGGCCAGATAGATGGTCCTGTGAGTTTGGGGTTGCCATGGTAGCAGGCATTGTGAAAGAAAGACCACTGCCACAGAACACCAAACACCAGTCAGGAGAAGAAATGCCTGGCCTCTATGTAATGGTTTGTTACTACAAGAAAGGTTTTCAGACAGAATTCTAGTCAGAAATCATTCTTCGAGAAACAATGTGGGCTTAAAAAAAAAACAGATGATAGAAGATATGAAAAGTCACTTTGAGATTGCAACCATTCATATATGCTGTGATCATTCAGTGTTAATGAATGTAAACACACTTAGAGTAGTTTCAATTTTTTCATTAGAATCTGTTCTTTCTTGGCTATTAAGAGAAAATGCTATATTTCTTAGAGTAAGTGCCTTTTGGAGTGTTAAGTGTTTCATATTTTGGAAAATTCATTGTCTAGGATAATTCCACACAAGTATTTCACACTTTATTTTTTATGATGCTTAAATAGGGTTGTCTTCTGTTTTGTTGTATGACTTGATAGCTTAGTTATTCAGAGAACAATTATAAAAAAGTGGTCCAATAAAACTTATTTCTTGGGGCTGGGGATATAGCCTAGTGGCAAGAGTGCCTGCCTCGGATACACGAGGCCCTAGGTTCGATTCCCCAGCACCACATACACAGAAAACGGCCAGAATCGGCGCTGTGGCTCAAGTGGCAGAGTGCTAGCCTTGAGCGGGAAGAAGCCAGGGACAGTGCTCAGGCCCTGAGTCCAAGGCCCAGGACTGGCCAAAAAAAAAAAAAAAAAAAAAAAAAAAAAAAAAAAAAAAAAACTTATTTCTTTAAAATATCAAATAGTATAAGAAGATTTCACAAAAAAGACAGGCTCCACTGAATTTTTGCATCAAGAACCAGAAATTAATCTGGAAAAAATGAGCAAGCATTAGCTATCTGGCTCCATCCAAGAATTACTGTGAATTCTCATAATACTCATTTATTTGATTCTGCAATATACTTTACCATCTATTTTGTGACAGATATTTCTAGAAATTCACTTTGTAGGTAATTGGTATTAATGAAATAACATTAAGAAAAGCATTTTCCTATACAATCATAAAATAATATTTTAAATGTTGTAAATTGCCTGAAGATATTTTGGATAAAATAATCATTGACTTTATTTTTTTCTCCTTCCTTTCCTCTTCTCTCCTCTTTCTTTTTCTTTCTTCTTTCCTTCCTTCCTTCCTTCCTTCCTTCCTTCCTTCCTTCCTTCCTTCCTTCCTTCCTTCCTTCCTTCCTTCCTCCCTTTCCTCCTCTTCCTCTTTCCTTCTCTTCCTCCTCCTCCTCTTTCTTTTTCTTCTTTCTTTTCTTTTATTTTTTTTGGCTCTACTGAGATTATGGCTTGCTTTGCTCAGCTAGTGCTCTACCACTTGAACCATGTCCCCAGCCTGTTTTTTTGCTGGTTATTTTGGGAATGGAGATTCTCATACTTTTCTGTCCTGGCTGTCTTCAGACTAGGATCAAGCCTCTAGATAACAGCCTCCTGTGTAGCTGGAGTTCAGGCATGAACTACTGGTACTAAGATTATCACCTTTATTTCTCCATTCATGTTAAAGTCGACTTGACTTTACAATAAAGAAATCTGATATCAAATTTTGGGTCCCTCGAATACATTTGAATGTTATGCATGACCACATATTTGATTCAAGAATGAGAAGAATGGTCTAGTCCTTAGATCTAGTCCTATGACCACTTCTGCGATTTTACTGAGTAATTTGCAGTATGCTTAATGGGAACTGACTTGTGTCGAAGCTCTGCTTCTCTGAAATCACTGTAGCCATGGATACTGCCCAGCCACCAAGGTCTCAGAGCATCAGGTGTAGTAAGCATAACTCTCATAAAGCCTTCTTTTGAGTTCTGGGGTCAGTAGGCTTGAGAAATTGCTCATAGCTGGTGAAGATTATCCCCAACCCACTCCACTAGTCTTGAAATACCTCATAACATCCAGGGAGTTGGAAAACCTTTTTTTTAAGACCCTAAAACAGGACTAAAAACTCTATTAAACATGTGAGCAACTTGGACATTGTGACTAATTCTCTTAGCATGGTAAAGCTACTGCTTCTCAAATGTAGGATGGTTTAAAAATATATTGGAAAGAAAGAAAAAAAATACAGCTTTAAGAAATTATCTTTCTTGGGCTGGGGATATGGCCTAGTGGTGAAAGAAATTATCTTTCTTAACTTTTGGGTGACTCTTTTTTTTTTTTTGGAAGGGGAGGGCACCAGATTGGCATTGAAAACATATTTTAAAAAATCAGAAAAATCATAGTCAAGTTACAAATGTGTGTCTGGGTTTTATCATGACAAATTTTTATTGTTGCAACTCAACAGTACTTAATCTCCTTCGGCATCAAGATATTTTTCTTTTATTTTCATATTACAGACTGTGAAGGATAGGGTTATATTATAGTTACAACTGGACAACTTTTATGATCATCCAAGGAGATGCTTTACTCTCTGCCTTTGACTTTTGACCATGTCATGGGAACTAGGATTTATAGTACATAATGTTTGAAAATTCAGAGGGGACAACCAGCAAAATCCAACATAGTGATGGATTTCACTGGACATAAACAATTCAACAGACTGATTTGGCTTCAAGTCTTGAGAGTGATTTAAAAAAAAAAATTCCACTAGGAATTTCGGTCTTGAGCTGTCTCAAAGCTAATATTCATCCTTAGGATCTTCATAATTCAATCTACAGATGAAACACATGTTGTACAAATAAGAACTTGCAACTGGATATCACTTGATTTCTTGGTGCTGACCTACATGTTTTCTTTTATGCAACACACATTCTGCCTTTAAATGAAAACATTGTATTTATATGTTCTGTGACTCTTCTGAGTCCTCTCAAATATCTAAATTCCTTAATCTAGCATATACCAAATATACCAGCAAAGTCAGTTCATAGAACAAACACTCAATTAACAACAGCTTGCCATACCAAAGTTACCGTTCCACAAACAATAGATTGTTGTAATTGAATTAGAGTCATGACTGTTTAACCAAATCTGGGCCATCCCTGTCACAGTAAGAGAAACAGCAAAGATAGATTGGGGTATATTAATCAGTAAACAAAAATGTATGAATAAGCAAGATTGTGCAAGATAAATTGAATATATTATTATTCAATTATCTTAAAGGATCTTATACATTGTGTTACCACCAGCTTGCCCTTAGGTCCTCGGATTAACAAGTGATTTTTATGGACCTCTGCTTCTAAAGATTTTCAAGCTAAGCTCAGTTTTGGTTGTTGTTTTTTTTAAAAAAAAAAACACTAAAAGTTATAATAAGTATTATTAAGATTCTCTTTCATTTTTCAGAGGATGGGAAATGATGACCATAGTTTGAACTTCTACAAAGTTTAAACTCATGAATAAGTGTTCCAGTGAATATTTCCCTGTCACTGGGTTTGTAAGTTAGAATGTCTTAGCTAAGAAATAAAAATCCAATTGTACTTTAGCCATTGTGAAGGGTGTTCCTTTCTGAGAGATGAATGATGCAATCTGTGCAGAAAATAAACACATCATCTGAAGTAGTATGTATTTGTAAATCATGAAGCAGGACAACTGTCCATCCATTAAGTGATATTCAAAGGAGGGGTTGAGGATTTAGCTCAGTGGAAGAGCACTTGCCAGGCAAGGGCAAAGCCCTGAGTTCAGTCCTCAGCTCTGAAAAAAAGCTATACAAGACCAAAATATATATGACAAAGAGATACTCAAAGGATTCTTTTGCAATTTGTTTTACATCTAGTTCCCCACCTTTCCATCTTTTTAAGATTAATTTAAATTAAATATGAGTGAACCAAATCATTGCTATTCTGAAAAGGTCATCTCATTAGTGTCCCTCCTAGAAAGAATTTTTTTTCATGAAGAACTTATTCAGTTTCCATTGAATGTCTAACTGGTGATACCAAATAGTGGTATTATTCCTATAAATTTCAAACATGATTATTTGGGAACTTTTGGGAATGGGTATTTCCTGGCTTGAGTTTGTGTGTCTGCATTTGGCTCCTTACACTTCTCCATAGATTCCTTATTGCTAAATGGCTTTTTGTGTTGTTTTATTTGAGCCCCTTGGGTATTATCAATGCTGCAAATTTAGCATGATCACCTCTAAAATATTTACATGGCTAATGTATTTTGTAGTGCCTACATTTTCTTCTGTGAGCCCACCTTTATGGCAGCAATAATTTCAGTTAATAGTATGACATCAAGGAATGGGCGTCAGTGGTTTTTTCATGGAATTCTTGAATCATGAAAGATAATGTTTCTGGGAGGTGGAGTTGAATGGTAGAATGTTAGCCTTGCCTGCATTATGTCCTAGGTTTGATCCTCAGTGCAGCCAAAAGAAAAAAATGTTCTATCCAAGGTCAAATAAATGAATTATCTGATAGTATTCCAACCTTTAGTGTATATTCTTGATCCTTTTATTTTAGCAACTTGACATATAGAGAAGACCATATTTTCATTATTAGAAAATTTTAAATTGGGATAAGCAATATATTTTATAACACTAACTGAGCTGCTGTTTGTATATGAAGCTTCGACTTATTTTTTCATATTATATCCATAGTAAAACAATATTAAGTCATGATTTAGTACTTGGTTATTTAAAACTCAGCTCTGAGCATAAACAGTTCTTGTAGCACATAAGCACATTTTGAAATGTTCTTCCATTGAGAAGATTTATAAAGTTGCAGTATTACCAGTACCACATCAGCAGATAGGAAATAGGAAGGAGAAGCGGCAATTATTCATAACTAGTTAATTAAGTAACTGACACTGTTGGGCAGTTGAGTAATAAGGATTTACTGCATTTGGTAACATTAGACCTAAAGAACAGTACAAGACCTATTGGTGTTTGGACTAATTTAGTTTATGTCTGCAATTGCTATTAGGGTTTAAGCATTGATTAAATTAAGGAGTTGCGTTTACTGGGCCAATTTGTTATCTCCTGATATGTGTGTGTGTGTGTGTGTGTGTGTGTGTGTGTGTGTGTGTGTGTCCTATTACACAAAATCTAGTCGCTTAAAGCAACACATGTTTATTATCTCATGTTTGTGGACCATGCCCCTGGGCAGGGCTGAATGGTCCTCTCTTCTTTTTGTGATCTTTCAGGAGACTGGGGATGAGGCCTAATGTGAAGCCTTGATGGGGTAGAGTGGACTTCTCAATTCACTTCTGTGCTTGCTGGCAGGGCATAATGCTCACAGGCGTTGGCACTGAGGACCTCAGTTTTTTGGGTGGGGATTTTCCTCAGTTCTTTGTCACATGGACTTCAATAACACCGCATGTAGATTTGTCAAGGCCAGCAAGATAGAATTTGCAAGTAAGATAAAATTCATTTCCTTCTGGAACCTGATCTCACAAGCGACTTTCCATCAACTTTGCTACCCTACAGACAAAAAGCAAATCACAGGTCCGTCTCTTTGTCAAGAGCAGGGCACAAATGTAGAAGAGAGGAGAGAAAGTTAAAGATCATCTTAGAATCCTTCTACCACAAAAGGCAATAGTTAATTTTATATGCCACGTTGCTCATTTGTCTAGGGCATGGTATATAGGATTTTCACAATTTAACAGAAATCTACTTACTTGCATTGGCTTGTAAATTTGTATGTTCTCTTCCAAATCTTATTTTTGTGGAGTCTCTTGTTTACAAGGATTCTGGGATAATAGCTATTTCCCAAAATTTACAAAGTTTAGGTGACTAGAGCAGCTATAGTTTGATGCATACCCTGAAAGTATTCTTTCTATTAAATTTATAGGATTTTGTCACAAAAATGAAGATATAGTTTTCTAATAACAATCTCAAAGTATAAATAGTAGATTGGGAAATAGAGTTGTTTCTTGCTATTGGAATTTTTAAATTAAACCAAGTATCTGTTATTCTAACAATATTAGGAAGAAATATTCCTTCTCTTGTTTGGGATAAGAACAGGGATTTCCTAGGTATCAATATCTCCAGTGAAGTTAAGACATTAGATAGATCTGAATATTTCTGGAAGATTTTCTTGCATCTGTAGTTTATACATTTACCTTTTATTGCAAGTATAGTTTCTGACAGAAGAATGTATTTTATGTGCATATTTTTAAATTTTTACACTACTGGGTTATTTATATATCTTTTGTATTCTGCTGCTTTAAAATATTCCCCACAAGGAAGTGATTAATTGAATTAAACAGAATATATTTGAGGTATAGGACTCTACTTAGTAAGAATCCAGAGCACTTATTTTTACCCTCTCTCTCTAAAGTTGGGGAGAATATACCCAACCTTTACTGAAAAAAAAAGCCAAGAACAGTGTTGTTCAGGTCCTGAATTCAAGCCACAGGTCTGACAAAAAAAAATATGACTTTATAACAAAATCAGAAGATTTTTGTGCAAGAGTTTGAGACTCAGACAAATCAGTAGCTACTAAGGTCAGTCAAACTGTGTGCTCCTGAATGTTAGCTCAGATTCTCAAAACCAAAAGAACATTGGAAAACACCACCAAACAAAGTGATACTTCACAAATCGACACCTCAAGTAACTTCCCAGAGATTTTCTACACTCTGAAAGATGCTTTTTATAAACTAGTCATCAGTTTCCCAAACAGGGGCTGGCCTTGCACTGGACAGTTTGTGAGTCTGTGTCTTCATATGGTCTCAATGTCACACTTCCTTTTATGCTCATCAAAACACCAGCAATTCAATTCAATGCAAATGCAAACCAAATCAAACAAAAAAACCCACATAAATTACAAGAAGACTCAGTAAAATTAATGAGAGTTCGACCATTGTTGTGACCTTCCACAAGCAGTGTATGGAAAGAAGAGAGGGTGGGCGTCAGGGGCCTAGTTAGTGAACCACTTGTTCCCAGCACAATCAGGAATAGAACCAAATGAGGGTCTTCAAAATGGTCTTTATGAAATCTGTAGAAATACAGAAGAAGCTAAGACTAAATACAGTCATCTTTCCTTAGCTACATCTGCAGCTGTGGCCCCAACCATTCATGGCTGCAAAGCACTGGAATAAATAGTTTCATTATTTCTTTCATGAGCTATGTCGTTTGGACCATGATGTTTCTGTCTATGCTCAACACTTAAACATGTTTTTCTTGTCATTATTCCCTAAACCATACTATTTAGATAATTGTACATAGGATGGTTTATTATGCATAATCTAGAGATGCTTTAAAGCATACAGGAATATATGTGGAGATCATTTGCACATTGCAACTTTCCATAAGGCACTTGAGCCGTTAGGTAGCAGTGGGGCCCTGGAAGTAATTCCCCATGAACAGAGAAAGGCAATTGTATGTCAGGTTATTTTACCCCAAGCTACAACTTATTACTTACACTGGATGACTGTCAGAAGCAAGGGCTACCACTCATTGGATGCTAAACCAAAACATGTTCACCAAGGCAGGTTGGTATTGATTGAGCAGACCTAAAGCCACTCTTGGTAATGTCTTGCTGCTACAGAACAATGAGTCTTTTCCTAAGTTTAGGGAAACATTTTTTATCTCACAATGTGGGAAATATTGGCCCAAACCAAACACAAAATCTTGTGAAGGGGTTGTCTCCAGAGTCTGACAATTTTTTTCTCTCACTTGAAAATATGAAACAGATTTTATTTCCTGTCTAGAAGGAAAACATCTCTCCTTTTAAAAGCATTGAGAGTAGAGATCCAGTTTCCTTTAGTATGTCCATTACAGTCGCCTAACTCAAAGGCCCATCCATGCCATGTACAGATAGCAAATGACTAAAGGGATTTTTAGTGGGTAATATAGAATTATGTGGTAAACAACAGAATGCAAATTCATGCACAAAATTCAAGTTTAATTCCTGCATAAAATACTCTGCAAGTCAAACTTTGTGAGCTCTGTGTGTCTATGGACAATGGCTGCATAAAACAAAAAGAATTTGCTAGTTTCTTTAGTCAGCACAGGGCCTCGCATTTGCTCAAGAGGAACTCTATTAATTGGGTCCTACATTAACTCTTTTATGTCTTAGTTATTGTTTAGATAGTCTCTCATGCTTTTGTATAGGGCCAGCGTTAGACCTTGATCTTCCTGCCTATACCTAATATGTTTCTGGGATTGCATTTGATGCACCACAGACGACCTGCTAGCTTATTTCTTACTAACGTTTTCTTTTATGTTACCATACTTAATCTTTACTGTACATACTTCTTTTATCCTTCCTTTTCTGAAAAAAAAAATCTTCTTTCTGTAGACTACTTCCATTTGTCATGGCAGTATTGAAAGAAAAAAAATGTACAGATTCACAAGCATGTCACCTTAGACTTGTAATGAGATTAAGTTTAGGAGTATGATTGCACTCCATGTGTAACACTGGAGAATTTGTACCAAGCACATAATCATCCAGTGAGTAACTAATAAGCAGTCATTATTGGTCAGCAGAACTCTCCGATTCATGTTACAATGATTTTTCTCATCACAGGCTGTGAGCCCATTCCTGTACGCTACCTTGAGTGGAGCAACATCGAATCTATCATCGCCATCGCCTTCTCTTGCCTGGGCATCCTTGTCACCCTGTTTGTGACTCTCATCTTTGTGCTGTACCGGGATACACCTGTGGTCAAATCCTCCAGTCGGGAGCTCTGCTACATCATCTTAGCCGGCATCTTCCTTGGTTATGTGTGTCCATTCACTCTCATTGCCAAACCAACAACCACATCGTGCTACCTCCAGCGCCTCCTGGTTGGCCTCTCCTCTGCCATGTGCTACTCTGCTTTAGTGACCAAAACCAACCGCATCGCGCGCATCCTGGCGGGCAGCAAGAAGAAAATCTGCACCCGGAAGCCCAGGTTCATGAGTGCCTGGGCCCAGGTGATCATTGCTTCGATTCTCATTAGTGTGCAGCTCACCCTGGTGGTCACCTTGATCATCATGGAGCCTCCTATGCCCATTCTGTCCTACCCAAGTATCAAGGAGGTCTACCTGATCTGCAATACTAGCAACCTGGGCGTGGTGGCCCCCGTGGGCTACAATGGACTCCTCATCATGAGCTGTACCTACTATGCCTTCAAGACCCGCAACGTGCCCGCCAACTTCAATGAGGCCAAGTATATCGCCTTCACCATGTACACCACCTGCATCATCTGGCTAGCCTTTGTGCCCATTTACTTTGGGAGCAACTACAAGATCATCACCACCTGCTTTGCGGTGAGCCTCAGCGTCACGGTGGCCCTGGGGTGCATGTTCACTCCCAAGATGTACATCATCATTGCCAAGCCGGAGAGGAATGTCCGCAGTGCCTTCACCACCTCTGACGTGGTCCGCATGCACGTTGGCGATGGCAAACTGCCCTGCCGCTCCAACACTTTCCTCAACATTTTCCGAAGGAAGAAGCCAGGGGCAGGAAATGCCAAGTGAGTTGTCCGATCTGTGTCTCTCCCGCCCCGCCTTCCTCCTGCCTTTCTTCTCTTGCTGCTCCTCCTATTCTTCCAGCTCTTCTTCCCCCTTTCCCTCCTCCTCCTCCTTCTCTTCCTTCTATGTCTCTCTCTCTCTCTGTCTCTCTCCATCCATGTGTCTCTGTGTCTAAACGGTTGGTTCCATTTCCGCCAAAGTTCGTGCTTATGTATTTTTTCTCCCCTTTCCCAGATCTCATATTCTGTTGTAGGACCACAGAGCTAAAAACTCCTCTTTGTTTTCATTCCTTTGCAAGAGCAAGGACCATGGTGCAAACAGGACCAAGCCACAGACCTTCCTCCTTTGTCTCTAGAAGCTCCAATTGCAGCTCTAATAGGGTATTTCTTTTTACATGGGTCCTTCCCTGTAGGGAGTACCAATGCAATTGTACATTCTAATCAAACAGTAAATACAAACAGTATTTCCAATTTACAGTCTATACCCTGGTAGAAGATAGCTTCTAGTTGATTTATATCATTCTGGAAACACATGGTGACTAATCCAGAGTGGAGTACAAGAAACTAAGCACCCTGAGAAACTGCTTTCACAAAACTGAATAATATCCCTTAAATAACTGTCTCATCATAGTTCCCTTAGTTATTTAAGGCATGTTGTAATAAAGATGTTCCACAGGGTTACACATCAATTGACCCATCTCTACTTCAAAGTCATAATCAGAATGAATTTGTGATTGCAAATAAAACATAAAACAAAGGTGATGAGCCCTAAACTTGAGAGTGACTGCAGTCCAGTTGGTTTGTATTCTAGTAATTCTGAATAATTTGTGCAATGAACACTTTGCTATCTTTCTCCAAATTTTACTTAAGAAGAGGAATGTGTTAAAAATGTGCATGTGTCATCGTTCTGGGTATATGTATTTGCCAAGCACCAACATGGGCACATCTTTTACAAAAGTCATATAGTTTGTGAAAGTGATAAGAGAGCTTGAGAGCTTGGCATGGTGGCTCATGCCTGTAATCCAGCCTACTCAGGAGGCTTAGATCTGAAGATCATGGCTTGAAGTGAGCCTGGGAAGGAAAAGTCCATGAGACTCTTAACTTTAACTAGAAAATCTGGAAGTGGAGCTGTGCATCAAGAGCTAGAGTGTCAGCCTTGAGAAAAATAAGTGAGAGCATTATGCCCATTCAAGCTTTACCCAGTACTGATGGAAAAGAAGAGGAAGGAAGGAAGGGAGGGAGGAAAGGAGGAAGGGAGGGAGACATGGAGGGAGGGAGGGAAGGAGGGAGGGAGAGAAGGAGAGAGGGAAGAATTTGAGAAGCTATATATTTTAAGATGCATAGTTATTATTTCAAGCAAAAACCTTCCTAGGTTTTATCAGTGTTAAAATGAAGTCAGTAAATTGTGCTTCTTTCTTGCCTAATCAATTTCAAATCCTTTATAAGATGCAGATCATAGAAGTCTCTTAATAAATTTTACCCCTGGTCATGGTTTTTCTTTCTCACCTGCTGTCAGAGAGTTATTACCAAGCATGAAGGTGAATGCCATGACATGAAGAAAAAATCAAAGAACAGATTGTTAACCACAGTGTGCAGAAGTAGAGAAACATCACAGCAATATTTGTTAAGAATGGAGGGATGAGGAAAAACAAAATGAAAAAAAAAAGCAAGCAGTGTGTGTGTGTGTGTGTGTGTGTGTGCGTGTGTGTGCGCGCGTGTGCTGCTCTTGGGGCTTGAACTCAGAGGCTTGAGTGTTATCCTGATCTTTTTTTTTTTTTAGCTCTTTACCACCTAAGCCACAGCTCCACTTTCAACATTTTTGGGTGGTTAATTGGAGATAAAAGTCTCACAGGCTTTGGTGCCCGGGCTGGTTTTTAAATCATGATTCTCAGATCTCAGTCTTCTGAGTAGGTAGGATTGTGGGGCATGAGTTACCAGCACCCAGCTTAAGAAGGCGCTCTTTAAACTAAATTCTCCTAGAAAGTAAAAGCTTCCCTTTATTGAAAACATTTGGTGTCATAAGGATTTATTATACTGCCACATTCTACCCTTTAGCCACAGGTCTCTAATCATTCTGCCTTTCTTTTTTTTTTTTAAACTTCTCTATCAATTTTGATCATGGAACATTAATTTCTGAAAGCTACTGTTCTGAGATATTCTGTGTCAGCACAAGGAGTACGCCTTCGTGCATGCTCTTCTAGCCATTCCATGTGTGGATGGATAGAGACACCTCTCTAAGAGACTGTGACCAATGGTGCTTGCTGCTGGGATGAGGGGCAGCCATTGGACATGACTTAGTGATGCTTAGCACTTATAGCCAGACATTGCTGTACATTTGCATCACCATCCCATATACTGACTGCTTTTCCTGTGATGTGAAAAAATTCCCCCCTACTAATATATACTTAGAAATGCATTTCATTTGATATTTTTCACTTAAAAATGTATCAGTTGTCTTAGAAGTATTGGTTTCTATTAGTAAATGGTTTAGCTAGTAGATGTAGTTGATCATACTAGTATTTCATACTATGTTGATAAAAACTAACTGTAATAAATAAATAAATAAAACATACAGTTTTCTTAGTATAATTTGTAGCTTCTCCATTATAAAAATGAGTTGACCCTAGAGGATAATTTCAGGTTAGTGGGAAAAAAATCATTTGTTTGCTCATTTTTCTCATTTATTCTGTTATTGCTTCTGGTGTGACTCTATGAGACTATAATTTTAAAACGTAGCAATAATTTCAGTGCCTGGGTTTTACTTCTTTTTATTACCAGCTTGTTTTCCTGATTTGTCTTCAAAGTTACAAAATCCACAATCTAATATTTCCTGCAGCAGTAAAAATCAAGCAAAGTTTTGCCAACTGAAGGAAGAGGTGGAAAGCTCTAGAGAATGTATTACCCAATGAGCTTACTATCATTCTGGCTACAGAAGTCTGGGGCACAGAGTGTGTTCAACAGTCTGTACATGGAGCTATAAACTCAGAGCAGATGCTCTAATGAAGTGTTTCCAACTGATCTATCTGTTGGAATGTTGTTCTGAGGGGCTTCAGATCCAATGGCATTCCCACAACAGCCTGGCTTTCAGATGGATGGGAGGGATGATATTGTATGGCTGTTTTCTCAAGGTTGATTTTTTAAACATTTTACTCACAGCCAAGTATCTGACAAAATTAAAGATATGAGTTCTTGCTTTACATCTCCTGGAATATAATTTTGGAGACGCCCAATCAATCAATGCAGTGTTTGGGTTATTTTAGTTATTTATAGTCACAAGTCCTTTTAGGCAGACTCCAACTCTGGAAGATCGACTTAAGTATAATTCCCTTTGACAGCTCTGTTGCTGTCTTAAAAATGTAGTCAAATGGGAAAATATTTAGGCTTACTAATATAAAAGCATCTGATCCTTTCTCCCTTTGGGCTATAAAAAAGCACAGAAATCCATTGACCTTCTTAGAGAAGTAACTTATTTATATCCAAATTGTTATCACTTCCTTGTAAGGCAAAACAAAAAATTACATACATAGCATGCATATTTAAGAAGTCATGATATTAATGACTCAGTGTCAGACTGACATTTCTAGTGATTTTCTGGATAAATAATTCAATGACTCTCAAACAATTTGATGGTTCAGTGAGCTGAAATGTGACAATATAGTCCTTTGACTTGTGCATACATAATTATGTACACAACTAAATCACAATTGCAAAAAGTTAGGTTGAGGTGACAAGCCATTTTATTTAATTTTTTTTAATTTACTTGTATTATACAGATGATTTACAGAGGGGTTACAGTTACACTGGTCAGGTAATGAGTACAATTTATTACCTCATTCCTCCTTTTCTCACAGGTTTTTCCCTCCTGACCCCCATCCATCACGGACTATATAGTTACTTTTCAACACAGTGTCTAATGAGTATCACTGCTGAAGATGAATGAGTTCAGTCTTTGTCACACCATATCTGTGCTCCCCCTTACCTCCCCAAAACAGATAAAGTGACATATAAGACAAAAGGTACAGAAATAAAAAAACAAAACACACACACAAAGTAAAATTTAAAACAAAACAAAACTCTTTTTTTCCATATCTTGGAGTTCATTTCAATAAACACCTTTTTTTTTTTTTTTTGGCCAGTCCTGGGGTGTTAACTCAGGGCCTAGGCACTGTCCCTAAGCACTGTCCTTGAGCTTCTTTTGCCACAAAACCACTTATTGCTTTTTCTGTTTACACAGTACTGAGGAATCGAACCCTTCATTCATGCTAGGCAATCATTTTACTGCTGAGCCACATTCCCAGCCAATAAGCATCATTTTATATGACCATACGCACTTAGCTATTGAGTCTTTGTGAGCCTCTCCTATGTTCACACTGAGTGAATGTTTAGAGTCCTGTTATTTTATCATGTCTGTGTGTAATTTTATTGTCTTTTATTATCCAGTATGTTTACTTGTTGATTTAGAGGCACATTTCAGTTACCACAAATGAGGGAAGCCATGGAACCTATCTTTCTTTGGGTCAGACTTACTTTGCTTAATATAATTTTTTCCAAGTCTTTCCATTTCCTTATGAATGGGGCAATGCCACTCGTTCAGATGGGAGCATAGAATTGCATTGTGCATATATATAGTACATTTTCTTGACTCATTTGTCCACTTAGGGGCATCTGGGTGATTCTATATCTTGGCTATGGTAAAAAAAAACAAAACAAAACAAAACAAAAACGCTGTAATGAAGATTGTTGTGTTGGGAGCTTTAGTATGACTTTGTGGTCAATTGGATAATACCCAGGAGTAGAATTGCTGGGTCAAAGGGAAGCTCTATGTTTAGTCTTTTGAGGAACCTCCTCTATACTGCTTTCCAGAAAGGTTGAAAATGTTTCCATTCCCACCCACAGTGTAGAAGGATTCCCTTTTGGCCACATCTCTGCCAGCATCTGTTATTGTTAGTTTTCTTGATAATGGCCATTCTAACTGGGGTGAGATGGAATCTCAGTGTTGTTTTGATTTGCATTTCTTTCATGGGCAGAGGTGTTGAACAGCCCTCCATTTGTCTTTTGGCTATTCTTAACTTCTACAAAGTCTCTAAGTCTTTAGCCCATTTGTTGATTGAGTTGTTGTTTCTTAGAGGATTTGTTTTGGGGGGGGTTAATTTTTTTTACTTCTAAGTATATTTTAAATATGAGGCCCTTATCTGATGCATAGCTAGTAAAGATCCTCTCTCATTCTGTGGGCTTTCTCTTTATCCTGCTAGCTATGTCTTTTGCCATGAGGAAACTCTTCAGTTTGATGCAAAACCATTATCCAAACTTTTTTTGATTTGTTGTGATCCTGAATCTTTACTTAGAAAGTTTTGACCCCTAGGGTCTCCCCTATCCCTTCCTATAATGTTTTCAAGGTATCTGGTCTTACATTGAGGTCTTTGATCCATTTGAAGTTGATTCTGGTACAGGGTGATATATAAGGATCTAACTTCAGTTTTCCACATGTGTATAGCCAGTTCTGCCAGCACCATTTGTTGAAGAGTCTTGTATTCTTCCATCTGCATTTTTGCTTCCTTACCAAATATTAGGTGGTTATAGATCTGTGGGTTCATTTCTGGGTCTTCTATTCCATTGGTCCTTAGGTATGTTCTTGTACTAGAACCAAGCTATTGTTATTACTATTGCTATTGCTTTGTAATGGAGTGGCAAGTTTGGTATTGATATTTCTCCAGCACTGCTCTTCCTGCTAAGGATTGTTTTTGCTATTTGTAGTCTTCTATTACTCCATATGTATTTTTTTAATTGCAAGGAACAATTTTAAAGCATAGTCTTAAACAATCAGAATATTAATAGGTTGCTGAAATCTTGCCTAAGCATTTGAATGGTTTTTGCTCAGTGCAAAAGTGACATGAAGTACTAAGGAGAATGATTCAGTGAGGAAATTTTCCTACTAAAGACAGTTTTCCCACAAGTGGAGGTAAATGTCTCTAACATTATTCATTTTTTACTGGCTAAGCATCTTGATTTATCTTTCTTCCTTGATTAAGAAGGGAATTTGAAAATGAGCCAACAGATGTCATAATCAAGTAGCAGTGGCCTCTCCAATCACTTTTCTCAAAATATTTATCTAATAACTACTCTGGCTCAGAAGAAAATCTGTCAGTTGAAATTATTTTTCCCTGAATCATCCATGACTTTAAAAGTAGATTGTAATTCTTCATTCGATTTTATAGTAAACATAAGGACATTTTATTGAAGTATTTGTCATAGATTTTTACTACTTATAAGATCATTTGCTGAGGATCTTGTACTGGTGATTCAGTCATTTATATGACCAGATATTATTTCATCCAATTGGAATGATGCTAGATAATCTTCAGAAGAAGAAAGATCTAAATGAAAGGTACTGACCAGTACCAATCCTGCACTATAGAAAGGGAGACAAAGATATGAGTAAACATTTTGCTTTATGTGTCATAATAGAGGACAATTGTAACTTCGCATGTGTCCAGGGAAGGAAGAGATTACATCTTCCTCTCAAGTAGTATCTGGAGAAGGATTAGAAAGATAATTTAGTAGAACTAGCATTTAAACTTGATCTTAGAGAATTTTTGTTTTCTGCATGATAACTGCAGTGTGGTGAGGTGATTTCACATGCAGGAAATAGCATGAGTGAAGATTCCAAAATGTTGCCATGCTCCTGGGCTGTGACATTGAATCTCATATGCAGAAAGTCCACACTAATGTGTAGGGGTGATTAGTATACAGAACAAGATGGACTGTAGAGACGACTCTATTTCTATGATGGAATTTATTTATTTTTGCAATAAACCACACAAAACATTAAAAAGCATTAGGAAGTTTCATAATCACATATAATAAGTGTTTGGGGACAAGGATGATTACACAAAAATTAGAATAGAGTTTGAAATTTAAATCTTAAAAGCCTTAAAGTAAAACAGTGCAATGAAAGTTGAGTCTAAGGCATGCATGCGGAGCAAAAGAATCATTTTCTGAGTTTAATTAATTAAAACTGGAATGTCAAGTAAAGAATATGAAAGAATGAGGAAAAAAGAAATTAAGTTCCATGATATGATCCCAGAAGATGGGGAAAACATACTGAGATGTATGCAAGTGGCTGCAAGCGAATTCACTGAACTATAATAGACTCTATGGAGTGTAACTCTGCCAGACTCTATCAAGTGTAACTTTTTAGAAAAACCAGGCCAAAGCCCAACAAATTAAGAACCAGGAAATAGGTACTTATAAGAGGGAGGTGGATGGGGCCAAGAGGAGAGGGTAGGTGAAAGAAGGGGAAATGGGGAAGAATGAAATCAATATTTCATTGTGTGTACCACAAAATTAAGAAAAATAAGGGAAGGGGTGGGTCAAAATGGGGTGAAATGTTAAAGGGATGACACAGATCAAGATGCATTGTACACATAAATTGCTTTGTTAGATGACCCCCAAATTCAATATATATCCTACAAAATTAAGAAAAGAGATGGAAGGACTAGGTTGGGAATGGTCAATGAGAATATTGAAAGGGGTGACACTGACAAAGATGCATTATATTCAGGAACTGCTTTGTTGCATGGCAACTCCTTAAACATAAGATAATTTTTAAGCCCCAAATAAATAACACATAAAAGATATAGAAGTAGTAGAAGGAGACGTTGGTGAGACTGATTTCAGACTTACTGATCAAAAATGTTGCCAGGCTTCTCAGTAGAAGCATCTATAATGTGCTTAGATCCCAAGTACTAAGATGTTGAAACAGTGTGTTCTGGACAGACTATTTGAGTACCCCCTTCAATCTTGTGTCAATGTTCCACTGCTCAGTGGGATCATATTTTTTGGAGATGGGGCCACTGCTGGGCAATTACGTAATCAGGTTTGGATGATAGTCTCAGTTAAGGATGGGAAATTAAAATCGAGCCCTCAAGAGAAAAGTCCCACCTCAAGTGCTACTTTTGAAGTTTAATTATCAGCACGTTTAAAGCAATCAAAAGAGTAGTTTTGACCAGAAAAGAAGAAAATAGAAAAGAAAAAAGAAAATTAGAAAATACTTTACTTAGTGGATAAGATGAAGAAGGAAAAAATCTTAGGACATTAGATAAAGCATAATTTTTTAATGAGGGTAATGAGGATGAAGTATCATGGAAAACGGCATTCTATGATTTCTTCTTCTTTTTCTTTATTTTCATTGTACACGCCCGTCACATATCCATCACATGTTGGCCGCATACCCGTCACATGTGTGTCGCATGCCAGTCACATGTTGGTCACATGTCAGTCATGTGTTGGTCGCATGTCTGGTACATGAGTGTCACATGTCAGTCGCATATCTGTCACATGCCCATCACATGTCTGCCACATGTCCATCATATGTCAGTCGCATGTCCATCGCATGTGCATAGCATGTGCGTAGCATGCAGGTCACATGTGTGTAACATGTCAGTCACATGTCCGTCTCATATTGGGAACATGTCTGTGGCATTAGCCTCAAATTTCTGTCACATCCGTCTGTCACATGTCTGTCCTGTCACATTCATCCATCGCCACATGTCCATCCATCACATGTTTGTCCATCTGTAACATGTCAGCCTGCCCCATGTTGGTCACATGTCTGTCACATGTTTGGGGCATGTCTGTCACATGTCATTTGTATGTCACATGTCCATCACATGTCAGTTGCATGCCCATCACATGTCCATTGCATGTCCGTAGCATGTCAGTCACATGTGCATCACATGTCCGTCTCATATCGGGTCATGTCCATGGCATTTCCATCAACTTTCCATCACATCCATCTGCCACATGTCTGTCCTTCTGTCACATGTCCATCCATCATCACATGTCTGTCCATCACGTTTGTCCGTCAGCAATATGTCGGCCTGTCACATGTCAGTCCCATGTCCCTCATGTTTTGGTCACATGTACATCGCATGTTTGTGGCATGTCCATCACATATCACTCTGATGTCCATCACATGTCTGTCACATGCCCGTCTCATGTCACTCACATGCCTGTCACATGTCATGTGCATGTCCATCACATGTCCATTGTGTGTGCATAGCATGTCACTCACATGTGCATCACATGTCCGTCTCATATCGGGGACATGTCCGTGGTATTTCCGTCAAATTTGTGTCACATCCGTCTGTCACATGTCTGTCCTTCCATCACAGGTCCATCCATCGTCACATGTCTGCCCATCACATTTGTCCATCTGAAACATGTTGGCTTGTCGCATGCCGGTCACATGTCCCTCATGTTTTGGTCACATGTACGTCGCATGTTTGTGGCATGTCGATCACATGTCATTCACATGTCTGTCACATGTCCATCTAATGTCCGTCTCATGTCACTCACATGTCTGTCACATGTCAGATGCCTGTCCATCACATGTCCATTGCATTTACATACCATGTCGGTCACATGTGCATCACATGTCTGTCTCATATCGGGGACATGTCCGTGGCTTTTCTGTCAAATTTGTGTCACACCCATCTGCCACGTCTGTCCTTCCGACACATGTCCATCCATCGTTACATGTCCGTCTGTCACATGTTTGTCCATCTGTAACATGTCAGCCTGTCGCATGTCGGTCACATGTCCCTCATCCCTCATGTGTTGGTCACATGTATGTCACATGTTTGTGGCATGTCCATCACATGTCACTCTCATGTCCATCACATGTCTGTCACATGTCCATCTCATGCCACTCACGTGTCTGTCACATGTCAGATGCATGTCCATCACATGTCCATTGCATTTACATACCATGTCGGTCACATGTGCATCACATGTCTGTCTCATATCGGGGACATGTCCGTGGCTTTTCTGTCAAATTTGTGTCACACCCATCTGCCACATGTCTGTCCTTCCAACACATGTCCATCCATCGTTACATGTCCGTCTGTCACATGTTTGTCCATCTGTAACATGTCAGCCTGTTGCATGTCGGTCACATGTCCCTCACATGTCTGTCACATGTCTGTTGCATGTTTGTGGCATGTCGGTCACATGTCAGTCACATGTCCATAGCATGTTGGTCATGTGTCCATCGCATGTCGGTCACATGTTGGCCACATGCCTGTCACATGCGATGGACACAAAGGCATTAATCCTGTTGAGGGCCCATCTTCAGAATGTCATCCAAACATTACCTAATTACTGGATTGTCCTGTCTCCAAATGCAATCTTATTGAGGATTAGAACTTTGACATGAGGGAATGAGGGATGGACTCGGATATTTTGTCTGTAACATGCTGTTTCAACAGGTTACTACTTGGGATGTAATCCTTTAAAATCCACAGACAGGAGACTCTATCTTTAACCTTAATGTGGATGGAAGTGACCCTGCATTACACTGAGAAGCTTGGTGTGAAAGGTAGTATGTACTTCAGGAAGTATGTGCGATGCTGGAAAAGGAGAATGGTATACTAAAGGAAAGCATCACTCATTTGTATGATCTGATAAAGGATCCAACCAGGAAGGAATAATTAATAACATAAAAGAGAAACCCATCATTTATGCCAGGAGTCCAATCAGGAGCAATATAATGTAATAAGTGCCATTTGATTTTGTTGAATCCTGTGGCAATGAAGCACCAACTCAAATGCGTTGTGTGTGACTGATGCTGTTCCCTTTGGTTGTGTACATAATGCAGGATAAAAAAATGAAGCCGGAAAATTAAGGACTGTAATAAACCCCTGTCAGGCTTATGAACTTCCAAACTGATGGCAAGCTTTGAAAGGGCAGGAAGGAGGGCAAGCGTGGAACACAGGGTATGCTTTCTTGAGAATGATAGCTAGCCTAGAGTGGTCTCAGCTGAGGAGAAGGGTTGTGTGTCTAGGTTCAGCACTGTGTCATCTCCACTATGACTGGAATGTAATCGAAATCCTTGGATCCCTAGGCCTAGCGAGCCATGGTGCTTCATTCAGGCTGTCAGAATGCTTCAGGTATTTTGTTTGGGGTACCTGGAAAATAACTGCAATGTCATCACTCCCTGCACCGTAGGGCACTTGACTGAGCTTTAGAATGAACTTAATATTGTCAGGAATGGCATGTGGAAGAAGGGCCAGTGTGGGGAGGTGAGCAACCTCAAAGCAACGAGACAATGACAGAACTTGCTCCCCATTAAGAGAAGCACATCTCTACTCACCCCTATTTCTCTGTGTGTATATTTTTAATTACCACACTTAATTTGCAGATCACACCAAAATAACTACTTTAAAGAGTAACTTTTTATATTTTCAAGTTGTAAACTAAGACATTCTACAACTTCAAAGAGAATGTAATCCCTTTCAAATATGGGTCATCTTTTCCATTTTTTTCAGTTAGAAATTTGTGTGAGCAACACCTAGTCGAGTTCTGAAACAAAGCACTTTATGCTCATAAGGCAGTCAGGTGTAATTCTTAAACTAAATTTAGAAACCGTCTCATGATCATCTACAGTGGCTCATGGTGGGTATGTTTATAACATCAATTTGCAAGTAAAGAAACTGGAGCTTAGAAAGCTGGAGATTTCATTTAAGAGAAAGAAATGGGACTAACATGTGTTACAGAGACAATTATTTCTATCAATCATCTATTCATTCATTTGTGAACTAAATAAAATAAATAAAGCGTGGAGCCTACCCTAAAGGTATTCATAGTTTGCTAAGGCTGTATACTGTTACAATAAAATAAATAGTATAACATTATTCATGTGGATACACAATGCCACAGTCAGATATTGTCTTCGTTGTAACTACTATTTCAAAAATGGTATAGACAGCTGGAAGTAGTGGCACACACCTATAATTCTAGTACTCACCAGTCTGAGACAGGATCATCATGGATTCAAGTCTGAGCTACATAGTTAGATTATATGCATATGCATATGTATGTATACACACACATTCAGTGGTAGTTTGTCACACACATATGCACCACACAAAATCATAGGTAACTGGCTCAAAATAATAGCCCAAATGTACTTCTTGCACTTTGAGAGGCAGTGAAGTCTGAGATTAGGGTGCCAATGTGATAGATGTCTAGGGAGATCCTTCTTTCTGGTTCAAATATCCGATCATCTCATATCCTCACATGATAGAAAACCCAGAGAGTAATTGGGCCCTTAAAAGGGCACTAATCCCATTTTAAGACTCTATTTTCACATCTAGGTTAGCTCTCAATAATAGTATATTAAGGCAGGACTTCAACATGAAGTAAATTCTCAGTCCACAGCAACTGGAGTTATTATTATTTATTGGTTGACTTTTTTGAAAGCTACTAGTCTCACTAGATATGTTGTTTAACTTCTATAAATTTAATTACAGAAATTCAATTATGATTATACTTATCTCAGAGTGGTTAAGAGGCTTAAATGAGAATATTTATAGAAAGAGTATTGCAGCGTCTTGTAGAGAGCAAACTCTTACTCATTATCATCTACATATGAATGTATAGGGGGATTATATAACTCATAAATGAACAAGAACCTCTACATTACACCTTCAAGTAAAGAGAGTTTCTTCACTACCAGCTCATTCTGCTCATGCTGTGGAGATAGAATGGTGAAGCAGTAGACCTGCTGAAAATGGAGACACGCATGTGTAAACAGGGACGAGACGTGTGTGCAGAAGCTTGCCCTGTTAGACACAGCTTGGCAACCTGCACATACCTGGCATCAGCTAAAGAAAGATGAAATCATTTGCACTCCATCTGTTCACCTTAGCATCCAATATAAGGTGTTGCCTCGCCTCAAGGGATTCAGACCATATGAGTATGTTTGTAAAGCTCATCTAAGAACAAAAAATATTGATAGTTCTCAGAATGAAGAAAGTAAAAGGGAAGCAGTATGAGTTCTGAAGTTTTCGATCATGTAGGCACAGTCAACAGGTCCATTAGTTAGAACTCCTCAACTGCAAGGTATAGACACTATATTATGCTAGCCTAAGCAAAACTAGGTGCAGTATTACATGTAAAGAATATAAGGAATAATATCAGGTAACTCATGTTGCAAGGTTCAGAATGGTTTATGGCCACACCAAGAACTGAGTTCTTTGAGTAGATAAATGTGGTCTATGGTGCACGGCCTTCCTCTGCATGCCTGCATCTTTTCATTTTGGATCTCCTTTCTCTATTTCTCAGGCAATGATGGTTAGTGTAAGTTACTGAGATTATATGTTCTTACACATCCAGATACCCAAAGAGAAAGACTTGACTCCCCCTGGCCACATGGTTCTGCATGACACCCAGAAAATCATGGCTGTGGAGGGGTTGTAGCCCTCAAAGCATGTGTGTGACCGTTATTATGAAGGTGGGACTAGTTCAGTCAAGAACATCCCAGAACGAAGCCTTATCTTTGTTATGTAATTGTATGGATTCCTGATTTTAACTCCTGTTGCCTGCATGGGGAGCAGGAAATGTTTCTCTCTCTTTTCTATTTCTCTCTGCTTTAACCATGCTATACGAAAACAAATCCTTGCTAAAACTTTCCATCAAAAAATGTTGGCTGGCACAGGATAAAGAAAAAGAAGATAAAACGCTTCCATTTCTTTTTGATTAGTTTTTTTTTATAAGAAAAATACACCAACAAAACATTGTCTTCTGGATTAATTGAAATACACAGAAGGTGCAGGCTAATAATAAAAAAAAAAACATTTATTGTTAACATTTGCTGATGATAGAAAAAGAAAATTAATAGATATGTCAACTTCACCCCAAAGTGTGTGTCCTTCCATTTTTTTTGACAATAGGCCCCAAACTAAAGACACCAAATAATATCATTTATGCATACTGTCTTCAAGATATACCAAGAAATGGCTGCTGACATAATTAAACCATGTTTCCTAGGTTGATGCTACTAAGGATACTGAGAAATAACTACTTGGAAGAGATCAATAACAATAGAAAACACTTTATTCCCTTGATTTTTCTTAGCTGTAAAAACATACACTCAGTATCGTACTCCCTGGAAATTCTCCGAACATCTTGGGAATTGATTTCATTTTATACTTTATCAAATATAGCAATGCTTATATTTTTAGGCTTGGGATATGGAGAATGAACAGTAGGAAGAATGTTCATAGAAAAAAATTATGTAGACTTTCATGGTCAGAGTTCAATAAGTTGTGACAATGGTGCTATATTAGGAGTGAGATAGGAAAAGACAGAGCACCAGTTCATTCTGACTGTGTTTTACTCTGAACATTAGATGAGTTTTGGTGAGTTTTACAGTCTAATTCTGAGCATGAGAGAGATGGAACAAGATAGAGAGTTACTAGTTTTCAAATTCTAAGGAATTTATTGCTGAAGAAAACAGTATGGTCTGTAATCTCAGAGGTCATCCTGTGAAGTGAAGTGGAGAAACTCCAATGGAAAAGTGACAAGGTAAAGTCAAAAGCTAGGCCTCTAATGCAGAACTTAAAGTCAGGGGAGGATAAGGGAAAGCTATGGACAATGCTTTCTATTAGCTACCCAAAGTTGAAATTAGGAGCAAAGAGTGAGTTACCATGAGGACAGGTCCAAGGACACTAATCTAGGAAGAGAGTCTGACAGGCAGGAGAGATAGGACAGAATATTAGTAAAAAGAAAAAAAAAGTCCCTTTTATCTTGGCTATAATAAAATACTTGAAGTTGAAGCTAAAAACATCCAAGATTGGTTGGCTCTGTTTGGCCCCTAGAAAAGTCCTTCTTGTATATATCACAGGATTCTAGAGAAATGTAAAGGCAACCAGAACTAACTCATTTCCTAGATAAACATTTACCCTACTGAAAGCCATGTCTCTAATGACCAATTTACTTCCCACCCAGGTCCCACATTTTTTTTCAAATTTTTATTATCAAACTGATGTACAGAGAGGTTACAGTTTCATACATTAGGCATTGGATACATTTCTTGTACTGTTTGTTACCTTGTCTCTAATACCCCCCTCCCCCCTCCCCCTTACCCTTTCCCCGCTGAGGTGTTCAGTTCACTTACACCAAACAGTTTTGCAAGTATTGCTTTTGTAGTTGTTTGTCTTTTTTTACCCTGTGTCTCTCAATTTTTGTATTCCCTTTCAATTTCCTACTTCCAATACCAGTATACACGGTTTCCAATATACTCAGATAAGATTACAGAGATAGTGTAGGTACAACCACAGGAAGGTGATACAAGAACATCATCAATAATAGAAGCTACAGATACACATGGGACCTTGAAAGTAGTCACAACTGTGATATAACAATTGTCTCCATAACATGGAGTTCATTTCACTTAGCATCATCTTAGGTGTTCATAAGGGTATAGCTATTGGGCCTTGTGATGCTCTGCTATGACTCGCCTAAACCTGTATAACCCTCATCCCAAAACCAGGCAGGGACTCATCAAGGAAAGAGGACTACAGACCGATTTCCCTGATGAACATAGACACAAAAATTCTCAACAAAATTCTGGCCAATCGACTTCAACAGGTTATCAAAAAATTCATACACCACGATCAAACTGGGTTCATTCCAGGGATGCAAAGTTGGTTTAATATACGCAAGTCAATTAATGTAATCCACCACATCAACCGGAGCAAGGTAAAGAACCACATGGTTTTATCTCTGGATGCGGAAAAAGCATTCGATAAAATCCAGCACCCATTTATGCTTAAAGCCCTGGAAAAACTGGGATTCCAGGGAACATTCCTGAATATAATCAAGGCAGTTTATGACAAACCAACAGCAAGCATAACTCTAAATGGGGAAAAACTAAAGCCATTCCCTTTAAAATCAGGAACAAGGCAGGGATGTCCACTCTCTCCCCTGCTCTTCAACATAGTACTAGAATTCCTAGCCAGAGCAATTAGGCAAGAAGAAAATATAAAGGGGATCCAAATAGGAAAAGATGAAGTTAAACTTTCTCTCTTCGCAGATGACATGATCCTATACCTAAAGAATCCCATAGACTCTACCCCCAAGCTACTAGAGCTGATCCAAAACTTTGGCAAAGTTGCAGGATATAAAATAAACCTTCAAAAATCAATGGCCTTTCTCTATGCTAATGACCCGAAGACTGAGGCTGAAATCAGGAAAGCAACTCCTTTTGCAATAGCCCCCCAAAACATAAAATACCTAGGAATAACCTTAACCAAAGAAGTGAAAGACCTCTTTGATGAGAACTTTAAAAGCTTGAAAAACAAAATTAAGTCAGAACTAAGGAAATGGAAAAACCTCCCATGCTCCTAGATTGGGAGGATTAATATAATCAAAATGGCAATATTGCCTAAGGCTATCTACAAATTCAATGCAATACCCATTAATATCCCAACACCATTTTTTAATGAAATAGAGGAAGCAATCCAGAAATTCATATGGAACAAGAAAAGACGTAGAATAGCAAAAACAATCCTAAGCAGAAAGAACGGTGCTGGAGGAATTACAATACCCAACTTCAAGCTGTATTATAAAGCTATAGTAATAAAAACAACTTGGTATTGGCACCGGAACAGGCCTGAAGACCAATGGAACAGAATTGAAGACCCAGAAATGAACCCACAGAAATACGCCTACTTAATCTTTGATAAAGGAGCTAAAACAATAGTATGGAAGAAAGATAGCCTCTTTAACAAATGGTGCTGGCAAAACTGGCTCAACACATGCAACAAACTAAAACTAGATCCTCATATATCACCCTGCACCAAAATCAATTCCAAATGGATTAAAGACCTCGAAATCAAAACAGACACCCTGAAAACACTAAAGGAAGGTGTAGGAGAAACACTTGGGCTCCTTGGGACAGGACGGAACTTCCTTAACAAAGACCCAGAAAGGCCACATTTTGTTTTTGCATTTTTTTTTCTTATTTACTGTCAAAGTGATGTGCAGAGAGGTTACAGTTTCCTATGTTAGGCCTTGGGTACATTTCTTGTACTGTTTGTTACCTCCTCCCTTATTCCCCTCCTTCCCCTCCCCCTTTGCCTCTCCCCCCATGTGTTGTTCAGTTGGTTTACCAAATGGTTTTGCAAGTATTGCTTTTGGAGTCGTTTGTCTTTTTATCCTTCATCTCTCGATTTTGATATTCCCTTTCACTTCCCTAGTTCTAATACCAGTATATACAGTTTCCAATGTACTCAGATAAGCTACAGAGATAGTACGGGTACAACCACAGGAAGGGTATACAAGAGGATCATCAACAATAGAAGCTATGGTTTCACATGGCATGTTGAAAGTAATTACAACAGTGATATAACAGTCGTTTCCATAACATGGAGTTCATTTCACTTAGCATCATCTTATACATTAACGGTATGGAGATTCCTCAGAAGGTTAAATATAGAGCTCCCCTATGACCCAGCAGCCCCACTTTTGGGCATCTACCCAAAAGACCACAAACAAGAACACACTAAAGCCACCAGCACAACAATGTTCATCGCAGCACAATTTGTCATAGCTAAAATATGGAACCAACCCAGATGCCCCTCAGTAGAAGAATGGATCAGGAAAATGTGGTACATATACACAATGGAATTTTATGCCTCTGTCAGAAAGAATGACATTGCCCCATTGGTAAGGAAATGGAAGAACTTGGAAAAATTATACTAAGTGAAGTGAGCCAGACCCAAAGAAACATGGACCATATGGTCTCCCTCATAGGGAATAATTAGCATAGGTTTAGGCTGGTCACAGCAGAAGATCACAAGAGCCTAATAGCTATGCCCAGGTCCCACATTTTAAATCTTTTTTTTTTTTCTTTTTGGTGCTGGTACTACAGCTTGAACTCAGGGACTAGGCCCTGTTCCTTAGTTGTTGTTTTTTTTGTTCAAGGCTGGCACTCTACCACTTAAGTCAAAGCTCCACTTTGGACATTTTGCTGATTAATTGGACGTGAGTCACTCAAAACTTTTCTGCCCTGGTTGTCATTGAACCAAGATCCTCAGATCTCAGCCTCTTAAATATCGAGAACTGAAGGTGTGAGCCACCAGCACCCAGCACTTAAAGTTTCTTCTTTATTGCCATAATGGGCACCAAAGGTCTAGCACATACCAGAGAAAAATCACATCAAATCATAGGTAGGCAAGATAATGGGTTGCCCATAGATGCATTTATTGCGTTCAACTATGTAAGTCCAAAAACTGTTCTAGGGCTTATTTACTCTATATTTTAAATAGATTCAAGGCCAGAGACCTACCTAGTAGGTCCAGTAAATGAATTTTATCCGCCTACTATGTACCAGGCACTAGGACAATTAACTGATTCCTTCCTAGAGAGCTAAAGCCACAAATGTGTTGGGTGTTTCTAAGTTGTTGTAAAATTTTAAAGGCTCTGAACATAAAACAATATTAGTGGGTAAGGAAATGGGGGCAATTCCAGGGTACCCACAGCAGAGAAGAAAAGAGGAGCACAGTATGGGATGAGGTTTGCATGCATGTGGTAGAATCAGAACTTGGACCTCATCCTCTCTTCAATGGAACACCGCCCAAGTCACCAAGTAAAGTGTATTGTTATCAGCTCCAATTGCATTTTGCAACTAACACTCTACTCTTAATGTGGAGGTGAACAGGAGGAGAGCAATGAGGGGCTGGGAGTTGCAGGAGCAAGAAACTTCAGGGCCTTGGAAGAGGAGATTACAATGACCTGATCTTGACAGCTAAAGAGGAAGAATCACAAGTGAAAATAAGATTGCTCACAAATTTCAATGTTAAGATCTGCACAGAACCAACAGAGAGGTGTCTTAGCAAATGAGCGGCCTCCCAGGCCAGCGATGCACTACACATGCCGGAGCCGCATTCATCACTGACAGGAAAGTCAGTGGAAAATAAAGTAAAAAAAAAAAAAATGACCCATGTTTAATTAAGTGCTACTCCAGAGAAGCAGAATAGCTGATGAAGGAAAGGTCATTGGAAAGCAAATCTCGATGACAAGTAGAGAAAAGAAAAAAAAAAAACACTTTGTGGTTTTGTAGCAACACAATCAGTCTGCCTTGTGATCACTAATGACTTATGATCACTAATGAGCAATTTGGTAACAGTAGATGAGTTCACATGCACGGTAACTTACTAAGTCTACTCCTAGATACCATACCATAACACTTCCATAAGTGTGCAAGGAGACTTACTCAAGAAGGGTTATCAAAAACAACTTAAATGGACATTAGTAGAAAAATGTTTTTAACAGATATCATTTATTTAATGAACTAGAGCTTTATTTATGTATTTGCTAAATGGAAATGCATGATACCATGTATATAAAATTTAATGATACGATAAAAATTATCATGCATTATTTATTAATACATATTGTAAAAGTGTTAAAATATGCCAAGTGATGAAATAAACCAAATTGTCCCTTTAAACGGAGAAGATTAGTATTTAGAATGGTATTTCCAATGGAGGATTTTAATAAGGCAGAAATGTTAATATTTGGCAAATCTGTGTTGATAATTAAATTCTTTTATCATTCTCTCTAGTTTCATATCAGCTTAAAATTGTAATACTTTAGAATATTTAAATGGAAGAGTATTTTATACAGATAAAAGAAAGTCTGGATTGTGTATAATAAGGAGCCTTGCCGTACTATGTTAGGTATGTATGTGTTAAAACAAGTGGAAAAAATTAATATTTACAAAAGGACCATACTCAGAGCCAAAGCTACATTCTCTGCTGAGAAAATGCTAAAAAAATAAATACTAAAATTCAGATATAGAAACATGCCTTTTGCTTTGGAAATCCAATCAGAAGTATAAATCATCTCACTTATCTATAACTGTGCTAAAATGGTCGTGAGTAGTTGCTGTCATTCTTCATGATGTGTTTGGATAGCTGCCACATTATTTTTATTTGCATGGTGAGATTTATATATCCTGAAGACTGACCATCTGGAATCGTCTAGACCGTTTTGTCTCCCTTAAAAGTAGATGCACCTCCAACTCTGTCATAGACACTTGGCTTCAGACACAAACGACTAACCTGGCTCTGTTCCTAACCTTTACCTGTCCCTGAATCTTCTATGCCATTGACATTTCCAGGGAGGAACAGTTGTGAGATAAAATTCTGAAAGAGAGAGAAAGCAAAAATTTAGTTTATTTGCTGCCTGAGTCAGGAGAATGGCTGAAGCTCATGGATAAAGTGAGACAGAAGTCTGAGATACTATGTATTCGTATCCTCTAAATAGCCACTGAGGTGTAAAGTATTTGGGCCTCATGTTGTTGTTATTGTTTCTCCATCTTTCAGAGGAGGGTTATTCATAGCCATAGCTTAAGCTGGAACAGCATTTGCTATTTGGAAGCAATTCACACCTAGCATTTCAACCACCTTGTATGGATACAAATGATAATTATACAACTGGACAGTGCCTGGGTCTCCTGGCTCCTTGTCCCATGATTAGTGTTACACTTAATCAAACTTGTTTGCAACAACTTTGCAAGTTCACATGAAGGGTAAGTCTTGTCAGAAACTGATGGAAGGATAGCCTCAGGTAAATCAAAGAATACATGAAAGCAATGTCCTGTGGTGCTAAGTACCTTCAATAAGAAACGGTATTACACAAAGACAGTAGAAATAGATGGAAAACATATGCACAGTCCATAACATATGACATTGATTTTATTTAAAGGAAGGAAAACAAGAGGAAAAAGGAGGGAGGGAAGAAGAATGAGAGAAAGACCCCAATATTTTCAGAAGTAGAAGAGGAATCTTTCGTACTAAACTTCTGGGGTTTCTTTAAATCCTTAGTTTCTGCCAAAAAGCATTCAGGCACAGATTTAGGACTTATATTTGACAATCCCCCATATGCTGCATTTTTCCCTCCAAGCTTTTGCTATGGCTTGCTGAATCTGTGGTTGGTTCATTATGTGGTTTTATAATTGCTAAAAATATATGAAAGCTAAGCGCATTTTCTTAATTTTTATGGGGCTGATAGACTGGCCATTTGGGCATCAGAGTTTTCAAGCCTTGACCTATAAACTTTAACAGAGCAGTCCTCTCAGAAGAGCAAAGTCTATGTGCTATGAATCATTAATATATCACTTCAATACAAAGGGAAAGTCAGAAGCTAAGGAACAGGACTGTGGAGAGGATGCTCTGTTCTTTCCAACAACCACAATGGATACTTAATCGGGGTGGTTTTGGATTATTCAGTTACTGTGTGAAGTTTGGCTGTCAGTATGGCAGAACTCTCTCCTCCTCCATCCTCAGAGGAACTTCCAGGAACTGCAGCAGTAGTTCCAGAAGCTAGTGCCAGATACAGTCACAAAGCTACCTGTCCCAGATCCCCCCAAGGGCCTCAGAAGTTCAGACACTGCCCCAGGCTGCCACCTCCCACCAAGTAAGACCCATGCATCAAGTCTCCAGCCCTCCCTTGTGCTCATCATTATTTATCCACAATAGACAAGACCAGATACACCACTTGCAAAGTTCAGTGCAAAATGAAAACATAGAAGACCTGGGTAGAAAAGCAGGGGAAGCACGTGATGTCTAATAGGAAGCTTGCACATTTGTATTTCTCCTGTAATCCTCTCCCTTCCTATCCTTCTCTCTCTTCTTCCTCTCCCTCTCCCCCGCTTTCCCTCTCCCACTCCTTCCTCTCCCTTTCTCCGTCTGCCCCTCCTTCTTCCTCTCCCTTTCTCCCTCCTTCTCCCTGTTCCTGTCCCTATTCCTCCCTTTCCTCTTCTGTCCCCTTCCTCCCCCACTCCCTGGGTCTAGCACCCTTATGCAGGGACATACCCAGGTTGAAAGCAGTCCTCATTCAATGACTTGTGCATGCACAGCTCACATCCTGCCAAGTTCCTCTCCAGACAGTCCTTGGCCACGAGGCCTTCAGAAACTGAATCCATCACCTCCCCACCCACATGCTTCCTAACCTGGCCCAGAAGGTATTGGAGCCAGAGGGCAGGAACGCCTGAAGTATCAAAGATGAGTGAGAGACTTGCATCTGCCCCAGTGCTTCCAATAGCGGTGGCACTGTCCATCGATGGGAAAACTGTCCACTGTCATTCACTTCCTCCAGCTGCTGCTGAGCACACTTTCCAGATCTTCACTTTCCTGAGGCCTGTGAACTCAGTGGGAGGTGATGATTCCTGAGCAGAGGCAGTTAGTGAGAGTCTAGCTTAGCAGGGACCCAAGGAGGAGGGGCTTGGGGGAAGCCAGACCTCTTTAGGAAGGCAAGGAGGCTGTGTGACCATCAGTGAGCCAGTGCCTCAGTATACGCTCCATTGTGCCATTTTCTTTCACTAGCAAACTACAAGTTAAAAGATAAAATGAACTGAATTTGAAGAGGTGGATCACAGAACAGGAAGCATTAAAGACGGGCACTTCGGATGATAGTGTGCCTATCTGTGTTGGCCACCAGGCCCTTAAAGGCCAGCTCTGACAGAGCCATTGCTCCTCAGGGCCATTCAACCTGGCCATGAACAGACTTTACCCAAAGGTAGACTTAGATGAGTCAAGCTGCAGGCAGTCTAACAAAGCAAAGCCAAATGCGCTGGGCAAACTTTTTTCTTCTTTAATGAGAAATGAAGTTGTTTTTTAACAATACTTTGCAGGCTACATGCTCTTTTATACTATCTTCAAACCTATTTTCATTCCCCATTACCTTCTTGCTGGTGTTCATTGCTTGAATGATTTTTGTCATTCTAGGTGGGTATACTGAGTGTCAAAGATATATTCCTTTGTCAGGTTTGGTAGCAAATGTTGTCTCTGTCTAATTTGCCTAAATAAATGGATTATTACAGTAGAATGAAGTCGCATCAAGGCGTCTCATTTTACTATTTTGGGGTGAGGATTTCAAATTGTTTTGAGTACTTCACATACTTTTAAATCATTTGCTAAGTGACTCAAACTTGGTAGCACAGCATATCAAACAGTTCTATGGGAAATCTTTCCCCACCTTATAAACTCAGATTCTTTCCCTTGCTTCCAGGCACTAAAAAATGATTGTAGTGTGTTCTTTGGGCTTTCCTGTCAGGCCTCAGCCTGAAAGACTGAAAGCCTCAGACTGAAAGACAGGAAGCCATAGTAATCTATCCTGGAAACAACTCTTCTTCTTCCTACTATTTCTCCTCCCGAGTTTCCACTCCTTTGTCTCCTTTGCTGGGAAAAAGAGACAGAAGAGAGGTGAAAGATCTTTGACTTGCTGCCATGATACTGGCTAACACTGAAGAAGTATCATTAATGACCTTGAGACCAAAGGACATTTGTGAGTTTTTGAGGATCCCTGTCAGAAATTGCAGCCCTGGGTGGCTTGCTAATGTGAGAAATTTCCCTCAGACTCAACAAACTCAATCCAAACACCTGCAGTCCATACCACTAATTCTGCAACTTAGCATCGTTTTCCTCAAGCTCTTCTCCATGACAGGCAGCCCTCTCGTGTGGTCTGACTGCAAGATGACTTCATCTCAGCACTTCCTAAAGTGTTCCTGGACTCTCTATAGGAAACCAGTTAGCCTTGTTCCAACAAATGCTGGGAAAGCCAACTCCTCGTGGTTACTCTGTCAGCCTTGCTCTATCTAGCCAGTGCTCTGCTCTTCTTGCCAAGGTGACACCGAGGGCAGATGACCCTATGTGCTGTTGGAGGGGGCCTCCAGCCAGGGGATGAGATGATAGGCTCCCCTGTGGCAGATCCCTCCAATCGCGTGCCACTTCTTCTCTCCTCTCTTAGACACATTCTAGCTTGTGAGTGCCAAGAGACAAATGTGACTTTATACGAAGTGACAGCCACGCTTTTATGATGAAAAAATATGGAAGAAAATTAACAGGGCAATTGAAAATCATAGTGTCAGATATAAATCTGCTCATACGATAAACGTTGTTGAGGGGTTGGGTGGAAAGATGGCCAACATCCGTGCATATGGAGATAACAGGTCTCTGGCTATCTAAAGTGGTAAGATCAACAAGGGAGGGAAAGAGTCAATCTAGGACACACACACACACACACACACACACACACACACACGTAAAAGCATCTGCCACTTGGAAAGAGATGGCCCCACAAGGGGAAACAAAAGCAATGCACTCTATGGACATAACTTTTAGAGATGAACCTGACAGTAAGAAGCAGGCAATACAGATACCACACAGGGTGTGGAGGCAGAAATGACATGGAAAAAAGACACACAGGCCAGACCCTGCCTTCTCTCAGGATGAGGAAGACTTCGGGGCCAGGCTCAGCCCTGCCCAGGGACCAGGCACCGCTTGAGTGGTGTCATCACCATACCTGTGCACATGTATAACTCCTCACTCACTGGGTGTCTTTTTCTTTTCAATCTTCAGGAAGAGGCAGCCAGAATTCTCGCCCACCAGCCAATGTCCGTCGGCCCATGTGCAGCTTTGAAAACCCCCACACTGCAGTGAATGTGTAAGAGAAGCTGCATGGAAAATACAGTGTTTTTGCCCCTTGCTTTCTCTCTCCTGGGTTTTTTTCTCACTTTCTAACATGGAAACAGATGTGGTGCATGCCATCAAGAATGAGGAACTCATGGACGTGCCGTGGTTTGCACGACTACCTTAATTTGATTGCCCATCGTTCTTAAAAGGACACTGTCAAGTGGTTAGTTCAGTCATTTTGCTTATTTTATGTTTCAATGCAGCACTTTTTTTTTGGCCAGTTCTAGAAATTTGCTTTTGTTTGTGACTCCTACTCACAAGGCTTGAAAGTGAATTTTCCCCCTCCAGAAATTTGTCAGCTTCTTCTTGGCAAACAGAGCTTTTTCTTTTCTTTTCTTGCCTCTTTTTTTTTTTTCTGTTGCACAAATGTTTGAAATGATCCTTGTCTGCATTGTAAAAGCCATAGCTTAAATTTATGGAAGAGTTCCATAATGTCAGATTGTGGGGGTGGGTGCCAACATGAGCTTTGCTGGGTGTCTCCTACGCCCTGAGGAACAGAAAACAAAGATTTTTGTTAATCCAACAACAAAAAACAAGGGAGTTTCCAAAAGGGAAAGTAATTCTTTCCCCAACCTTCAGGGTGATTTATTTTTTATCAGATGGCCCCATCTGATAAAAAACTGTGCATGTTTGGTCCGATTTTTGACCTTTTAGATCTTGACAGTGTCTCTTTAAGTTAACAAAAGAACATAGACCATGTTCAATTCATGGTGCATGGAGTCTGTGGTCATTCTCAGCTGTTCCTTTACAGCCCTTCAAACGCCTAGGAGAGTCAAAGGTACACATTCCTGCAGCAGGAGGGAGCCCACGATGAGGTGTCTGTGGCTCTAATAGCTCTTCAGATGAGAAGAGCCCAGTTTGTTTAAATGTTTGCTACTGAACTTGGTCTTGAAGGCTGGTGAATGGGGCCTTGGTGTCTCTTCCCTTCACTCAGTGAAGTGCACTGGGGAACCTGTCACCTGCTTTTCTTCTATTCCCTTTAAAACTTTGAGTATAAAAAGTGTAGTTACACCAACTCATCCTGATTCTTAGCAGAACAAAGATGGCGGCCATGCCAATGAGTTTCAGGTGGTGCTTGGAAGGTCTCTATACACATAGGTCAGTGACATTCCAGTACATTTGGATGCATTCTCTGAAGTCTTCCAAGTCCAGAGTCATAGTGTTTCTTGCTTCATGGGGTGTCTGACCAAGGACACGGCAAGGAGATCCTAATTGTGACAGCTGCTGGCTGCCTGTCAGAAGGGATTGTTGGAAATGGGTAGATGTGATTGTCCTGTCATGACAGCAGGACCAGAAAGAAAGAGAGAGAGAGGAAAACCAACTGACATTTCCTGACTTAAAGGTGAGTGTCTAAAAGCAAAAAATAAAAGCCAAAGGTGGAGCATCCTGATGGTCCCTCAAATAAGGCAAGCATCAAGAAAGTTGACAAGTTGGTATTAAAAACTTTCAGGAGAGGGACAATTCAAGCTTTCCATCCAGAGACTATAAATGTACTCAGGAAGATGTCCTTGACTTTAAAGCTCTGCACCATGGACTAATACTAGATATATTTAGCCTCCTGTTGCTACAAAATTACAAAAGAGAAAGGCACATGCTTGTTCTGTGACCTTCTTGAGAACAGCAAGGCCAAGGGACCAGTGTGGGAAATGAACTGGATTCCTACAGTCCATCTAGATCTACCCTTTCCTTGTGGAATAATCTCAGAAGAGCAATGTAACTAGAAAGCCCATAGCTTGGACTTTCTAGTGGCAATGAAATTCATAGGTCTGGTAGCAGGGATCATAGAAGAAATTATAATGTTTGAGCTGAACTTTCTTCCAAAGAAACAATCTTGGCTTACCTATACTTCCTAAAGGAATGAAATTATATCTGACACACCTCCACTAACCCAGTAGTCTAGTACCAACATGATGAATTAAACTATAGCATGAGGATTTTTCTACCAGTTCAAAGACAACTTGAAATTTACTTGGACAAAGCTTATCCAACAGAACTCTACTTCTCGTTTGAAACAAATTTGGCAATTTTCTCAGGACAGTAGATCCTCTGCTCAGAATTGACTCTATAGACTTCCATTCTTCATGGGCCTTGATGAGATAATTTTACCTGGGAATGTCTTTTAGTCTAGTAATTCATTAAAGCATAAGGTTTAATAAGGGTGAAGTAATTTTCTTTGTGTCATCTCTTGTCCATGTCATACAGTTTGAAGATATGGAGTGGAATTTCTCTAAAGATTACAAAAGAAGGGTCATATATGTTGATTTTGTAGAGAGGTCTATTTCAGCAAACTGATGGTCCAATGCTGTAAATGAAGAGATTAGATTGAAAGGGGTAGGAAACAAAATTCACAATGCTATTCAAGACTTACTAGCAAGAGGACAGATGAAATTCTCATATAATTAGCAAGTATTTGTCTTCAATAACACCCTTAGAGGTTCTTTACAAGTCATGGTGAGTCAAAAAGGTGAGAAATTTTAATTATGTTCAGATAGGACACCAGGTTGGAGAAAGCAGGTAAATATGCAGATTTTTCTGTGGGGGAAACATTCAAGAAGTAGAACTGGAGTCAGTATGAAAGACTAACGAGCTTTTCTGAGAATATAGCAGTATGACTCAAATAGTTTCTATGCCCGAGACCTGTGTAAGAGCCACCTCTCAGATTGCCTTCCCGCACCCGCTGGCCGGTGCACATGGAGAGGTGTCTCTGGACAGTTTCATCCGCAGCATCCTATCAGCTGTTTCTTGGGTACCACATGCATCTGCACCTGCAGGGGCCACCACAGACCCCCCCAGAGCTGGCAGCTCACAGGCCATTCTCATCATACTACCGTTCAATGCTCCTTCCTATTTTTATGGTCACTTTGAGAGAAAACAAATATTAATCTCTTCTGCTTCCCAAGCAGTGAATCTCCTTTCCTTATCATAAGCTCATGCCTTGTCTGTGGCTCTCTGGAGACTTTCCTGCTATCTGTTGGGAAGCTCTTAAGCCTAGCAGTGGAGACATGATTTGAACATAAGAGGGGCAGGTGTTGCATAAGCCGGTCCTTTAAGCGTGTGTGCAGGATGGATGCGTCCCTCCTGATCTCAAACACCCACCCACTGTTCTTCCCAATTTTAGACCTCTCTGAAGCTGCGTACTCTGCAGATGTAACTAGTACTTACTGAAACAAATAAAACAGACAGGACCACTCTGATTGCCAAAGATACACTCATCTGTTTATACCACCCACGCCAGATTCTTCTCTAAAGTGCTGTAAATATTGGGTTTTGTGTTTTGGTGGGATTGTGATAGATATCTCATGAAAATAAAATCAAAGCAAGATCATGAACCTGCTGCCGCTGGGATCGCAGCCTTAGGCCTCCAGCTCTGTGTATGATCATGTACGGCCTCCTAACACCTCTACTTCTTTCTAGTCTACCAACCGTGTCTTCCATTGACCTCAATATCACTAAGTATATGAAGCCTCCCGAGGTATTTATCCTAAATATTCTATGTTTTATCATCAAATATTTATGTTAGGCCCAAGGACTTTCTTTGAAGATAAAGCAAGGTCTGGGTGTTGTGTGATAATGTGGTGTTTTCTAAGCTAAATACTTAAAAACTAAAATTACACAACAGAAGGAAGATGCTGATGTATGAAGCAAAAGATATTAAAGTTATCTGGGGTTAAATAAAAGTGGTATTGCCTACTACTGTAGCATTTCATAATATGTTTAATCCTCTGTTTTTGCCCCATCTTACAGGTTTTTTTCTTCTGGATATCACAGCCGGTTCCTTTCCAAACAGGATATTCCATTTTTACACCAAAACAGTCATCAAGTCTTTACCTGAAACATTGATAGCAACCACCTTTATTCTCAGTTATTTGAATAGTGAACACAGCAAATGTTTTTCAGAATTATCCTTGTATCTATCTGCAAACTTTGTCATAGCAGAACCTATTTACCCTTAACAATATTGATGCATTATTTAAGAAGCCTTATAGATATTGAGTCTCAAAAGAATGCACAATGAATACATAGGTTCATGGGCCATTCCCATTGTCTGTGGACCTCAGATGTGAAATGACTAATCCTGAAAGGTTGAACTTCATTCTGTGAAGTTCACATACTCCGTGCTGTGATTTCTTTGTGATGATGAATTTCCTCTACTAACACTGATTTTTAAGAAGCAATTTGTTTTGTCCTTGAGAAAAAAATAA